>NC_050582.1:25040318-25389060 GCF_011100635.1 Trichosurus vulpecula
TTGTTGGCTTGGAAGAGAGATTTTTGGAGGATAAGTGGACCTCTTGGTACAACCTCAAATCCAGCCATCTATCTACCTACGTCTAGGGCTAATTGTGGCCATACCCAATGAACAAAAGAACAATCCTCATTCAAGAGCTTCACTACTGATCCAGGCTCTTTCCGCACCCACATTAAATAGACCCACCATCCCAGAAATTTATGAGAAGCTTCAAGGAGAACTAAGTGTTCCTAAACAGAAGATATGGGTTCAAGTGCTTCAGAGTAGGAGTGGGAAGGGGAAGACAATCCTTTCTCTTCTCTGGGACTCAGTTTCCTTCTCTGGCTCCAACTCATCTTTACAGGCTTTCCACATGATATCCCCTTCACATGTCCTATGTTCCAGGCAAACTAGCCTTCCTGCTATTGTTCCCTGCCCATGGCATTCCATCTCTGGCTTCCATGTTAGTACCCAGGCTGTTCCCTATGCCTAGCATGCTCTCCTTCCTCAGCTTGGCTCACAGCCTTTTGTAATTCCCTGTCATTAGTGCTCCCTGCCCTGTCCCCCCAAATGACTTGATTTTGCGGTTACTTAGCTGGGTGAATGGTATTTTTCTCCAGTAGAAAGTAGGCTTCTCAGGGCAGGGACAGTTTCATTTTTGTTGCCTAGTACAGTGCCTGGCACATAGTAGGTGCTTCAAAAAATGCTTGTTGGATTGGACTGAATTGAAATGGGAATTAGGATGCTCCCATCACCTAGCTTCAAGCACTATAGAACAGAGCAAAAAGTGGAGGAGCTGGGGCATCATGGTTTGCCACCCCCCCCAATTCTCTGACCTTTCCCAGTGCCAGAACGGTTGGCACTGCCTGATGGGCAAACCCCAACATCTCTGGGCTCCGAATCAGCTCCTGGCACCCTGCCCCAATGGCAGAGACTAGACTGTAAATCCCCCCATCCCACCAGCTGCCAGGCCCCTTGTGCTGTCTGCCTCCCGGTCTCCAAGTACCCATTGGGAAGGCTGGGGTCCGAGTAGAACGGGCCGGCTGGCCAGCCAGACGGAGATTTCAATCCTTCTGGCTACCGAATGCAGATGGGGAAACAGTCCCCCGTGCCAACAGGTTATTACTTGGAGTCAGGGCTGTGCTTGGGCTCAGCCGGGCTCTCTCTGAACACACGGATTCCAGGGTAATCCTCGGGGGCCCTGCTCTCCAATTACAACAAATAGCTATTTACTTTACGGGGCCTTTGGAGACTACACCCCTTCCCCCAAAGCAGAAATCTATAATATTTTATATCTTCAGTCTGGTCTCCTTTACTCTGCTGGAATGTTGACTGCTAAAACACTTATGGAATGTTCAAGTTTCGATTTATTGAATACTCCGCCTGATTAAGTCCAAAAGGAGGGTGGGGTGGGGGGAAGGGCTCCAAAGCCCAAGCTCCCCCTCATCCTTTACTACAAGTTAGACCAAGGTTTGGGTCTGTGTTAGGTTCAAAGTCGGCAGGGGAGGTGGACGCAAGACAACCTGGAGCAATGTTCCAATTTCCTTTATGGGAAATCCACCAATCTGATGGGGGAAAGGCCGGGGAAGAGGCGATGCTGAGTGTATCTGGGGCAGAGGTTTTTTTTTTTTTTTTTTAAAGAGGTAAGAGGTAAACTGGTGGAAAGGGGGAGGGAAAGAAATGCTACTGGTGGTTTGGCAGGATTTGGAGTCAAAACGGACCTTTGAGATCCTCTAGTCCATCCCTCCTTGAATTTTATGGATGGGGAAACTGAGGCCGAAAGCAGTTCAAGGGCTTGCCCTGGATCATAAGGATAGTTAAATGGAAATGGGATTTCAATTCAGGCCCTTGGATTCCAAATCTCACTTTCTTTTCCCTTTAAATTCCCAGTAGAAAAGGAAGAAAGTTGGGTCTTTGGGGCCCTAAACAGGAATTGAAGGCCAATGGCCCCAGGGTCGTTTATTGTACCTTGACTTTGACCTTGGGGATTCCTAGGCTTTAGGAACCAGGAGGGCCACCACCCAGGCCCTCAGGGTTCTATCAGTCTGGGAGGCTCTTGCTCACACACCAGCAGCCAGCCACCCCAGAATCCTTAGGCCATTCCTTCTCTGTGGAAAAAATCCAGTTCTGGGGGCAAAGGTGGAAGGGTTCCCTCCCCTGGAGAAGTGGGGAGAGCTGAGCCAAGCTAGCAACCTGCAGTGGGCCCCACCCCCTCCCATTCCCCCTTAGGGACCTGCAGAAAGTTTATACAGACACCTGCAGCCCTCAACTGAACTCCCCCCCACCCCCAAACTTACTCTACTTCAGCTCAGAATGCATTTTTCCAAGATGACATAGGCCTCATTAGGGTTCCTGCCTGCTCTGAGCAGGCCAGCCCTGTCCCCAAAGCCATTTTCCAGGCTGGGCCCTGCCCTCAGACCCCTCTTGCTATACCCCTACACTCTTTCACGGGTGCCTGCTTTTTGCTTTTCTAGTCTGGCAGGAAAAATAACTGGGGGGGGGGGTGTAATGGGAAGGACGGCTTAAGAAGATGAGCCTTAAATTTGCATTGGCTTGGGGGTAGGAAGGGTCACCTCCTCTCTGTTTAGGCGGATACAGAGACTCTAGGAAGGGAAAGAGGGTTTACTGGGCCTGAGGATTGGGCTGGTTGTCACTGCACCTGCGGAATGACTTAGCACGGGGGAGAATAGGAAATTGAAAATAAAAATGGCCACATTGCTAGGGAGTGAGCACATTTGTTTAGAGACCTAATGATCTCCATCCTGGGACATGGTTTATATTAATGTGTAATTAGTTCTGTATGTGAGACAGGCGGCTGTGCCCTTTGAACAAGCTGCCATGAGCTGGGCAGCCATGGGGCCATCCCATGTGCTGGGCAGAGGAGAGATACCTGTGTCTGGAGTCGGAGGGGGAGGAGTCCTTGCCAGCACCGTAGGCCCAGGCCAGGAGGGGTGGAAGCCGAGTACAGTGGGAAATGGCCTGGATTGGGAGGCACCAGACCTGAGTTTGAAACTAGACTCCGCCACCCTAAAGCTCAGGCTGAGTCCCCGTCTTTGGGCAGTGTAGCCAGCTGGGGAAGTTCCCACCACGCCAATGACTTGCGGGTTATTCCTACCCCACCCTACAAAGTGCGGTTTTCCCAAGGCTGAGGCATAGAGCCAATACCGACACCCTCCCCATCCTCCCTCCCCTCCCTTCGCATCCGCTAGTCTGGGAAGCTGGCCTAGATAGAGCGATCGATCAATTAATCGCCAAGCATTGATTAAGCACCTCCTCAGTGCCTGGCACAGTCAGCGGGCTCAAGCCCGTGGCTTCTCCCGAAGGGGCACAGCACCGCAGAGCGCCCGGGCAAGCCAATGCAGTCCCGCCCCGGCGGAGGAGGAGTCCTCGAAGGGAGCAGGGGTTACACCTGCTTCACTCAAGTCCCCAGGAGGGCTGCAGGTCAGGCGGGCAACCTTACGGTTCGCGGCCACTCTGTGGGCCACCCCGCCCCCCTCCAGCCGACAGCTAACTAACCCTCCTCGTCTAGGCGCCCTGGCTCCGAGCACTGCCCAGAGCTCCCCACGCACGAACTCAGACTGTCCCCCAGGCACACTCACGCTCCGCTCCCCCAGCCTCGAGGGCAGCCAGAGGGCAGGCAGACTGCGGGTGTGCCAGTGGCCCGTCCCGCCCCGTCGCCGCCGCCTCCCGGAGGGCGCGGCACCCCCCCCCCCTCCGCCCCGGCCCCGTTCCCCTCTCACCGAAGCGGCTGTGGTCTTGCCGGGTGCCGTGCACAGTCCCGTTGGGAAAGATCTCCAGGTGGAAGCCGGTCCGGCAGTAGAGCTGTCTGCGCCGCAGGATCCCCTTGAGGTGGGCGAAGTCGGTGGGCGAGCCGCGCTGCAGCTTGCCCTCGATCTGGCCCAGCCGCTCGGTCAGGAAGCCCGGGGAGTCGGCTAAGGGCATGCTCCCCAGGGACGACGAGAAGCCGTGCACGTCCCAGTCCAGAGAGGCTCCCAGGGCCCCCCCGAGCTCGGCCATGGCCCCGGCCACCGTAGGGGGTGTGTGAGAGAGCGTGTGCGTGTGCGAGTGTGAGAGTGAGTGTGAGTGTGTGCGCGCTCGGGTGTGTGCGCCGCGGGCTGGCTGGCTGGCTGGCTGGCTCGCTCCCTGGCTGGAGGAGCGGAGGGCGAGCAGGGGCGAGGGGAGCAGGCAGGGCTGCAGGGTTGGGGCTGAGCTCCCTGCTTCCCGGCTCCGGCTTCTCTCGCTCGCTCGCTCTCTGTCTGTCTCTGGGCCTCCCTCCGGGCAGGCGGGCGGGTGGCCCAAGTCGTGGCCGGCCGGGGGACCTGCTCGGCTCGCTCAGCGGCGGCGGCGGCGGCGGGGAGCGCGCTGCTGGGACGGCTGCTGCACGGCGCTGGGAACAAAAGTGGCGGGGCCCCTGGGCCTTGATCTCGGGCTGCCTTTCATCCCTCGGTGTGTCCGGCTATCACAGGCGAACGCCACTTTATATACATCCGCACTCACTCCCCTTACATTGACATATTGGGTATTTAAATACAAGCCACACCTCACTGGCATCCCCTCCGAGATTGGTGTGCGTGGTTTGGGTTTTTTTCCCCCCTTCTCGGATCCATTTGGCTCTTTTTGGGAGAGGGGGGTGGAGAGTGAGTGAGCTTCACTCCCTCTTTTATTATGAAAAAAAAAAACGGCAGGAAAAAGCTACACATTGCAGCGAGCCATAACAGCTTTTGGCGAGTTCTTCTGAAACTGCCGATGAAATAACGGAGCCCCGTGCGCGGAGGCCGCTGGTGTCCCCAGGCACCGGGGGCGTGCGTCTGATTGTCTGATGGCTGTCTGATTGTGTGCCAGTGTGCCCCTCCACCTGGTGCCCCGGGCACGTCCCCAACTCCCCCTCCCTGTCTGCGCTCTGACCCCAGTAGCCTTCGGACTCTCTCAGACCCAGGGAGAGGGAGATGGGGCCAGGGCTAAAACACCCCCTCTCCCCCAATTCTGTACTTGTATTTAGACCTCGCTGTTCGTCTTGCAGAGGACAGAACTGAGACCCAGAGGGGCCCAGCCACTTCAGAGACTGTTTGCTTCTGCTCCTGGGAGCAGGGCCTGTTTCACTTTGGCCTTTGTGTCCCAGCGAGAACCACAGTGCGGGGCACTTAGTAGGCGCTTAATAAAAACACTTGTTGATCATTACCCAGGTAGTTAGTGGCAAGAGCCAGGCTTTGAACCCCAGGTCCTGTGACTCTTTCCCACCATACCCACAGGTGGGCAGCGAGGGGAAAGAGGAGACAAATGCACTGGGATTGGGGGATGCCCCTGTGCCTCCATAGTCACTAGGAGGGGGACAGAAAGGAGGGAGAAAATCTCTCAGAGGAGGGAAGACTTGCAGGGGGCGTTTCGCGGAATATGGGGGGAGGCAGGGAGGAAAGGGATCTTTTTGAAAAACGATCTCGCCTGGTTTTAAGGCTGCGTTTTTTACAGGCCTCTTGAGAGCAGAATATACGCAAGGAGGCTTGAAGCCTGTTGTGGGCTTTTCTTCCACCTTTTTCATGAGGGAAACAGGTGTTTCCTAGCTCTCTCCTGTGCTCGGCTCCCTGACACTCTATCTGGAGCAGCTGCAGCCGCCGCTGGCGAGGGCCGGAGAGGAGGAGGAGGAGGAGGAGGAGGAGGACCCGGCCCGGGCGCCTGGGGCGAGGTGGGGGCCGGTGCGGGGTGGGCTGCGGAGGAACTCGGGCGGGTGGAGGGCTGGTGAGCCTGGGCCAAGCCGGAGATATGGGGCTCTGCCACGGCTCCAAGGCCCTGGGGGTCGGAGGGGGTCAAGCGCGCATCGCCGCCTCCGCTCGCCCTAGCGCCAGCTCCCTCGGGGCTCCGAGCGCCCCAGGCCCGCTCGCCAGCGCAGCGCTCGCCGCCTAGACGGCGCTGTTGCTCGCAGCTTCTGCCGGCGAGGTAGGGCCGGTTTGGCCCCGGATCCTCGTCTCGGCCCAGGGAAAGGAGAGCTAAGAAGAAAGGGAGCTTTCCTAGGCTGCGAGGGGCACTGGAGGCTGGGCGCCTGGCAGAGAGACGTTCGACGTCGCGCACACCACCTGCGTCTTCCCTTCTTAGGGTAAAACGTGGAAGGGACCTCAGAGGCAACAAGGGCCGACCCCTCTCATTTGACAGGAGTGGGGGTAGTTTCTGAGGTCCAGCTGAGGGAGACTGAGGTCCAGAAAGACGATTACCTCAGGGTCCAAATTTAAACCCAGATCCAAAGCCAGTATTCTTTACTCCGTACCTCGTTTACCTTGACCTCACGTTAAATCAATAAGCATTTATTAAGCCCCCACTATGTGCCACGCGGTGTGCTAAGGGCTGGGATACCACCACCACCGGTCTAATGGGGAGACTGCTGTGTACAAACAAGATCTAGCCAGGATAAATTCGAGGTAATCTCCGAGGGATGGCCCTAAGGTTAAGGGAGGACCGAGAAAGGCTTCTTGCACAAGGTGGGGCCTTAGCTGAGACTTGTGGGAAGCCGGGAGGTAGAAATGAGGAAGGAAAGAATTCTGGCCTTTGGGGGAGCCAGTGGAAATGGTCGGAGTATGGAAATGGCACGTCTGGAGTAGGGCGGCCAACTAGGCCCAAGACTAAGTGAGGCGTGGCAGGAATTCAAAGAGCTGGCCCAGTCCTCAAAGATTTATAAACTTAATGGTGAACAATCCACAGGACTTTATTAAGCGCCCACCAGGCACCAGGCCTGGGGTATTACAAGATGCAAATCCCAATTTCCCTCAAGGAGCTTATGCTTTACTGTGTGAGGGTGGAACAAAGCAGTATGGGAGAAAGTCCATTAGAGGGACAAAGGGGGGGGAGGTCACTGCTGAGGTGAGCAGCAGGAATTAACTAGAAGCAAATCGAGTCCTCTTCATGTTTTCCCTTCCAATTAATGTTGGGACGAATGTTTGGAAAAGCATTTTTGCAATTATCAACATCACACTCGACAAACTGTAAATTCCTGGCTAAGTGCTAAGCCTTGGGGATAGAACGGAAGACCCAAAGTGGGAGACCCTCTGGGAGCACCCATTTTAATGGAGGAGACAACATTCGGATGACTGTGAACACAGGAATGGGAGGTGATCTCCAGGGGAAGGGGGTGGGGGTGCAGTAGGGTAGAGTGGAAATGAGAAAGGCCTCCCGCCGAAGGTGGGATTGGAGCTGATTTGAGGAGAGAGGTTAAGTCCCTTGCCCAGAATTACACCCCAGGGCCTCGACTCCCAGATAAACTTATACCTCTAGAACACTTAAAAAAGGATCTGAATCCAGGTCTTGGTCCACTGGTGATGTGGGGCTGGAGCTCACAAGAGAGAAGAGAAAAAAGGAACCCAATTAAATGAGAGCTTAGAAGGTAGCAGGCACCCTTGGGAGAAGGGAGGGATACAGGAGGAGATGTAGGTGATATGAAAACAAAATATCAAAAATGTTTTGAAAAAGATAAGTGAGGACTGAATAATATAAAATGCTTTTCTCATAAGAGCCCTCTGATGTAGCATTTTCATAAACCTCATTTAAACTGTATGCGTCAGAAGCTGGTTTGGAACCCAAGGCTTCCAGTCACCCAGGCCAGATTTAGCGACTGAGCCACAAAGAGCCTATAGGGTTGAAAATGTTTACCTCAGGGTATTCAGGCTCCAGAGACCTGAATGGTGCTTCCTCCACCTAGGAAGAAGGCACCCCGACCTGCCACTCTTCACCCCCTAGCCCGATCTGCCCTCTCCCCCCCCCCCCCATCCTTTAGTAGACAGTCTTTTAGAGTTGTTTTGTCTGAAAACAAATTCAGTTTCTCCTAGGCCCTTCCGAAGAGCCTCTCTGAACTCAGATTGGCTGGTTCTCCATGGAGAGACCCAGAGGCCATAGCCAGCCCATTCATCCCAAGTCACCTTGATGCCCCCCTGAGGCCTGGGAGGCTGATGACTATAGTTAAGGGATTCAGATTACTAATAGGCGAAAGGTATTGACAAGAATGATAAATATTCAACATTGCCCAGACCACCCTCCCCCTCCTTTTTCCGAAAACCAATTTAGGGAACGTCTTTATCTCCTTTATCTCTTCTCCCTGGAGCCCTCCTAGCTCCATGGCTAAGCCGAGATCCCATTTGATCTAGGCTCTGGGAAGCATTTCCTGGCCCTCCCCCACCCCAGGAATATCCTGCTCCCCAGGCAGAGTGGGAATCTGCTGGAGTTTCCAAATACTCTGGTCCCTCCCCAGCGCCCTCGGGAGCACCTTCCTGCCTAGGGAGGAGGGCTGCTCTGAGTGGATTCATTTGAGGTGGATGAAACTAGATTCTTTCCACTTAATCCTGCACGTAGTTTATTTGTACGGATCTGTTTGTCTGTTTTCTGGCTGTGGACCACGAGCTCCTGTCTTTTGCCATTGTCTGTATCCTCCCAGCACTTAGCCTGGTGCCTGGCACCCAGTAGGTGTTTAATAAACATTTATTGACTGACTAAAAGTAGATCAGAAGTATCTTGGGGGCAGGGGCTGTTTCATTTTGGACTTTGGAGCCCCAGGGACCAGCTCAGTGCCAGACAAATGCCGGCTGATTGCCTGGACTTCTTCAGTACACCTGGGTGCGGGGTTTTGCATCATGTCTGCCCAACCCTTTGGGAGTCTGCAATCTAAAAGGAAAACAATATACACGAATCATTTCTTTAAGAACTTGGAGAGAGAAAATCCTTTTTCAAAAGTACTAGGCATTTCTGTTCTCCTCTTCCCCCTCCCCCGGCCCCCCCTTCTACCCCTTCCTCTCCCCCCATTCTCCTCCCTCCCCCACTTCTCCCCAAGCTTGTGAGCCAGAGGGCTTTTCTAATTAACCCTGGCTGGATTCTCGGGTGGACTTCTGGGGAAGGCAAGGAGAGGAGATCGTCACTCTTGGATTCAGGGACACTGGCCCCCTGGCTTTTCTACCAACAAGACCCTCTATCTCTCGGCTCCCAGCATTCTCTCTGGTTGTCCCCCATGCCTGGAATGCTGTCCCTCCTCCATTCCAATTACTGACCTTCGGCTTCTTTTAAGTCCCAACTGAAACCCCACCTTCTCCAGGAAGCCTTCCCTCAGCCCTCTTAATCCAGTTTTCCCTCTTAATTATTTCTTATTTATCCTATATATAGTTTGCTTTGTATCTGTTTATTTGCATGTTGTCTCCCCCATTAGGTTGTAAACTTCTTCAGGACAGGGACTGTCTTTTGCCTTTTTTTGGGTCCCCAGCTTTTAGCACAGGGCCAGACACATAATAGGTTCTTAATAAATGTTGACTGATTGATTGACCTCGGTAGAACTGCATTTGCGGCTCTGTGCATTAGCAGTGGACAAGCACTTTTTTATAGTGAATTCAGCCATAACTGGCCAAGCAGAGGGTGAGCAGGACCTTGTAGGTGTCATCTAGTGGTAGTGGGATGCTCAGCCCCGGGGGGGGGGGGGGGCGGGAGAGGAAGGATGCTGTTTGCCTAGCTCCTTCTCTACAGCCACTCATTATTTCGTGACTTGGTTTCCCTAAGGTTACAGAAGGTATCTCCTGGGATTATAATAATGAGCATTTATATAGGGCTTGGAAAGCGCTTCACATGGTATCTCATTTAATCTACTCAGCAGTGGATGAGATTGGCAAAGGGAAAGGAAAAGAGGAGGAGGAGGAGGGACAAGATCGCTGGGCATCGAGGAGCTCTGCGGTCCAGATAGTCTCTGAAATGTCGGGGGGAAGAGTTGGCACCTTCTCCAGCTCCAAGTGCCCCTCATTGGGGCTAAGCCCCAAGGTAGTAATGCCAGGCCTGTGTCATAGGAGAGGAGGGAAGAAGTGAATAGAAGAGCAAGAGACAATGAAATTAGAAAACAGAGAAGAGGGAAAGACATATTGTAGAGAGGAGCTGAGGGCTGTCAGTAGTTACTGGAGGTGCCACTGAGAGTCAGGAGACCTAGATTCAAATCCCAGCTCTGCCATTAACTAGCCAGGAAGCCTTGGCAAGTCTCTTCCCTCACTCTGGGCCTTGGCTTCTTTCTCTCTACAGTGAGAATGATAATTCTTGTCCTGGTACGATAAAATAGATGAAAGGGAAAAGTGTGCTTGTGGAGAATCTGGAAAGCTTGTACTCAGGCCTTGGCATTTTGTCCTAGAGGAAGCAGGGAGCTAGTGAAGCTTTGTGAGCAGAGGAATGACATGGTCAGAGTGGATCTTTGCCCACAACTGAAGCACCTTTCCTGGGGAGGCTCAAACACTCACATGCTGCCACCCTTTGTTCCTTTCCTTCAAAGGCTCTTCCATCTGAGTCAGTGAATTGGAAATTAGCTGATGTTTCAGTCCCCTCTTCCCCCTTTTCCAGAGATGGAATACAACCCTGGTCAGCTACTCAGGAGGCAGCCAGTATTTGGAAAAATCTTTCACTAAGGTGGAAAATAATGGCATCTGAAATATGCAACTGTGATCATATTATCTCCCTCTGAGCCATGTCCTGGGTTTCCATGTTTCAGTTTCCATTGGCTGCTCCCAGTGACTGTCTGAAGGCGATCAGTCTCTCAGAGACTTGGACAGATGACTGTTTAAAAGATTACAAATGGTCTGTTCAGGATAATTTCTCATATAACTGTAGAAAAGTTTTAGGAAGAGAATAGAAGTTTTCAAGTGTCTGAAGGGCTGTGATATGGAAGAGGGATTAGCTTTGTTCTGCTTGGCCCTAGAGGGCAGAACCAGCAGCAGTGAATGGAAGCTGGAAGGCCTGCAGAGCTTTAGGCTTGATGTCTGAGTAAAGGAGTCTGCTAACCAATTGGAGCTCCTCACTCTGAGCACAGGCATTGAAGGTTGGGTATTTCCAGTATGTTGTATAGGGGATTCCAGATTAAGTTGGAGGTGGCTTAGTGGTGTCTAAAGTCCCTCCCGACCCAGATTCATTGATGAACAGCACAGCTAGAGCCTGGGTTGACCATCCCATAAGTGTGTCATGATGGGACCTCAGCTGCCCCTCTCTCCTCCATGGCTTGCCCATCTCTAAATGGGCAAGGATTTCTCTCTAGTTCCTGGGTCTTACTGCAGTGAGGTAATGAGCCCACTGAGTAGGCCTAAAGCATTGGGCTTTATACTGATGCTGGAAGTCCCTTCCCTTTTCTGGGCCTTGATTGCCTTCTCTTAGATGAGAATCCCTAAGGTCCTTCCAGCTCAAAATGGTACATTCTTAAATATTTGGTGATTTACTCAATATATGTACTTTTAAGCAGATGACTCCCATCTCTCTCCCTCTCTCCCTCCCTCTCTCCCTCTCCCTCCCTCTCCCTCTCTCCCTTAACTCTCTCAGTAAACTAAATTTTATTGACATCTTTTTAACATTGACTAAATTTCCCAGTGTTCCTCTGCCTCCTCCATCAAAGAGTGTCACCCCATAATCTCTCTCTTATTTAATTGTATTCCTTTATCTTTAATCTCTCTTCTGAGCCCCAGTCCCTGTTACCAACTGCCTGTTGGCCCATATATACCACAGACAAGCCGATATACCATAGGCAGTATGGCATAGATTTATGGAGTGCTACACTTGGGAGGCAGGGAGCGCTGTGTTCAGATCCCTCCTTTGTCACTTACTAGGGGCTACTAACTAGCCCATCTTCTGCTGTTCGGTGGCTCACCTCCTTGTCCTATCACCCATCATGCCTTACCAAACCCCAACCCTGGCTTATTCCCAGCATCTTCCTCCTTAGTTCCTATTCGCATATTGCTGAACAGAGCTGCTAATTGAGTTTACTCCGAATTTCTGTTATCTAATCTCAACTGGGTCCTCACTGTGGCAAAATAAACATTCTGCTCCTTCCTAATTGCTTCTCTCTCCTGCTCTCCACAGAGCTGTTCCCAAACTTCTCAGCTCTCCTCAAGCTCCCCATGAGGACCTCGCCTCACTGAAAAAACAGACCATTCACAGAGAGGTCCCCCTTCTCCACTCCCGCTCATCTCACATCATTCAGACGTCTCCCACAGAGATTTCTCCTCCTTCATTCAGATCTCAGTTGAAGAGGCGCTCCTTTCCTTTGCCAAAAGCTAAGCCCTCGAAGGGCATTTCTTTCTGTCTTCGCCAGCAGGTTGCTCTTCCTGTCAATATTGGCTCTTTGCCACGTCTCCCCATCCTTAAAAACCCTCACTTGATCCTACCATCCCTTCCAGTTATCATTCTATACATCTCCTCCCTGTCATGGCTATAAACTCCTTGAGAGAGTCATCTAGATTGCAAGCCTTTGCTTTGTCTCTCTTCCAAGCCCTCTACGGTATGGCTTCTGACCTCATCATTCACCAGAAATTGCCATCATTCTCCATTGCCATATTCATGGCAATCCTTCTTGACCTCTCTGTAGTGTTGCTGCTCCACTGTCACTGTTTCCTCCTGCCTGCTCTCTCTTCTCTAGGTTTTGGTGACGTTACTGTCTTCGGGATATTCTCCCACTTGTGTCACTGCTCCTTGTCAGTCTCCTTTGCTAGATCTCCATCTGGGCCATACCCACTAACCATGGGGGCCCCCGGAGGTTATGTCATCCCTGGCTTCCCTGGCCCTCGCCGGCCATTTCCAATCAGTTGCCAGGTCTTGTGGTTTCTGCCTCCCAAACATTCCCGGCATCTGTCTCCTGCTGCATAGCCACAATCCGAGGGTCAGCGCCCATCACCTCTTCCCAGACCGTTCACTGCTCTTGCTGCCTCAGGTCTCTCACCTCTCCAATCCATCTTCCCTGCAAAGCTGCCACATTGATATTCCTAAGCCTAGTCACATGGCTAGAGCCTAGTACTCCTAGGAATATGACAGATTGTATTACTCCTGTATTCTAGCAGCTTCAGTGGAGAAAATGTAAGTTCCTTCCCTGTTAGGCATTTAAAGGCCTGCACAATATGGCTCCAACCTAGCTTTCTAGCTCGATTTCCAAGTCATTTCCCTGTGCATGCCATTCCAAGTCATTCTTTTAACCCCATGCTCCTCTCTGCCGGTGAGGCAGCCTGATGGGAAGCCAACAGCAAGCTGTAGATACCAGGATTAATTGGAGATGGTCCTCAGAGGGAAGGTACTAGAAATAGGGGAAGTGGGGAAAGGCTTCCTGTAGAAGGTGGGATTTGAAGGAAGCCAGGAGGCTGAAAGGAGCAGGCTAGCCAGAGATAATAGGGTCTTAGAGTTGGGGGACCCTTAGGTAACCACCTTGGTCTACTGGGGAGGAGCTGAGCTCATAAAGGAGAAGTAACTTTCCCAAATTCACACAGGTGGTCAGGGGTGGAAGTGACTTGAACTCAGGTCCCCCGACTTCAAATCTAGGGCCCTTTCTACAGTATCTCTGGGCTTTGCTGCCTCACTGACTCTCTGTGGAACCCCCCCTCCCAGCCCAGGTCAGGGCACATTGGCGATTGAGTAGTGGAGGAGAAGGAGAAAAGCCATTGGCTGAGAACTATGTGTGTCTCGTTCCTCCCGTCCCCCCCCATCCCCTGCCCCCACCATGAATTTGTATCTGTCTGGTCAGTCTCTTGCATGTTTTGCAGTGACACGGAGCAAAAAGCTTCCTTTGTCTGTGTCCTGCTCCTCCTGGGGGTCTGCAGGCCATGGGGGATAATGAGCCATTTATTCTGCTCGGCCCTTCACATCAGGCGGCAGGTGATGACATTTCGGTGACATGATCCCTGGAATGTGGCTCCAGCCCTGGCCCCCTCTCAGCTAGGTCTCTGTGTGAATGTGTGCGGCTGGGAACAGGGGTCTCTGGTGATTTGTGACTTGGGGGGGATGGTGTGTGCAAATGTGTGTAAGCACAGGGGCAGGAGGAGAGAGCCTTGTTCCATAATGCATCTGGGAGGATAGGTGCAGAAGAACAGGTTGGGGGGGGGAACCAACTGTTCTGTGGTGGGATACCAGTGACAGCCTGAGTCCGTGTGTTTGAGGGGGTTGGGAACTTGGGTGAATTTCCCTGGACTCTCAACAAATTTTCAGGAACAATGTTCTATGTTAAAAGGAAGCTGGTTGACAAAAAGCAGCTTATGAAGTTAGGATTATGGGATCCAAGACCCCTAATAGAACCCTTTAGTCCCACCCCCTTCATTTTACAGAGGAAGAAACTAAGGCTCTAGAGAGGTAAGAGGAATTGTCGAGGTCACACAGCAAGTGAATATCAGAATCCTGACCCTTTGAAACTGATGTCTGACTCTTTGTGACCCCATTTGGGGTTTTCTTGGCAAAGATCCTGGAGTGGTTTGTCATTTTCTTCTCCAACTCATTTGCCAGGTGGAGAAACTGAGGCAAACAGAGTAAAGTGACTTGCCCAAGGCTACACAGCTGGTAAGTGTCTGAGGTCACATTTGAACTCAAGTCTTCCTGCCTCCAGCCACAGCATTTCATCCACTGGGCTACCAAGTGGTTCCCTTTTTCATGGTAAAGGCTCCTACAATCTAGCTCCACCTGACTTTTCCAGCTTCATTTCCTTCTCTGCCCCTTCATGAAGGGTGGGATTCAAACCCACTCCTCACTCGTCTTAAATCTTCTGGTCTTTCTACACTCTACCACAGTTCCCACCAGACTGAGCCTCTTACCACTTGGGCCTTCCCTTCACATCCATTCCTAGAAGTAAAACTCAGTTGTATGTAAGCCATGGCCCAGAACTGAAGCTTACTGTTGGCAGGGACCAACTTCAGTGTTAGAGAGGACATTTCCTGAACTGTATCTTCTTTTACTTTATGGCAAATCAGTTTCACCCTCTCCTGGGACCTATAGATGCACAGCATCACCCTTGGTTGGGGCTTCCCTGGAAGAAAACCCCCCGTGGGCTTGCTAGAGAGCCATTTCCCCTGCCATCAGGCCTTTGCAGGTGCAGAGCCCACATGGTAGGAGAGAGCAAAGCCCAAATGTGCTCCATCTGGTGGCTCAGTCCTTTGCTGCTACTTCAGCCCTAGGCCCACCGGTGGCTTATCTTTTCTCTAAGAACTCAAGCATTGCTCAGGTACTACCCTGCAGCCTTCTACATCCTGACTCTGTCCGTGGCCAAACTTCCATGGCTAGCCTTCCATGGCCTCCACAGCTTGGGCCATCTCTGGAGCCATGTGGTTCCCCTTTCCAGGAACTCCTCACTTGCTCAGCCGTTGCCTCTCCATGGCTTCCATCTTTCGGCCATGTGGCTCCCAGGGAGTGGTTGTATAGAGAAGTGGGTTCCGTGTTCCCATTAGCCCAAGTGTGAATCCTTCTCAGCCTTGCTTTTAGTTTCCTGTCTACTTCTCCCAGCTTCCTTTTATAGGCCAAGTACAGATGCACAGCTCAGGCACGCAACAAGTGTGGCTCAATCAATCATTTTCACATGCTATCAATGGGTCAGTGAGTGCCCAGGCCTGGGTGATGTCCTCAGTCATAGGCTCATAAATCTAGAGTTAGGTAGGACCTCAAAGGCCATCTAGGATCTGTTTTTTCCAGAGGTAGATCTCGGCAAAGGCAGAACAAAGGCCTCACCTTAGAACACTGACATGTTTGCAGGCCACTGCGCATTTCAGTGTTGTCCTTTAGCCCATCCCTGTGGAACTAGAGATCAAAAGCTGGGGCCTAACCTGCCCCAAAGTCCACCGTGTGGGGGGCTCAGGGTTCCCCAAGCCCCTTGCCTTGGGCCTTAAGCTCTACCATCAGCACCTTCAGGGTGTTGCCTGGGGAGGCCTTGGGCCTCTCTTGATTAGCAGCCTCGGGTGGGAGGCAACAGAGGCTGAGGTCACCCCAGCTTGAGATGAAATGACAGTATCACTACTTGGCGCCCCTTAAAACAACTGCACTCAAGGCTGAATTTTGAAATCGGGCAGCTTCCCCCCAGGGTTGTGTAATTCAAAGGGATGACCGAGAAGATTTGTCCAACTGGGGCTCGCTCCTGAGCAGAACATGGAGCAAGGCCCAGATGCTTTAAGGGTGGGCCCAGAGCTGATGTTTTCTCTTAATATGACATCTTCTAGAGAGGTTAAGAGCTCAGTGTGCTCCAGTGTTCTGGCAATTTCCAAAGCAGATTGACTAAACCAGCCCCACCCCCCTGCCCCGCCCCCAGCCTGAGGGAAGCTGTGATATAGAGAGAAGGGACCCAATGCAAAGGACTCAGCCTCCCAAAAAGGATGGTTTTGGGGGTGGAGGCGGGGGTGGGGAGGAGTTTACAGTAAGCCATTGAAACTTGCCTCCTCTCCTGCTGGGCTTCCAGGGTTGGGTCATACAAAGTGCTGGATAACCCAGCTAGGAGACACAGAAAGGGCTATCTGGCCAGTGCCCCTCATTCTGCAAACGAGGGAACGAGAAGTTAAATGTTTGCACGTACATCATCACAACAACAATAATCCTGATAACTTGCAAAACTCTTTAAAGGTACCACTGTTATCTCCATTTTCCAGATGAGGAAACTGAGGCAAGCAGAAGTTAAATGACTGGCTCAGGGTCATGTAGCATCTGAGGTTGAATTTGAACTTAGGTCTTCCTGACTCCAGGCCTGGTGCTCCATCCACTGGGCCATCTGACTGCCTCCAGAATTTGAACTCAAGCCTTCTTAACTGAAGCCTCAGAGTTTTACCCACTCTGCCACCTAACTACCAATAATGGCTGCTGCTGCGAAATTGATAGTGCTTTAAGGTTCGCAAGAACTTTCTGGATGTTGTCTCTTTTGGTCCTCACAGGACACATAGAGGTCTGGTAGGAGAATGTAGCACAGTACTGGGTTCACTTCCTGCTTCCCTGTAAGTCCTTGGATAAAACACTTGACCTCACCCAGTCTTAGTTTCCTTATTTGTAAAATGAAGGGGTTGGACAAGCTGGCCTCTGGGGTCCCTTCTAGCTCAAGAGTTAGGATCCTAGTAGGTAGCAGAGTGGGAATTCAAAGCAACATCTTCTTTTGCTCTGTTGGGAAACTAGATGACTTAGGATGTTAGAATTGTTTCTCAAATAAGAGTAAATGGGCTCTGAGTGAACGTCATTGAGATTTTCCTATGAGTGAACTGCAGATTCTATGGCAACATCGTGATATGTGGTTGAAATTTAGATTCCAAAGGTTCACACTCCAGTGTCAGCGCTGCTCCTTACTGCCCATGGGACCTTGGGCTAGTCCTTCCCCCATCCCCTTTGTTTCCTCCTATGTAATGCTGGAGGGCTGGGCTACAGGATCTCTAAGGGCCTCTCCAGCTACAAGTTCCTTGATTCTATGTTGCATGGTTCTCTTCCTAAACTCCCACCCACCTCCATGCCCCCAAGCCTCACCAACCCGTACCCAGGTACCCTAGTGAAGGGGATTGCTGCAGAGGTCTTGGGAAGAAGCCTATGTGTTTAAGGGGGAAGGGGGCAGTGCCTGATGCAAGGGGAGAGATCGTTTCTTCTGAATGTAATGAGAACTGATGGAATCCAAGCTCCTTTGCCAAGCTGCTCTTCTGTCAAGTCCCTAGGGAATGGCTAAGAGAGTCAGCAGGCAGTGTCTGTGAAATGTATAGGCCCCGCTGGGGAAATCCAGGTGGACAGACCGGCTGCCCCATGAGTTCTGTGAAGCCCCCAGGCCTCAGAGGGCTGGGCTAGGGCGGAGGAGAGGTAACTAGCCCTGGAAGCAGAGATGGGAGGCTGGCTTGGGCCAGCACCCTCATCCCTTCCCCTGGCAAGGCTGGGAGAGAAGGGGGAGGCCAATCCTCCAACTTTGGCTCATGGTCCAAGTCCTGCCTGACAGTGTTTAGCAGCCCCAAAACATCTTGGGCTGGTGGTGTCTTCTTTCTTTTTCTTTCCGATCTTCTCCTGTCCTTTCTCCCCCATAATTCTCTCCTGTCCTTCCCCCCGCCCCCATCGTCACATCTTGCCTCCTTGGCTTCCTTTCCTTTCAACCCCTGCTCATCTCAATTTCTCTTCCCATTCTTCTCTCGCTCTCACCCTTTAGGACAGTAGAAGGCCATATTGGTTAGCAGTGTCAGTGGAGTGGGGGGTGGAGGGAAGGAGCGAGAAGGGACTAGGTTAGACATAAGGAAGAACTTTCCTGTGGTTGGAACCATCCCGTTCTTGGGAGGTGGTGGTGGCAGCATCTCTTTCTTTGAAGGACTTTGAAAACAGGCACAACTCAGTTGGCAGCCACACTTTTTAATGTGGTCCTAGAGGCAAGTGGAGGCCTTAAGGAGTTTCATGTCCTCCCCCCCACCGCCACGCCACTTCTTCCACTCTTGGAGTCACCGAATCCTTTAACTTCTCATTCTAGGGTCTATTAATGTCATCCTTTGAGCTCCTTTCACAGGCTGAATAAAAGGTCTTTGACCTCAGCCGCTCTCCTCCGATAACCCTGCTTCCCTTCCATATGCTCTGACTCATTGGGGGAGAATCACACGTCTTTTTGGATGAAGCACTCGGCCCAGCGCCAAGAGACCTGGCTCCTGTTCCCTGGCTCCGTCCTACCCTTTCATTAAGATCTTAGGCAAGTCCATTCCGTCCCCAAGCCTCAGTTTCCCTCTTTGTAAATGGAACGAATGCATGCTCTAAGGAGGCAAAGTCCTTTGTGGGGACACAGAGTCAAGGGGAGTTTCAATGCCTCCTAGTCCCTCCTGGGCCTCCCATTGCTCCCTGACCCCTGAGATTCCTCTACTAGAAGGATGCCACAAAGCCACACCGAGTGGTTTCCCACAGAAGGACCTCCTGAGATGCGATGAATGGTCCCATACTCTAGAGTTGTTTAACGGAGAGAATACTGGATTCAGTTTCTAGGAGGCTGGGATCAAATCCTGGCTCTTTCCCTTATCACATGGGTGACCTTGGCTAAGTTCCTTTTCCTCTCAGGGCCTCAGTTTCCTCCTCTGGCAAATGGGAGGGTTGGACTAGATGGCCCCTATGCCTCAGCTTTAGGATTTGGCCATCCCATTGCAACTAGAGGAAGTTAGGGCAGGCACTTCCTGAATATGAGGGATGGGAGTGAAAGCCACCTGGGGATGTAAATCACGCCACGTAGGTGGCCACCTTGTCTGTCTACACGAGGTTCATCCCAGGTACAGGTGCATTATGTCAGACACAGGAGGCCTCCCTGGCCCCAGGAAGGATGCCTGTGTTGGCATCCATTGCTGATAGGGAGACATTGTGTAGAGAGGATGCTGCTCCTCCCTGACATCCTGCTTGCCCCCTCCCCTAATGGTCCAGGGGTGACTTCAGGCAACAGGCTATCCTCCTCCTCCTCAGGGTTACCTGGGAGCAACTGTGTGGGTGGTGACAGGGACAGAGCTCCAGGCCTCCACCCCAGAAGGTGCCCAGATGGGCCTAAGCCAGAGGGCCTTTGCCCAGCTCTTCCTTGAATCTCTTCCAGCAGCAGAGGGTTAAACTCTGACTCCTAGAGGCTGGAGACCAGAGAAAGACAATGCAGGAGGAAGAAGGAGCCAAGGCCCAGATTTGTCATAGCTGTAGAATGAGTTGATTTGTTTTTAACCATAATAATGATTAATATTATGACAACACCCTGCATCGCGGGTATAAAAACACCATCCTCTCCCAAAACATGACTCAACCCCTGCACTCCCAGTTAGGCCTGAGATTCCTTGGAAGGCAGCTGAGAGCTGTCATGGCAGCTCCTTTTCTTGTTGTTGAGACTCCTTTTGGGACTCCAGAAAAGCTGCTGTTGACCCTGATGCTGGAAGTCTTCCCAGAGAGATGGCCTGGAGCCAAGAGAGCCCAACCCAGCGGTGGTCTCAGTGACTAGACCTGCGGGAGCCAGGATGGGTGCTATGGTGGAGAGGAGACCCTGAAGTGTAGCCCTACCTCAGTCACTGACTAGTCGCGTCACCTTGGACAAGTCCCCTCTGTTTCACTATCTATAAAACAAAAGGACCAAACTCACTGAGACTTTCCAGCTTTCTCTTGAGTTGCAAGAGAGAGGGGAAGAGTAAGCTATGCGCTAGATGGTGACTGGGGAGCTCTCTGAAGTTAGGGCAGGAAATGGAAGCCAGGATACCCATGATGCCCATGGGGACTTGGTTGGACTGGACGAAACTGTAATGTCATTCAAAGGCCCCTAGGTAGCATAGTGGCTAGAGTGCTAGACTTGGAATCAGGAAGACCTGAGTTCAAATGCTGCCTCCTATGCTATCTGTCTCAGTTTTCTCATCTGTAAATGAAGGGGTTGGACTGGACTGAACTGGACTCTGTGGCCAGTAAGGTCCCTTCCAGTTGGACTTTGTAAAGCCGTAATGTCATTCAGAGGCCCCTAGGTGGCATAATAGACAGAGTGCTCAGAGAGTCCTGAGTTCAAATCCTACTGCAGACACCAGCTGTCTGATTCTAGATGAATCATTTAACCACTCAAGATCTTAGTTTCCTTATCTGTAAAAGGAGGGAGGAGGGTTAAATTATATGGTTTCAAAGTGATACCTTGCAGCTCTGAATCTCTGATCCTATGATTCTGGCAAGGGTCTGAGGTAGGATCTGAAGCCAGGTTTTCCGCACTTGATTTGGTTAGTGTCCGTTCCTTGCCTGCCCAAAGTCTGTCTCTTCCTTCCCGTGAGGCCTTGCAGAACCTCGATCCCTGGAACAACTTTGTATTATCGTTCCCGTTTTGTAGAGGAGAAAAGTGAGACTCTAGGTGAATGAAGTGATTTGTAGCAAATGGACTTGAACTTGGGGCTTCTAGCTCCCAATCCAGGGCTCTTTCAACTATATGACATGGCCTGCAGGTACAAGTAAGTGTGTGTCTGCCTTCTGCATAGCTGTGTATGTATGAACATCCATCAGTGCTGGAGGTGTACGTGTGAGTGTGCCTGCTAGGCAGGGTGAATACATTTGCCATGATGAGCCTGGGGCTGGTCTCCTCTTCTCCTGAGTCCCATGTCCCCTCATTCTATTGATAATCTTATCCCTCCCTTGGCTCACTCCCACCATCCGCCACCTTCACTCCCATCTCACCTGGACCCTCACTTCACCAAGGCAATACTTTTATATCTCCCTAACCACCCCCACTCACACTAGCTCTCTGAAACCCTTTCATTCCCCTCTCAGATCTCCCATAGCTCCCTCTTTCTCCATCCTCACAGCTGAGAGCCTTGTCTCATATTTCACTGAAACAAATTTCCTTTCTTCCCTTGTCACATCCCATCCCTCAGCTGCCTTCTGCCACTATCTCCTCCTTTGCCCCTGTCTCATGTGGAGATGTGGCCCTTCTGGCCAAGGCCAAGCCATCTATGTGCATCTCTTCTCCTCTAGCAGATTGCCCCCTTTCCAGCTCCCCAGGCTGTCTACATTGCTGCCTCCACTTTCTTTTCTCTAGCTCTCTTAACTCTCTGGAGTCTAGCTTTTGACTTTATCATTCAACTGAAAACCCTCACTCCAAGGTTACCAAGATCTCTCAGTTGCCCAATCCAATGGCCTTTTCTCAGTCCACATCCTTCTTGACCTCTCCACAGCCAGCCTCTGGCACTGTGGATCACCTTCTTCTCTCTAGGTTTTCATGATGCTGCTCTCTCCTGGTTCTCCTCCTACCCATCTGACCACTCCTTCTCAGTCTCCTTTGCTGGATCTTCATCCAGATTGCACTGTGTGGGCCCCAGGGCTGTGTCTTGGGCCTTCTTCTCTTCTCCTTCTAAACTATACTATTTTGCTTGGTGATCTCATCAACTCCCATGGGTTCAATTATTATCTCTAAGCAGATGATTTTCCCATATTTTTATCCAGCCCTAACCTCTCTCCTGATCTCCAGTCACAATCTCTAGCTTCTTATTAGATATTTTGAGTCTCTTAGACATCTTAAACTCAGCATGTCCAAAATGAAACTCATTACCTGTCCTCCCAAACTTTCACCTCTTCTGAACTTTCCTGTGACTGTTGAGGGTCACGCCTGGGAGTGTAATCCTCCCAGTCACCCAGGTTGGAAACCTAGGTGTCCCTCCTCTGATACTAGCACCACAGTAGTGTAAGGCCTTATCACCTCATGCCTGGACTGTTGCAGTAACGTCTCCCTTCCTTAAAATGTCTCTGTGCTTGAACCTGTTTTCTGCTTAGCTGTCAAAGCGGTCTTCCTGAAGAGTCGATCTAACTATGTTACCCCGTCCCTTTTCTCAGTGAACTCCAGGATCTATTATAAAGTCCTCCACTTGACATTTGAAGCCCCTTCTTACCTTTCCTCTCTTATACTTCACACTCTTCTGTATACTCCACTATTCAGCTATACTGTCCTTCTTGCTAAGTGTTTTTGCCATTTCCTTGACCAGCTCATTTTGCGGATGAGAAATCTGAGGCAAATAGGGTGGAGTGACTTGCCCAAGGTCACACAGTCAGTAAGTGTCTGAGGTCAGATTCGAACTAACTCAGGTCTTCCTGATTCTAAGCCCTGCTTTCTATCCTAGCTACCTGACTCCTTACCTTTTCACTTGTCTTTCTTGCTTCTCTTCCTAATTTCTACCTCCTGGCTTCCTTTAAGTCTCAGCTAAAATCCTATCTTCTATAGAAAGCCTATCCTGATCCCCTTAATCCTTGACCTTTCCCTCTATTCATTATTTCCGATTTATCCTTTGTAGAGTTTGGTTGTACATAGTTGTTTGCATGTTGTCTCCTTCATTAGACTGGTGGCTCCTTGAGAGCATGGCCTATCTCTTCCCTTTCTTTGTATCCTCAGTGCCTGGCACATAGTAGGTGCTGGATAAATGCCTGTTGATGTGGTTCTTTCAATTTGAACATTTTAGGTTGGACAGCTCTGATGATTGATGTTCCAAGAGAACCAGCATGGTATAATGAAAAGGGATTTGGACTTGGGCTAATAGAGATTGGATGTGTGATGGGACTGGAGAAGGACAAATGAGGTTCTGATTTTCAAAAAAGGAGAGAGAGTGGGGTCTGAAAACTCTAGGGCAGCAAGCTTGATTCCAATTCCTGGAAGGGTTCTAGCACTTATTAAAAGGGTGGATAGTGATCATGTAGAAAAGGAAGCAGTGATCACTAAGTGCCTGCATAGCTTCTTCCAGAACAGGTCATGGCAGACTAGGCCCATTTCCTTTTTTGACAGGTTGTTAAACTGGAAGATCAGGGGCTACTGTTGCTGGAGTTTACCTGGTTTTTGGGATTGTCTCTCATCTAATTCTTGTAAAAAAGCAGGATAAACAGTTATGTGGATTCATAGCTAGTTGTATGTTTGGACTCAAAGAAGGGTCTAGAACACTGGCCCTATTATTGTCTTCACAATCAATAGCCACAGTACCTGAAACTGTCCTTGTAAATAACTTCATAGCCCCCAGGAGCTAAGGAGGCTAGGCATTCATTCATTCATTCAGCAAACATTTATTCGTGCCTGCTGGAGTGGAGTGCCCAGAGGAGAAAAGACAAACACAGATGGCTACAATACACAATATTACATGATAGGAGCATTTGGAGGGACAAGCGCCAGCCACATGCATTCTAACAGGGCCAAAGAACTTTGTTACCTGGGACAGTAACACTTTAACTAGGTGATGATTCTGGCGGTGTGGAAGCAAAGAATTCTGTATTTGCAAAGAGATAAGAGGCTATTCAAGAACAAAGCAGACAGAAGAGGACTGTGCTGCAGTGGCAAGGACATGGGATTTGGAGTCAAAGGACCTGTGTGACCTTGGCCAAGTCATTTCCCTGCTTGAGCCTTCATTTCCTCCTCTATAAAATATATTATATATATATATACATATATATATACATATATATATATCCAACATATAAAATAAATATCTCAAATGTAAATTTTATATAAATATAAAATCCAATGAATGATCTCCAGGGTCCCTTCCAGCTCTAAATCTGGCATTTAGTTGTTTAAAAAAAATTCTTTCCATTTTTGTTGTTATAGTCATTGTGTATATTGTTTCCCTGGTTCTGCTTATTTCAGTTCTCTCAGCATCAGTTCATATGTCTTCCCATATTCCTCTGAATTCTTCATAGTCATCATTTCTTATTATACAATGACAAATTCCATTACGTCCATGTACGATAGTTTGTTGAGCCAATCCACAATCAATGGGCATTCTTTTGTTTCTAGGTTTTTTGCTGCCACAAAGTGCTACCATGAACATTTTGATGTCCATGGGACCTTTCTTTTGTCTTTGACCTCTTTGGGGTATGTCTAGCAGTGGGATCTCTGGATCACATTTCAGCCATTTCCTTAGCCTAATCCCAAATGACTTTCCAAAGTATTTGGACCAATTCATAGCTCCACCAACAGGGCATAAATTAGCGCACCTGCCTTTCCACAGCCCCTCCAACATTGACCATTCCCATATTTCGTTATCTTTGCAATTTGCTGGGTGTGAAATGAAACCTTTCTGAAATAGGGCCTTGTGATTTCCCGGGGATACCCACACACTGGCTAGCCCTGCTGCCCAGGGGGCAGTTCCCAGGATGTCTGGTAGACAGTAGAGTTCTGAACAGCTGTGCGATGGTGGCAGTGACTAGGTGACATTTCTGTAGGAATGGGGTGAGCCAGATTCCAGCTCTCAGGGCCCTCTCCCTCCCAGGCTTTTGGATCAGCTGCATTGTCAACAGCTGCTGTGCTTGGGCTGAACAGCTGTTGGAGGGGGGGTGGACTGCCCAATGACCTCCGGCTTTGTTTTGTTGGAAAGTTGCAAGCCCCCTCAGTGGGGTTGCAGGTTAGGAGCAAGGTAAACTCTTCTGGGCAAGGCCCCGCAGGGGTCAGGCTCCTGTTCGTCTCCAAGTTTGCTCCATTTCTTTAATTAGCGCAGTCAGGCCAAAAGCTGAGTGGCTTCTCACTGAGATGGCTGCTGCCAGGATCCCCCTTCCTTCCTGTTTGGAAGCTCAGTCTCATATTCGCCCCTGAGACTGCCTGCATTCTCTGTGAGCATGGAAATATGCACACGTGCATGGATCCCTGGGTGTGCATAAATACACAGAAACACAATCATCGAGTTAGGAGGGACCTTGGAGCTCCTCAAGTCTGACCCTTTCTTTTTACAGATGAGAAAACTGAGTCTTGGCCCCAGCTGAAACACTGGTAGCCAAAGCAGGGAAGAGAGCAATCAGCAAAGATCTGACTTTCGGTTCTGTTTTCATTTCTATTGTCAACGCTAATCTTTTGCTTAGAAAAGCTGCCTTGATTAAAGCCACCATGGGCTCAGAGGAAAGAGAACGTGTTTGAATTCTCCCAGGACTCTTTAAGTTGCTTGTTCTTTACATTTCCTATGGGAGATTGTGGCCAAGTTGAGCCTTCCCTGGACTGGTACCAACACAGCAAATGAAAGGCTTAGGCCTGTGCCACAGGGTCCCGATCCATTAATTGGCTAACTGCCTTTCCCTCGCCTACACGTTAGCCTCGGTTTGGTTAGCGCTTAGGTAGGGAATGGTGTTTATGGGGAGGGCAAAGCCCTCTTCTTCCCTTGGTGCAAACTATGGTGCTTATTTGCACTGTATGAATAAAATATGTGGGTAGTTATAAAACTGTGATGAGGGGATTGTGGGAGATGGGGGGTAGGGTGGGACGATGGTGTGGTATGTGCCTACTCTGGTCCAGGCCCTGTATCAGGCCATGCTGAGGGGATGCTGTAGGAAGGGCATCAGGGTGGGAGACAGTGAACCCTGCATGATAAGCTTTTAGCTTCCTTCTAGCTGAAGCTTCCCATGATCCTCTTCTCTATATCTCAGCTCTAGTGCCAGACTTCATGAGGGACTCTGCTTACTGGAGCCAAAAGAAGAGGGGTACGTAGCGTCATCAAAGTGCTGCTGATGGGGGGGCAGAGTGGGGCATGAGGAATGGGGGGACTGTGAGTTGCAGCCCTTTCTCCCTCTCCCCTGACCCGTGTCTGTACCCCTCCAGTGCTCATGCACAAATCTGCTTCTTTTTTCTCTTTGGTTCTTTTGGTTCCAAAGTGAGAGACTGAGAGGGAGGGAGACAAGACACAGGGAAGGGGGAAAAAGGCACACTGAGTGGAGGGGAGGAGGAGAGACAGATGGAGGAGGGACACAGGCACAGGGTGGGAGAAGAGAGAGACCGATAGGGACAGAGGGACAGGGAGACATGGTGAGGGGAAGAGAAAGACAGGAGGGGAGAGAGACAAACAGATGGAGAGGGAAAGCAAGGGAGAAAGAGACAGGGAAGAAGAGAGACTCAGAGACAGAGAGGGAGGGAGACAGAGATGGGGGAAAGAGACACGGGGGGGAGAGACAGAGAGGAAGAAAGAGACACAGGGAGGAAGAGAGAGATGCAGAGACAGAGAGGTAGAAAGAGAGAAAGAAGAGGGGAGAGACACAGAGAGGGAAGGAGACAGAGACGGGGGAAAGAGACACAGGGAGGAAGAGACAGAGAGGAAGAAAGAGACACTGAGGAGGGGAGAGACCCAGAGACAGAGAGGAAGAAAGAGACATGGAGGCTGAGCAGGAGGGAAAGAGAAAGAGACCAAGACAGAGAAAGATAGAGGGAGAAAGAGAATGGCCCAGCAAAGGCATTGTGACTGGGCTAAGGATGGTGGAAATGGGGGCCAGTTGGGTGGGCAGGGGCAGGCTGTGCTGCTGGGGAAATAGAGAGAGAGAGCCTTGGGATCTGGGCCCAGGAATTCCCGTCGGGGACCAAACACGTTCCACCTGCCGCCGCCTGAAGCTCCCAACTCCGTCATGGAATTTCTTTGCAGACAGACAGATTGGACTTTGGAAACAGGCTTGATGAAAAATGAGTTTCCTTCTTTTTACTCACAGAGGCCAGCCAAGAACCGGAGCTCAGGCTCGCTTGGAAAGCAAACCAAGAGGCCAAGTAATTGTTTTGTCGTCTGAACCCCTTCTTCATTAGGGACTTTGAACCTTCCGGAGGCTCCCTGATCCTCTTGAAGCTGGTTGCCAGAAGGCCTTGGCTTGGCAGGCTGCCTGGCATCAGGGCTGGCCCTCCCCAGAGCCAGAAGTAGGCAGACACCTATGTTGAAGGCGGGGGAGGCCTGGGTTCTTTCCCCCTTCCCTCTCTCCCAATGAGAAGAAGGGGAGAATGAATGGTGTTTACCTGCCAGGGAGCAGGGGTGATGACTGGGGAACAGTGGAAGAGCCAAGAAAAGGGAAGGCCAGGGGTGGGGCTGACTCCCTAGCAGCCAGGGACAGGAGGGCCCCTGCATATTTGGACTTTGTCTTGTTTGGGGAAGATGGCATCCAAAGACAGGGGACTTTTGAAGCTCAGCTCTCTCTACCTTGCTTTAAAACAAACAAACAAACAGACACAGACAGACAGACAGACACGCACACATACACACACACACACACACACACACACACACACACACAAAAACAACCCAATGGTCAGGCTACAGAGCTGGGGAGAGCCAGGAACAATGAAAGAAAGTAGGCAAGACAAAGAAAAACTGTCTTCCTGCGCCCTTCTCCCCAAACCTTGGCAGAGATTGGCAGGTGAAGATACAACTTGAAGGGGGGGTGCTCTGCCAAAGGCTTCCTCACACTTTGCCTCTGGGGATGACACACACGCTGCTTTGGGACTGATAGGTGTTGTCATTTGGTTTCGTTTTCCTCTTTTTAGTAACACTTTCTTCTGTAATATTGCGAATCATTTGCCTGCAACTGAGGAGTCAGTCTCAGCATCCTGGAGGTCCCCAAACTACCCACTATCATGGCACAGATCAGAGGATTTGGGTCTCGAAGGGATCTTATCTGGCTCAGCCATCTCATCTGTAGAGGAAGAGACTGAAGGCTAGAAGAGGCCAATGGCTTGCCCAGGATCACACAGGCAGTGTGAGAGGCTGGATTTGAGCCCAGGTCTTTGGATTTCAAGTGCAGCGCTTCTGCCCGGTTGGAGCCGTGAGCTCAGATCAATGTGACAATCCCCCAAGGAACCCCCGAGTTGGGGTCTTAGCTTTTAACACTTGTTGATGTGACCACAGGCAACTTGCTTAATTTCTCCGAGCCTCAGTTTCCTTATCTGCAAAATAGGCATATTCATATATTACTCCCTCACAGAGTTGTTGTGAGGAAAATATTTTGTAACATTTAAAAGACTACAGAAATGGGAATTGTTGTTATTATTGGGCCCTTCATGTCATGAAAATTTCAAACACATGAGTTATATGTATGTGGTATGATTTGTGGGGGGACGGTGCAGAAAAGCCTTACAAACTTCAAATTATCACTCCCATTTTTGGAGGGGCCTGGCCTGTGATTTTATTCCTCTGCTATAAGCTACGGTCTTAGATAGAGGCCTGGGCCCCTGAGACGTTTTGATTTGCCCGGGGTGAGCCAGCCAGTATATGTCAGAGGCAGGTCTTGAACCCAGACCTGAGACTGGCACCTTTATACAGTGGATCTCCTTCATATAGTGTCTCAAATTCCACTGTTAGAGATTCCTTCCTTTGGCCGGAGTTCTTTCCCCTAGAGAGTACATTCAGCCATTCTGAGTCATCCACACCTCAGGGAGACAGAACTCAGCGGCTCCAGCGTCTGAACGTGTCAGCAGGTTTGACTATAGGCCTGGGCCTTGGGACCATGGGGATCCAAGGAGCTAGAATGAGGGTTCACCAAGCACCCAAAGGAAAGAAAAGGTTCTGAAAGTGATGAAGGATGTGACATGGCAAAGGCAAATGTCTCATTCATTTTTTGTACCCTTCGCCTAAATGTCCTAAATGGAGGCTCATCTTTGTTTCCTTGCTGGAAAATGGGGAGCCATGGAACCAGCTTACCTTCAGTATAAAAGTGAGCAAAGAGCCCTTCATAGATCATCAAGGGCCCAGGAAAAACCAAGCTTGCTGTGAGCTTATACTCCTAGGCCCGAGAATAAGAAACTTAGTTGGGAGGGACTTTAGGAATCTGGTCTAGAGATCTGAACCTTCTTCCTTCTCTTCCTCCACTTCGGGCTGTTTGCAGCCCCCTAATTATACCGTCCCTTTATTCAGTTCCATACATAACCCATTGTATTGTAACACATTGTCCAAGGCCCCTTGGATGAGGCCTACCTAACTTTGGGGTCATTTCTAAAAGACACTGCTCTCTCTCATTATGTCCCCACCAAGGATTTACTCAGAAACTTTTGAACATGGCTTGTAGATTTCTTGTGTCTAGGTTTCCACAGATGTGGATCAAAGGCTCTCTAGTACCCATAAAAACACTCAGATACATATATTGGATACAGGACAACCTTTATTTCATCCTGAAGGAAGTGCAGAAGATGTAAAATGCTCATATAAACAATGCATAGATTGTTTCCAAAAGGTCCTGAAGTCCAGCAGGCTTGGGGCCCCCCAAGGTTCAGACTCTCCCCTGAACTTAGGGTTGCCAGCAGGGCAACACCCTGACATTCTGGTGAATTCCTCTCACCTACAGGGTCCTGGATTGTCCCCCCATCCATCCTCTTAGTGCTACACTGTGATTTGGCTTCCCTCCCATAAAGGAAACAAACATACTTTGGGCCTGCTAGACAGGCAATCCCATCCCATTAGAACTGCTCTGACTGAATAAGTCATTGTAATAGTGGGGAACAATGCCAAGACTTTGTGCTCTCCCCTAGCTTTGGTCTTTTACTGCTCCTCCAGCTGTGTGTGTGCATGTGTAGATTTGCATCCTGTTTTCCAAGAAGCATGTTGCTCAAAAAATTCCCCTTCTTTGGATAGGAGATAACTTGAATTTGAAGTTTACTCTTTGGGGTTTATCCCAAGGATTGTACTGTCCAAAGAATCTCCCCTTTCTAGCTAGAAGGCTAGATTCCAGGATCATGCATCTTAGGAAATGCCCCTTTTCTAATTGGGAGGCAGGGGCTCAGGAATTATATTGCCCAGGAACACCCATCTTGGGCCATATAGGAGCTTCAATTCACTTCTCCAGGACACAGTACCACTGCCCCAGTTGCTGTCATGTCTTGGACCAGACGAGTCCATTGTCAAGTCTTTGGTCTTTGACCTGTGCTCAGAAAGGGAAAAAAGGCAAAAGGTGGCCAGAAATTCCTCTGATCCTTACTCCATTGGGGAGTATGATTAGTTTTAAACACATACACCAGCTCCTTATAGATTCTGAAAGTTTAGGTGAACTCTCGTTCATCTGCAACGCCAGTTGTAAATTTGTGACTTTTTGACCTTCATCTGATGTACATGATACAAATATTTTTTCCTGATCACCTTTTAATTTTTATTTTAGACATATTGCTTTTTGTTGTACAAATCATTTTGTCTTTGGTTAATTAAGCTTCTTGACTTCTTCCCTCCCATAATTTCTTGTTTGTCAAAAATGTCCCTTTTCCTAAAGAAATTGATATAAAAGTTGAAATGAATACATTGTTCCTTTTTCTTCAATTAAAAAAATAGATCACTGATCTGAGAGTTTTAAATTTACTTTTTAAAGATTTTTTTCAAAGGATCCCAGCTCTATCTTGTCTTCATAGTAATCACCCCCTCTTCTGCAGTCTCTTCTGCCTTTTGTGGTGGAGGTACATGGTGGTGCCAGCCTACCCCAACTGTTTCTAATTATCCCCCTCAGGCTTTCTCTGAGTGAATGACTCAGCAACCTGACTTTTTAAAGGGGCCAGGCTATTTGAATACCCAACCAACATATGTTACCCTGTTTAACACACCAATTATAAGTTAAATAACAATGAAAAAAAAAGGAAGAAAGAATGAAACCAGATTTCTTCACACCTAGCATAACCAGAAACTCTCACAGATGTCAGTAACTGCAAAGAAAGAGGAGGACCTGTATTCCTTCTCCAGCCAATTGACAGTGGTAATAAGAAACACCCAGAATCAGGAGAATTCCCATTAGAAGCTCTATAGGACAAGGGGTGAGGATGCCACTTATGGTGAGCCCTTGACCTGGTCGTCTTTTGACTGTCTGAACAGACTCTGTGGGACTTCTGCCCCTCGTTGGTTCTGTTCGACTTCACTGTAGATCAGTGGGAAGAGTTGCCTTTACTACCATGGACAGCACTGACCTCTCTCTCTCTTTGGCCTGACTCTGGGTTGGGGGCTGGCAGTGTCTTCCGAGTTAGGGGAGGTTCCCTGAGAGGGCAGTGGGGCATGTGTATGGGGCTGAGTGGGCAGATTCTGAAGCACTGTGGGAAGTAGCCATAGTCTGAGGCCGAGCCCTTGCATACTCTGGGGAAAGGTGGCCCACTGGCTTGGGGCTTCTGGTTGCAGAGAAAAGGAGCTGCCTTCTGGTGTAGTCTAGTCACAGAAAAAGCAGAAAGCAACCTGCTCCTCATCCTGTCCTGCAACTTCCCGTAAGTGCCTGGAGCCCAGCACTGGGCCTGGGGTATAGTTTTAATTATTTCAAGAACTGGCACTGTTCGCCTCGCAGTAAAAATGTCATGAAATTACTGTAAGGTTGCATGAGTTTGGGCCATAAATCTTATTCACCATCTCATACCTTAACCCACTAGAGTATACAATGCCATTTACCCTGGTTCTTAGTTCACTTAATCATAATTAAATGACCTCAGAGGGCAGTCATTTGGCAAGCCCCTGACTTTGATGTGACACCAATAACAAACTTGGTTTGCCATGTGGATGGGCTCCCCGGTGCTCTTATGCTGGCCACAGACTTTGGGGAGCATATAATGTTCTCTTTTCGATATGGGCACGTGCTCTGGTTACACAGGACATCTGGGCTACAGATGTGGCAGGAGGGGGCAAGCTACATGGCACCCTTGGTTATTCGGTTGGGCACTGTCTTTGGCCTACTGTAGGTCTTCTCGTGGGTGGAGTCACTCCCCAATTCACTCCCCCAGTTGTATGTGGGGCTTGGTTCATAGGTTGTCTAAGGTTTGTTCCAGATCTAAGTCCTAGGATCCCATTATCCCATGGGCCTCTTTGCCCACTTGCCCTGAATGAGAGGGGATGGGTGATCCTCCTCAACTAACAGTCCTCTGTCCCTCTTCCAGAGTTCAGGGGTCCATGTGCTATCTCTCCCAACCAACCATATTCATAGAGGAACCAGTGAAAGTACTAGGGATGCTTAGCTTGAAGAAAAGAAAATTTACCCAAGGACTTGGCGGGGTGGGGGAGGGGAAACCATGGTCCCTGTGAGCATACAAAAGCTGCCACCAGGAAGAGGAAGCTGATGTAGTCTAAGTAGGTCCAGAGGAATTATTCCCTGTCACTGGAGGTGTTCAAGCAGAGGTTAGGTGGTAGCCATTTATTAGAGATATTGCAGAGGGGAAATTATGCTTCAAGTAGGGATTGGCCTGGACAGCTAGTAGTCTAAGGCATCATCCAATGTTGAGATTCTGTGATTCTGTCTTGAGCCTTTTGGGGGACCATCTCCACTTGAATATTATGCTGACATCTGAGACTTAACCTGTTGGAAACTATGCTTCCCCTCCTAGCTGGCCCTCCTTCCCACCTTCTTTATCATTCTCAGTAACACTGACATCATTTTGGTTCTCTACAGCCAGAGGTATGCTGGGAAACGTTGAACAATTCTCTTTCCAAAAATGTCTACAGGATACACTTTTCAGTTTAATTTGCATTATTAACATTTTCTCAATCTCTTTCTTAAGTCTAGATAATTGACAATATAAGAAGGTATAAATGCTTACTTTGATATTTGAACAATTATCTTGCTGGAGGGAGCTGGATCCTCCCTACGTTACAAATCTAAGCGCCATGTTGTCTCTTTCCTCTTTTACTGTCCTTAACCAGTCCCCCTATTCTGAGCATTCTTTTTTATGGCATCTCTCAGAGCTGCCCTTCCTCCCAATTTCCTTCTCATCTCCTACCAGGGTTTTTGCAGAGGCCTAGCTGCCTCACTGTGTCAGTGGAGTGGCCTGGTATGCTAAAACGGGGAAGACAAGGCCTAGAAAACAGACAAGACCTATGGGGAGAGGGGTAGGCATTCCCCAGAGGTCTCAGCCACAGGTATCCTCAGAAGAAGTTGGGACTGGTGAGTAGGATGCCCAGGAGGTTTGGTAGCAGATGCCAGGAAGTCAGGCAGCGTCAGGCTGGTGATAGGTAGCAGGTGACTATCCCAGTGGGCTGGCCAAGCAGAGCGATATGATGGTGAGATTGCAGGCAGGCAAGCACCTGGCATAATGAGATCTGGTGGCAGCAGCAGGGGGAGGGATTATGTGGCAAGTAAGGCAGGGCCCAAACACCAGAAGATCTGGGCTACTAGGCAGGGGCTCAGGCAGAGGGACACAAGAAAGCACCCCAGTGATGGGGATTTGGATACAGTGGCAGTATAAAGGGCACTGTACTTGGAATCAGAGAATGTGGGTTGGAATTCTCGCTCTGCCAGTTAGTTACCATGTGTGACTTTGGGCAGCAACCTGAAAAAGAAGGGGTTGAAATCAATAACCTCTACATTTCCTTCCAGCTCTGAAGATGTGATTCTCCTTTTCACCTTGTCATTCTCCCCTTTCTCTGCATGCGCTGTGTTCCAGTCCCACTGAGTCACTGGCTTCTCCTTATTCTTGTCCTGTTCTATTTTCTCTTTGGGCATTCACATGTGTCACTTCCCTCTGCTCCAGACCTGGGACACATTCCCATAATTCTCTGCTCCCCTTGGTACTCAGGGTCTATACCACCTCCTCTGAGAAGCTTTACCAGATTCCCTCTTACCTCACAGCGATGGGAGGCTGGTTTGGGGCTCCTAGGGCCATGGTTGGGATCTTCCCTCTGCCCCTTCACTCTCTACCTTGCATTATTCTTAGGAGGAGAGGAGTGCTGTGTCCCCCCAGGGTAGAGACTCTGTCCTTTCTGTTCCCAGCACTGGACAAGGGTCTCTGTCTGTAGGAGAACCTAAGTAGATGTCTGTTGACTGGAGCTGGTCAGGGAGGACCGCATCAGCGTCATCATCACGCCAAATCACGCCAACAATTGTAGCTCCCTTTAGGGTTTGCAAAGTGCTTTACATGGGTTATCTCATTTGATGCCGTTATCATTCTCATTTTACAGATAAAGAAGCTGAGGCAAAGAGTTTAAGTGACTTGCCCAGAACCACCCGGCAAGTAAATATCAGAGGTGAGATTTGAACTCAGGTCTTTCTGGCTCTAGCCGCCATATCACTTGGCTCTCTAGAACCTAGTTACTGGACCCAGCAGGGGAAGGGTTGGGAAGGACCAACGACAAAGTGGTCTGTTGCCCAGGATCCTGCTATCTTTTGTCTTGGGGCCAGCCCGGGGCTGGATTTGGCTTCCAGTAGCTAGCCCCTTCCGATGTGGCCCAGCACCCAGGCAGTTCATTCTGTGCCCTCCAGGCAAGGAGGCAAGAGTGTAGTTCTGCTACCAAGGATGGATTCATTACTTTTCATGTTTTGAAAGAGAATTGACAACTTATGGCAAGATATCTTTGTGTTGGTTTGTTTCAGAAATCCTGGTGGATTAAGCAAGTTAAAAGAGCTACCGTATGCAGAAGTTGAAGCAATTGGGACAGAGGCTCAGCCTAGAGGAGAACAGGGCAGCCTGGTTGGCCATCTCGCCCCATTCCAAACCCTGTTCCAACCCCCATCCAACCTGTGGCTGGCACAATGACCTTTCTGAAGCACCAGCTCTATCCTAACACTACCAACTCAGTCTGGTTTGCCAAGCCCCCATAGCAAGTCAGTGGCAAGGACAAGACTAGGCCGCAGTTCTTCCCTCTACCAGCCCTCCCAACAACAGAGCCAACAGCATCATCTTATAATGGTGATAGCATTGCGAAGGAAGAACTGCACATTTCTTTTCAAGTTGAAAATATAGGCATCAACTTTTCCTTTTCTAAGTACTGGGGGCACCTTGGCAGGCCCAGTGGGAACAGCTTATGCCCTTAGCTCCTTCACCCTTCCAGCAGTGACACCAGGCCTTGTCCCTCTTTGGGGGACATTCTACTTTTGAGCCCATCCTTGTTGACTTTCTGGTGACAGAAGCACTCTGACATCTTCCAAAGACCCTTCTGCCAGGACCTCACACACTTTGGCCTCTCTAGGGCTCCATAATGCCAATGTTGCTTGAAATTTGGTTGGTTAGACCAGTTGAAGTTAGAATAATAGCCCCCAAATTAATGGCCCATCTGCAAATGTGCTGATGGGACCAGCCCAAGTGTAAAGAAACATTTGATTAGACACCAATGAAGATGACAAAAATCCCAACTATTTGTCTAGTTCAAAAACAATTCTCAAAGGAGTCTTGCTATGGTTTTTTTTGTTAACTTAATAATCTTGGAACCGATCTCTCAATTAGTGTGTTGTTTTCCTTCAAATCGACTGTCAGGTTAAAACCTCTAAGTCAGACTGGTCATTGCATTTGAAAAGGTCCGATCTCCTTACTTGCAAATTGTCTATAGCCTAAGAGACTCCTAGTGAGTTGCCAATAGGTGTCAATTTCCTTTAGCACCTGAGGGATCAAAGGTGTTTGCATTATATATTATGTATACCTTCTCCCAGCAAGAATATTGACTTTGGATCTATGGTAAAGATTCTTTATTTCCTGATCTTACCCACCCACATCTTGTGCACATTGTCATTTAAAGACCTGAATAGAATTATTTATAGGCATAATCTTTGTACTTTTGTGCTGGGATAGGTCCTGCTGTATGTACCCTGGCCTCCATTCAAGGCAGGCCACCCCCAGAGAGCATTCATTCATTTCAATTGACCATCCCTTCACCATCAAGTATTTGCCAGCCCTGGGCTAGGTGCTGGGAAGGGATGACAAAGGTTAGAAAGAAATGTTCTCTGACCCTGTGGAACTTCTAGTGTGGTTGTGTGATGTACGCACAAATAACTCAATGAGCCCATGATCTCATCGATATGGTATATTGCCTTCACGAGTTGTCATGGCAAAAGAGTTCATCCTCTGGTGGTGAGTGAGTCTTCCACTGATGATCCACTCTTCGCTAGCTGGGATGGTCCTCAGAAAGCTGAGTCTGCTGCCTAGGAGACAAGGTCATTGTTCTCCCCTCTTTGGACCTGCATTCCCACTTTTATTATGTATATCTGTCAGCATTACTGTCCCTCCCCCCCCCCCCCCCCCGTTTTGTTACAGTAGCTTGGTACCGGCCCCTGAAAGGCATCTTTGGGCAGAGTAGCACAGAGGCTGGCTGGGGTTCTGTGGTCTGATACCTGAAGGTCCCTGCTTCTGAGGTATTATCTTCATTTTACCACTTCTCGGGGATTTGGGGCGTAGCACTGGGTTAGGAGGGTAAAGAAGAGGAGCTGTCTTAGTTTGTGGTTAGCCTTGCTAGTTATTATAGATATCATCACATATATGGGCGGTGGGGGGGGGGAGCTCACCTGGCCTTGCAAAATAACCATTATCTTAGGCCCTATAGAATGTATGCATGCGTTTGGAGGATGGCTTTTATACAGTGATTCAGAGAGCAAACAGAAGTGTCGTTGTGTGGGTATGTATGTGGATATATATGTATCCGTATACATATATGTGTACATATACCTAGCCACACATAGATATTTCCATATACGTAATCTTGCCTGCCTCCCAGGGTTGTTATGAGGATCAAAGATCTCATTTGTGCTCACTTAGCACAATTATAGAACTGTTAGCTGTTACCATTATCACTATATAAGCAAGCAAAAGTGTCATACACGCACGCTCGCACACACGCACGCAGGCAGGCATGCTATTTAGTGCAAACCTTTCTGTCTTTGCTTGCTGTCTTCTCTAAAATGTGCATGATCTTGTAGCTAGACCGCACACATTCGGTCAGAACTCATCATTGACTTTGTCCCTTTCTGCAGATTCACCATAAAGGAAGCAGATGTTTACAGATATTTGACTGAAAAAGAAGACAGGCTGATCACATGGTAAGAGCAGGGGCTAACCAGTGGCCACCCCAGGTGTTCCACTTGTGTCCTTGAGATGTTTGGAGAATGTGAGGAAGGCTCGCAGAACATTGGGTGGACTTCCTGTGGTGGCCTTGTGGGAGGGCACAGACAAAAGTGGCACCGGATGGTCTGGTGTGGATGGGCCACTATCTGTGTATTTGGAGGGGACGTCTACATCAGTGAGATCACAGAATCCATTTGAGTAATTGAGAATATAACTAGCTCACGGGCACCAGTCCAGACCTATTATTCTTCACTCTTGCTATATTTCCTGCCTACCTGTTCTTCCAGTCACACATGTCCCCGATGTCTTTTATGCCATTTCTCGGAGACAATCCAGCATTGGTAATGCGCTGTAGCTCCCTCTACCCACCATTCACCCTTCGTTTCCTTTCGGGTCACCTTCAGGTTTACTTCTGAGACAATAGCGTTCCATAATTTGTAGCCGGATAGCATCGCTGAAAGAGCGTTTCTAAAGGGTGGGCTGTGTGGGAGTGAGCAGCCGGGAATCCTTGAAGGCATTGCATTTCCTCCAGATAGGATCTAGCCTGCTTTCTTCCTCCTATGGAATTCGGAGCTCAGGTTATTGTCCTTCTGTAGATATATGATGTTGAATGAATGAACCGACTCAATGGGCTTCATGTCATCATCTGGGAAGCATATGGCCTTTCATCCGCCTCACTTTGTCCAGTTTCTATGGCTAGGCTGATCTTTTTTGAATGAAAACAGATTCCATTGAAGAAACTTTTCAGTTGCTCCGGGATTCAAGGTCAGGCTGTATGTGTGATGTCTACATTGGCTACAGCTTTAAGAAACTTGTATTTCTCCTTACGGTTTTCAAAAAGAGTTATTTTTTTCATAGAAAAAAGCATAATTGATCAGATGGTGACCATGAGCTGCCCCCTGAGCTTGGCCCAAGGAAAGCCTGGCCAGCTAAACTGAGCAGCCAAAGTCAGGCACCACTGTCCACCTGCTGGCAACTGTAAGGATTGCAGGCATGGTAACTGGGAGGCTGTAGGCTCTGGTGCACCCCCAAACATAGCAGAGACCAGGTATTCAGAAAGAGCCCTCTTGGCATTGTCTCATTAAAAAGTGGCATGTGATAGAGCAAAGATTATTGAACTTGGGAGTCAGGAAGGGCTGGGTTCAAATCCTGCTTCTGATGATTACTAGCTGTATGACCCTGGGCAAGTCCCTCACCCTCTCTGAGCCTCAGTTTCCTTGTATGTACAACTGAGATAATATCTGTAATAATTGCTTTAACAGTTGTAAGGCTTATTGTAAGGATTACATGTATCATATGGGGCTTCGCAGACCTTAAAGTGCTCTAGAGATCTCCGTTATTGTTACCTATAGTTAGCAAGGTTAACAAGGTTATAGATGAGTTCTTTTTCTGACATTGATGATGCCTAAACTTTATATAAGGAGTAAATGTTCCCATTGACTCCATGTGGACTACACCCTTGGACTAGGCCTTTAAAAAGGGTAGCTGTAGAAACAGAGCTGAGATGGCCGGAGATGGTCCTGGTGGGGAAACTATATGGTCCTTCCAGAATACCGTGTGGTCCTCTCAGAGAGAGGGAGGCATGTGGCTTGAGAGCTAGCAGTGGACAGAGGCACTGGTTGAGTGGGAAAGAGTGCCTTGGCCAAGGCAGGAGCGACAGGAACGTGAACTGGTAGCCGTGGAGTGGCCATGGCGTAGCAATAAAAGAATTCCTGGGCATATGAAGGAATTCTGGGGCAATTCCTTTTGAATCAGAGGAGTTCTTGGCCCACGTGGTGAACTTCCTGAGCAAAGGAGGTGCTAGATCTCAGCGGCAATGAGGAAGTGAGCCCTTGCCTTTCATTGGACTGTGCAGGTGTCAGGGAGGGGGGTTGACTACATTAACTCCAAGTCCTTTCCTCTTTAGTGGGTATCTCGGTTTACCCAGCACCGAAGCAGCCGTAGAAGTTCTTGGGAAGCTGAGACTCAACTGAAGAGAGGATTCACTTTCCCTTTATGGGGTGAGGAGAGCAACCACAGGGCAGTACTAGAAGTTTGTACTACCAGAGACCTATACAAGTGACTCTGTAGGTCCCTGGGAAGGTAGAGCTCAGATATCCATGAAGATAAAGCTTAATGGAGAGATAAAAGCTGTTTATGTTTTGGTTTTTTACTGTTTAAGGGCTCTGGGTGTCCTTTCTGTTGGCTGTTGGGTTAGAGAAATCTTGTTCTGTATTTTAGGTATTGTTACTGAGTGCTCGCATGCAAACTTTTTTTAAAAAATACTTTTTCTATAGAGACCTAGACATGAGCCAAATTTTGAAGTTCCCAAGGAAAACCCTGGGTGGGGGCTTGAGTCAGGGAGTGATTTGTGAGAAGCCCCCAAGACTGAACCTTGTCTGTGTAAATCCAGAGCTTTGGTTCCGTGCCATGAGTTACACTATGAAGTGTTGGAAACCATTACACCAGTGTAGGCCAAAAGAGGTCTAAAATTGGAGCCAAGAGGTTTAGCATTGTTTTGAACCGGGCTGAGTATCCCCTCTCCTGATTCTCTTCCCTGTCCTCTGACCCTATTGAAGGAGACTTTCAACTACTACCTCCAATGGGTAGTAAACTGACACCTCTCATCACAAGTCTCCTTTGACTGAGCCTGAAGGATCATTCTGTTCAGCACCCTCTTTCTCTCTATTGAGACGTCTCTGCCAGACACCTAGTCTGTGTTCCATTTCTACAGAGCCTTTACCCCAAGATGCCATGCTACCAAACCCTGATGAGGCGTTAGCTAATAAAGGCTTAAGGTGCTTCGCCTTTAAGGAGTATCAGAACTTTCAGAGTGGATTTTGAGAGACCCAAAAGGCCTCTAAGACCCAAAAGAAGAGATTTTTAATAGGCGAACTTCAGGTGCTCTGATGGGCAGTGGCTGAGATACTTGGGGTCAAGAGAACCTTCTCAAAGTTCTTCCAAGCACATCTTGTAGGTGGCCACCTACTCTGCCTATGCTTAAGGCCACTCCTCTGTTGGGGAGGCTGACAGCTCTCGGGCTCCTGAGGGGCCTTCCCTTGAGGACACCCGCCTCCTTCAATGAGTCATCTGAAGGGTCTGGGACCAAAGCCAGGCAATTAACCTTTACTAATTGGAGTCAGAAGACGCCCAGCGTGTGAGCGAGATAAGTAGCTGGTGTTCGGTTTCCGGAGCTAATTTTAACACCAGCAGATGGTGCTAAAATGTCCAGTTTCTCCCTCTTAAAACAAACATCTCAAATTTCCTTAAAATCATATACTGTCAGAGAAAGATAAATGGAGACACATTCACTAATTGCTCCAGAGAGTTCAGAGCAGGGTGATTGTCGTCAGTGTTTAATTTCGTGGAGTAGATTCTGGCCTGGGACATGGGGAGCCCTTCTCCTCCTGCCCTCCCCCTACCCCCAGCTGCTTTCCAGCAGATCAGTTTTCCTCTAGCCAGCTCTTCACTTTGAGGAAGGTAATTAACGCTCCTTCCAAATGTATTTTCACCTCCTGCTTCATGGGGGAGATGAAACCCAGGAGCCCCAGCATCCCCACAGAGTTCAGCGAAAGATGAATGCTTTCTGCTCCTAGCATTTTTTCCTTCACTCTCTGGCAGAGGGTGTGACTCAAAGACACCTGGGGACCCTTCTCCATCCCATCATTGTTGGCTGCAGCTCCTGGAGGGAGCTGGGAAGGAGAGGCACTGGAACTCTGTCCTTTGGGAAGAAGGGCTGGCTGATTTCCAGGGTGCCCTTCCCAGTGATCATGAGGGTATCTTCCCATAGGAAGTATAAAATAGGGCTCAATAATGGGCATGGGAATCCCTAGAGCTTTGGTTCTGTGCCATGGGATTTATTGAATTCAGGAACTCAAGCATGCTCGAGATCCTCGAAGGTCAAGGCTAGGGCTCTTGAGAGTTTAGGATCCAGTCAAGGGAGGTCTCTTAGCCCAGTCCCCAAGAGGGAGCTGAATCCCTGGGAAGCTACTATGGTCAGCAAGGCCAAGGGCCTCAGGTGGATCTTCTCCAGGAGGCTTGCAGTCAGGCCCTCTGCTGTCAGTTTCAGATCCACCAGAGAACTTTGTCCTCAACAGGAAGCCCAACAGCCTGTGGTAGCAGGGGCTCCTGAAAGACAGGGAAACAACTCTGAAATTGGAGGAGGCACCAAAGACACACTTGACCAGCCTTACCACAGAGGGGTGTTAGTCTAAGTCGTGCCCAAACAAGAATCGCCTCCATGCCCAACATCCCAGACCAGTAGTCAGCCAGCCTCTGCTTTGAGACCTCCAGGTAACTCACTGCTTCTTGACTTGGCCTGTTCAATTTGTCATTAGGAAAACTTTCCTTGCATCACACTGACATTTGCTCTTAGTTTTGCTCTCTGGAGCCAAAGCCCATTGATAGGCAGGCAGGGAAATGGGGGCATCTCATGGGATACCAGGCAGTCACTTGGTCACTGTTCTAAGGGAAACAGTACTTTCTCTGGGCTCTAACGCCTGGTTAACTCCTTGACAGCAGTAACTATTCCCATGCTCAGGATTGTGGGTGTGGACCTTATCCTTGCTGACTGATAGAAAGTAAGCCCCTTGAGGGCAAAGACTATTTGATTTATGTTTTTGTGTCCCTAGTGCCTAGCACAGCTCCTGGTACTTTGTTGGTGTTTAAGAAATGCTTGTTGATCATCCCCAAATGCGTGTGTTCTTAATGGTGGAGTTTCAAGCCACGTTTTGAGAAGGGAATGTTTCTTTAGGTCACAGAGTCTTCCTCCTGTTTCTTGTATGACATCAATTTGTAGCCACCTTCCTCAACACAGTACAAGGCCAACTGTAGTCTGATTCCATAACACCAATTTGACTTGACTACCTGGGGATCTTCGGCAGCAGATAGATCCCTGTGGTGGGAAGGAACCACTTGGTGTGGGCATGTGAACGACTATTTTTTAGTATGGCCTGTTTTCAGAGAGCCTTTTGGACCACATCCTTAGATGAGGTTAGTGGCTACATTAGCAAGAACGTCACCAAAAGCACCATCAAGGAGTTTGAAACATCTCTTGTCAATCAGTCAATAAATATTTATTAAGGGTGTACTAGGTGTGAGGCACCGTGTGGTGGAAAGAATAATGGATTTCAAGGAGAACTGAATTCTAGTACTGGACCCGTCACTTACTAGCTGGAACTCTGGGTAACTCCCATAACCTCTCTGGGTCTTCATTTTCTCATCTATAAAATAGAGATAAAACTACTTACCTACCTCACAGGGTTACTATAAGGCTCAAATGAGATCATCTGGACAAAGTGGCTTGTAGCTATGAGCTATTATTATTAAAATAAATCTGGACAAATATTAGAGCTGGGAGGTATCTTAGAACATGGAATGTTGGAGCTGGGGAGGGAACCTTAAGAACATGGAATGCCAGAGTTGGGAATGGACCTTAGAACTGAGAATGTCAGAAGGGGGAGGAACCTTAGAACATGGAAATATCAGAGCTGGAAGGGAACTCATAGTTCATCTAGCCCAGCCTTCTCATTGTATAAATAAATCAGTCAGAGATGGAAAGTGACTGACCCCAAATCACATGGAGACTTGTTGAGTCTGGAACCCAAACTTCCTTATCAAACTTGTAAGACGTACCCACCGATCTCACAGTACATGACTGAATATACGCATTCAAACAGTGAAGAAGGGGGAGTTGTGGAGGATGGCATGATTTGAGCTGGCAGGGATGTGTTATGGGTCAGGGAGAGCCTGGAAAACCTTCAAGGTCCTCAGACTGATATAGTGGGTTTTCCAGGGCTTAGTTCATGAGTGATGTAGCATTTAAAATACATGGAACAGATCAATATCAGGACGTTGAATGATTTTTTTGGTGTATCTTCTATTCCTCAGCAACACTTGGGACCACCCCTAGGTCTAGAGGAAAACACCTAAATCCCTGGGGATTTATTTTTCAAAGTCAGCTCTGAGTACCCATGATAACTTAAAAATAGTGAAATAACATACTGAAGCTGGCTTTTGGGCCCAGCTTCCAGCCTCACTCACTCGAAGGAATAGCATTTAGGTGACATCATTAAAAACAACATTCTTCTTGTGAGTGGATGTCGATTTCAAGGAAAATGGTCACGTGCCTAAGCCTTAGAGCATGGAAGGAATGGTACTAAATTTGGCACATCTTGAAAAATGGTTCTGTAAATGGTTGGTGCTTACCCAAGTGACCGGGTAAGGTCAACAACAGGGCATCCTGAGCATCCACAGCTCCCACCGCCAGTCTCTCCCCAATATCTAAAAATTGCATTGCCTAATGCATCACATAGTAGTTAGCGTATGGGACTTGGAGTCAGGAAAACCTGGCTTTGACTCTCAGCTCAGATGCTTTCTGGCTGTGTGACCCTGGGCAAGTCACTTAACTTCTCTGTGCCTCAGTTTCTTCATCTGTAAAACAGGGATAGCATTACGTATGCATTTACCTCACCGGGTCATTGTGAGGATCTACTGAGAGGAAGTATGTGAAGCACTTTGTAAACCTTAGGGCTTAATTTTTTGGTCCAGGCCTGCGATTTCATTGGAGGACAGACCCCATGTGGATTAGAATCTCAGAAAATTTCAGGGAAGAGGGGAGCACTGAGATGGTTGGCTAGCTCCGAGTCTCACAGACAGTATGATGGAAGGAGAACCCGAACCCAGGTCTTTCTGACCTGAAATCTAGCACTCTATATTTGCTCTTTGAGACTATACAGATGTTGGTGATCACCATCATCGTCCCAACCACCATCATCCCCTGTATTTGTATCATGCATTTTACAAAGTGCTTTTACATTCAGGGTTTTATTTGATTGCCCCCGGTAACCCTGTGAAGTAGGCACATGAGGAAGCAGCCACTTAGGGATAACTAGTAAGGAGGGCCAGGGCCAGCCCAACCTGTGGCTTCCCAATCTAGTGCTTTTGCTGCTGTGGTCCCAACCCCATGATAGGACTGAGAACTTTCGGGAAAATTTTACTATTTTTGTTTTACTTTAAGGATAGAACATTGAAATCCAGGATCAGAAGGACCCTCAGGAAATCACATATAAACCATTAGAGGTGAAAGGAACCTTGGAACCTAGAGTAGAGAATGTCAGGTCTAAAAAGGACCCTAGAACATAAAACAGATCATTAGAACTGGAAAGAATCTTAGAGAATAGAATGTCAGAGTTGGAAGGGATTTTTGATTATAGAACATAGAATGTTAGAACCAGAAAAAGTCTTAAAACAAAGAATGTCAGAATTGGAATGGATTTTAGAATAAAGGGTGTTAGAACCAGTGAGAATCTTAGAACGTGTAATGTTAGAACTACTTCTAGTTGGAAATTGAATGTTGGAGCTGCATGGGACTTTAAAATATAGACTATTGGAGCTCCTCTAATTCATATCCCCCTCCCATCTTTCAGTTGAAAAAACCAATCCCAGAGAGGCCAAGGACATCATGTGGGGTCATATAACAAATGAGTGGTGCAGTCAAGACTAGAACCTAGATCTCCAAACATAGGCCAGTGCTCTTTTCACTATATCATAATGTGCTTTAGGAGTTGAAAGTAAAACATTTAGAAATGGGAGGACATTTTTGGGGGTGGGGTAGGGGAGTTAAGTGGTAGTGACTAGCAAAGGCTTGGAGGTAGGAATATGTATGATAGGGGTGGGGGCAAAGAGTGGGAGAGAGAATTCAAATCAGTATCCCCCCACGCACAGGGCTTACAGCATTCCTGGAAAAAGGCAGTATGGAGCTGGTAACCTGAAATCACATTCCTGGAAACCTGAGATCCCGCTTTTTATTCTTGATTCCTTACTCTGACAGGTAGAAGAGGTTTCTGCTGACTATTCTCTGTCTCTCTGTCTGTATGTCTGTCTGTCTATGTGCCTGTCTCTCTGTCTGTGTGCCTGTCTCTCTGTCTGTCTCTCCCTCTCTCTATCTCTTTCTCTTTTTCCTTCTCTCTCTCTCCCTCCCTCCTTCCCTCCCTCTCTCTGTCTCTCTCTTTCTGTGTGTCTGTCTGTGTCTCTGTCTCTTTCTCTCTGTCTCTCCCCTCTCTCTGTCTCTCTCTCTGTGTCTCTGTCTTTCTCTGTCTCTGTCTCTCTGTCTCTCTCTCTCTCTCCCCCTCCCGCTCCCCCCCTCCTCTTTTCTCTTCTTTGGAGCTTCCAAGATGCCTTGCTCCAGCCGGGCCCCATTTTTCCAGAGGATGTCTCTAGAGGTAATAAATGAGCACTTTGGGCACGACATGAAAAGGATTTTGCAAATGTCAGGGTGTTTGCCAGGGTGAGAGATGACCTGTCAGATGGGCTGGCGGCAGGGACCTGCTGTGCCTCTCCAGGGTCAGGAGGGTTTCTGGGGGCCCCGCCCCCTTCAAAGGGTGTTCTCAGCATCCTAATGGGCTACCTCTGCTTTCTGGGGAGACTCCATCACATTGTTTGGAATCAGAGGGCTTTTTTTTCCCAGTGAATATGAAGATATGCATGATAATTTATGTGACAGAGTAGAGGCAGCATGGTGGAATGGATCGGAAAAAGGACTGGATTTGGAATCACAAAACCTGGGTTCGAATCCCAACTCTGCTACTTATGAGCTGGGTGACTGGGCAAATTACTTTGCCTGCGAGGCTGTTTTTCAGTCTTCCTGACCCCATTTGAGGTTTTCTTGGCAAAGATGTTGGAGTGGTTTGCCATTTCCTTCTCCAGCTTATTTTACAGATGAGGAAACTGAGGTAAACAGGGTAAAGTGACTTGGCCAGGGTCACACAGCTAGTAAGTGTAAGGTCAGATTTGAACTCAGGAAGATGAATGAGTCTTCCTGACTAGAGGACTGACTCATGACTTCCAGACTCTATCCACTGTAGCGCCACCTAGCTGCTCTGGGCTTTAGCTTCCCCGTAAGTAAAATGAGGAATCTGGATTAGATGAATTCTGAGGCTGGAGCTCCTATATAACATGGAGATCAACCTAATGCAAGTTTAAAAGGCGTAAGAGCTTGATTGACTGATAATAATGGCTCACGTGAATATGTACAAATATTCAAATGGATCTATGGTCTCCTCCATTTGTATGCTCCCTCCAGTGAGGCAAGCTGAAATCCACCTATGGCTGCCCATCCTATGAGACTCTAATCAACGTCTGCTGTTCCACCCAATGCTTCTGAGACCTTCCGTTCATTCCCCTGACATCCCCTGACAAGGATAGCATTGGAGCACATGAGCTGGCCACTGGAGCTCATTTTCTTTTTCGAGCACACATTTCTTTGATGACATCTTTTATTCAAATTCAGAAGAATCTGCAAAGTCCATCATTTGTTACATATTACAACCCACTCACACTCACTGTTCCCTTCCCTATTGACCTCTGCAGGATGCCTGGTTTTCAATCTTTTGAATAGTGTAGTGTTCTGTGACTTCACAGCCATGCAACAATACTGGTAGAAAATTGGTGTTACAATGATGGGCCTTTGTTTCTGGAAGAAGCTTGGGGTCTTTAAAGGAGATTTGCAATTTCCCCAAAGTGATCCAGCCTACTGTCCTCCTCTTGTTTAATTCTAGAGCCAACTCATTCACTTGTACTGTCTGTTGAGATATATACATATACCTATTCAAACCTATGGACAAGCTCTATAAATTATCCATCTAGCTTTGGCAGTCTGGGGAATCCTATGGAGCCCTTCTCAGAATCATGTTTTTAAATGCCTAAAATAAGGTACATAGAATTAAAAAAGAAAACCAATTATATTGAAATAGTTATCGAGATATTTGAAAAACAAATTCACAGACTGCAGTTTAGGAGGCCTGGATCTAACTGCGTGTTAAAGTGTGGACAGCGGACATCCACAGCTACTACTCATGTCTGGCGATTCACAGGGGCACAAATTATACTGCCAGAAGGAATCAGGCAAACACTGCTAAGGATTCTGAAGTCCAGGGCAAGAGACTGAAGACCTTAGGGGCACAGGTGGTGTTATCATCAAAGTTGCTGATTGAAAGCAAAGGCTCCAGAAAAGAAACACAGATTTGGGAAATGAATAGCTGGTTAAGAAATTGGTGTCTGAGAATGTAATTTAGATTTCTGAATTGGCTCCTGGCCAGAGATGGCGTTCACCTAAAATGGCTGAGAAACATGAATTGACCTGGATTCTTACAAATTGAATCACACAACCGTTCCAGAAGCGGAGAGGTCTGAAGAGTAGAGAGCCCTGTACTCAGAGGCAGGAAAACCTGAATTCCAGTCCCACTTCAGACATTTCTAGCTGTGTGACTCTGGGCAGCCAACTTTGCCTCTTTGAACGTCAATTTTCTCATCTGCACGATGAAAATAACACCTGTAAGCATCTACCCCAAAGAGTTCTTGTGAGCATCAGATGAGATCATGCATATGCAGAGCTTGCAAACCTTTGAGTGGTATAAGAATGGCAGCTATTATTATCATCGCATCTCTGTCTGAGGAGATTCAATTTTTTTAAAGGACTTTGGAATGAAAAGGAAAGGGAAGAGAGAAAACTGCCTATATATTCCACTGAATTAGGAATGTTAGAAAGAATAAACAGTGGCGATGCCTAAAAATTCACAGGAGACAAAATCCAAGGGAGCCAGTAAAAGTAATAGTAACTGACATTCGTATGGTGCTGTCACTGCCTTCCTTTTGAGATTTTCTTCCAGCTACTCTGCATATATCTTGTATGTACATAATTATTTGCATGTTTTTATTCCTCCATTTTTTATCCTTCTGTGTATCCCCTGTGGTTAGTACAATGCTAGGCACAGAATAAGTGATTACTAAATGCTAATTGACTGCTTTTAGATTTGTAAAACACTTTCTGGACATTATTTCAATTGAACCTCACGACAACCCTGTGATATTGGGACTACTGGTATATAACACAAATTCCAATTTTGCGTTTGAGTAAACTGGAGTTCAGAATGGTCACATGACTAGCAAGTGTCAGAGCTGGAATTTCATCCCAGATCTTTGCAATTCCAATTTGCAATGCTCTCGCCACTATTTCATGTTACCTTTCAAAAACTCGTGGACTAAGGTATCTATGGATACCTGTGTAGAGCGTGTGTAACAAGCAAGATAAGCTAGAGATCTTGACGTAGGGAGGAAATTTTGATATCAGAGATATCATTGAGATGTGCTGATATAGGGCTATTGAGAATATATGCTCATGAGGAAATCTATACATTAGAAAGGGGAAGCAAGCTGGAGAGCATTTGGATCGAGCACTGGATACAACAGAAGCAGTATCATCAGAATATATTACAAACTACCTGGACAGAAAGAAGAAATAGATGAGGCTTTCAGAAACAGATCACAATTCTGGCACAGAGACATAATGATAGTGATGGGGGACTTCAATTACTTGGACATCTGCAAGAGCTTTCTCTCTTTGACAAAAGCACATCAGCTAATAATTTCTTGTTTTCTCTTGGTAATTTCATCCTTTGAAAAGTAGATGAGCCAAGGGAAACTGCTATTCTGTATCTGATGATCACCAACAAGAAGGAGTTGGTTGCCAGGGGAAAAATGATGGAAACTTTCCGGAGTGTGAAGGAGAGATAGACCATTGAGTTTTATTTGATAGAGGAGAGAAAAACTTGGCCTGATATGATATGCACCCAGGATTTGGGGAAAAGGAAGGATTTCATGGCCTAAAATTCTATGGGCAATGGCAGCTCAGGAATGATGGGAAGCTCTCAAGAATAAAAGTCTGAAGACACAAAGGAAAACAATTCCGATGAAGAAAATGGAATTTTCTAAAGATATTGACTGACCACCTTTTATTTAAAAAAATATTGGGGGCAGGCATGAGGGAGAGAAGATGCTTAAGTTAAAGAAAATAATGAAAAATATTTAAAATAATTAATATTAAATTAATTTAATATTAAATAATTTATAATAATTTTTAAAAGGCATACTAAAGATGGAATTAAGGGCAGGTAACAGAGGATGAATACAAAAATATGGCATGGTTTTTCAAAATCAGTTTAATCCAACAAACATTTAAATGTTTCCTATGTGCAAGGCACTATATACTAGGTACCGGAGGTCCAAAGACAAAAACGAAGCAGTCCCAGCTCTCAAAAAATGTTTATTCTACTGGAAAGATATGACGTGTATGCAAATAAATAAATACAAAATATATTCATAGGAGAGACCTTATGAAGAACCTTTCCCTTCTAAGATGCATTAATCGATCAGAATTTGTCAGCACCTACCATGTCCGTGCTACTGTGCTGGGCTCTCAAGATGTGATAGCGACCAAAATGAAGGTGCTTGTCCTCTAGGAGCTTACATTCCGTTGGGGGTGACCTGCATATACATAAATAATTATATACAAACTATATACCAATAGCCTTAGATCATGGCTTGGGGCACCAAAAATTTAAATGGTTGACCTACAGTTGCAGAGATGGGATATGTCCCAAGGAACTTGAATCCTAGTCATTCTGACTCTCAGGCCAATTCTGTACTCCTTGTCTCTTACATGTGTGTGAGGTAGTGAGAGAATAACGTGTGAAGGCTTCACAGGGTATGTGTGTGTGTGTGTGTGTGTGTGTGTGTGTGTGTGTGTGTATGCACATATATATTAATGTTTGAGAATCAGTATTTAGAGAAAAGGGAAATGGGATAAATTTGAGTCTGTGGGAATCTGATTATTTAGCCTTTAGAAATGTCTTTTTCCCCCTTCTTCTTTAGATTTATAGATGTCACCTCAGCTGTGAATGCAATACAAGATTGTGAAAGCTTCCCTATGAATAACTCAGGCAAAGTGATACTCAAATAGTACAAATTTAGTTAGGATGTGGACCTCACTAGGCCTAAGTTTCGTTTTCCTGTAAATCATATGATTTCGGGGAAATCAGGTGGTATTCCCCTCTCCCCCTCCCCTAGCCTACTCACAAACCACCATCCTAACATTAAAGTTTCCCTATAAGGTAATTCTGTAGTTTCTGTGCTGGTATTGGGTAAAACTTATTCCTGGTTAGATTGTGAGACCACCTGTCCCCACAAATGGGGACAGAGGTCCAGCCTCTGGGGTGGGATTTCTTAGAATTGTTTGTACAAGGATATATATCCCCTTGCTTGCCTTCTCCCCCTTGCCTCTCTTCACTACTATCTCTGCCCTGGTAGTGGGAGATGCCCAGTTCTCCCGAGACTTGATCAAATAAAGCTTCTGTTTTGTTTCTACCTTGAGAAAGCTGAGACACCTCTGTTTTTTATTTGAGTCAGTGGTCTGTTGACCCACACACATGCAAATGAATACAAAGTAATTTCAAATGAAAGAGCGTTAATAAATGGATCATGAAAAAAATTACATCAGGAATGTTTGAATTCAGACAAAGTTGAGTAGGCTATAGAAGCTCAAGACAGAAAAAAAGGAATTTCTTTAAAAAGCTGTATTGTGGAAAATTGGAGGTTCAAAGAACGTGTAAGAAAGCTGCTCGGGGGTAGGGGGGATGATGGTTGTTTAAGAGGACCATGACACCAGGGAAATGGTGACATGACTTGCAGATGACTTTGAGTGAGGTAAGGCTGATGGTGATAGACAACACAAAGAAGGCAGATTTTTATTTGGCTTTTACTTTTTCTTCTAAGGAGAATGATCTTCGGACTGGAAAGATCAGGACAAATACGGTTAAACATCACGCGGTGGGAATGATGGACGTGGAGAAGGCTTTGTTGGAGCCCCGAAAGTGATTTCATAAAGCTCACGGAGAGACTTCTTGACTAAGAAGACCGTAGGTTAGCCCTTTTCGCAAACCTCTTCCTCCGATCTCCAAAGCAAACGTAGGCATTGTGCCCCGGAAGTACAATGCTTGGAGTGAAATCGGGTTTAAGATTTCACACTGGAGGATTTTAATATTTATTGTGCTCACTCGGCAAGCGCGGGCTTGAGGGGCATCCTAGGTGACGCAGCCACTGATTCCCAACACCAGCACGGCCACCCCAGATCACAATAGGCCCCGGCAAGATGAAAAATTTTGGCGAGCAGGAGCGGAAATCAGTAAGCTGACAATGCACTTGCGCAGGGCCTTTCTAAGGCTTTTGGGAAATGAACCGGAAGCTGAACTGGGACAAAGTGATCCGGAAGTTACTCATTGCAAGGATACCCAGCCCTCTCGTGACTCGTGACGGCCCAAAGTCACCCAAACAGGAAGTGACGTTACTTCTGCCCGGTCACGTCATGGCAGGAAGAGGACAATGCGGAATCGGCAAACTGATAACAAACCTGCAGAAGTTCGCCGTTTGTTTTCTAACGAAAAAGGAACTTCTTTGTGAGCAGACCTAATCTTTCCCCTTCCCAGATATCTTTACAGGACGTGTCTAAGGGAGTCATGTAGCCGAGAGATGCACGATCTTGGAGGCTTTAAGGAGGGGCCGGAAGACGGGTGGAGTGATGAGAAATGTAAGAAAACGACTGAAATGTCCGAGCTTTCGAGAAAAAAACGCCATGGCACAAAGAGATAAGCCCACCAGGAGGGTCCTAACAATCAGAAGGAGTTTCGAGCAAAGCTGGAAAGAGAAACCTTTATTAGTAAATATAATACAAAGGAACGTGAACCAGGAGTTTCTGATGAAAAACAGACTCCTTTAGTCCAGGGGTTCTCAACCTTTCTTTAGTCCTGGACCTCTTGGGCATTGTGTTGAAACCTATCGATTACTTTCCACCATCATAATGTTTTAAAATAATAAAGGAAAACATGTAGGATTGCAATAGAAATGAGTTATATTGAGCTATATTAAAACATAGAAAAATAGTTTCTGGGCCTACGTTAACACACTATTTTGGACAGACCCCGGACATCATGGAACAACAATTAGAAATCTCGGTAAGACTCAGAGAAATAAAATTTACAAAGGAAGGAGTTAGGAAGGAATTTGGATCAAATTAAAGCTCTCAAGCAGAGCATTTATCACAGGTTTTTAAAACAATTTGCAGACTAGGAAAAATAGAATCTATTATGGAGAATTTTCCTAAAGAAGTGAAAGAGAGCTTAACAGATTTAGAACACAAAATACTGAAGTGGAGGAAAATTTGGCAGAAGAGAGGCAAAGGGCAATAATTTTAAAAGAACACATAAATTCCGCCTAAGCTAAAGTAACTGACTTTGAAGGCAGGATGTGCAGAGAGAACTTAAAGATTGAAGGTCTCCCAAAAGAACGTGATAAATCAAAAAACCTGAATACTGCAATGCAAGAAATGATATAAGAATATTGTCCAGAACTTCTGAATACAGACAGCAAAGCATTAATTCAAAGAATCCACAGATTGCTGCCAGAAGGGGAAAAAAAACCCCAAACCAGAAAACCCATGCTTCACACTCTAGGACATACTGTGGTTAAATTTAACAATTTCAATGTCAGATTTTGCGAGTAGAGAGGATAAAGGCCTTCAAATATGAAGGAAAGGCAATAACACAATTAATTCTGAATTTACAAGAAATCAGAGAAGGAAAGGGACCACCATATTTCATAAGGCAATTGAGCTCAAGCTGCAGCCCAAAATGACATACCCTTAGAACCTTTAGTCTTATCAAGAAAAGATAGACATTCAAATCAACAAGAAGAGGCATTTGAGTCATTTCTTCAAAAAAACAAAACAAAACAACCCAGAAGTGAACAGATTTGATTCGCAGTCACCCTAAACGGAAGTACAAGAAAAAGGAGTAAATGCTATTACTGAGAAAAGATTAAATAATGAAAGTACTTATTTTAAGTTTATAATTTGTTGTTTATATGGAAAAAAGAAAAGATTGTTTTATCAGGTTAGGAAAAAAGACCTAAGGGACTAAATATTTCAGGGGAACTTAAAGAATCAGGAGCAGCAAAGGTGGAATATGTTCAAGTGAATCAATGTCTTTTGTGGGATAAAATACCAGACTAGGAGATTACTATGAAGAAAGAGGTGAGGTAGAAGCAGAAGGAAATGAGTGATGCACCCCTACCAAGTCCATGTTTGAACAATGTTGTTTCATTAAAAAAAGAAAGAATAAAGCAATGAGCAGGGTATCCAGTTTAAAAAACTTGGATAACAACAAATCAGAAATCCCCAACTAAGTAACAAAATAGAAATTCTGAAAATTAAGGAAGAGATTAATAAGATTAAAAGGGAAACAACCATTGAATTGATAAAATTAGGAGTCGTTTTAAAAAACTAATCAAATAATCTGATTTTTAAAAAGAATGAATAAAACCAAATGGTATAAAAAGTACAATTGTAACAATTGAAAAGGAAATTATCAGCAATTATTTAGCCCAGTTATATGTTAATGAAACTGACAACTCAGAAGAAATGGATACTTTAAAAAAATAGAAGCTACCCAGATTATCAAAAGAAAAAAAAATAGGCTATTTAAATAACCCAGTATCAGAAAAAAGAAATTGAATGAGCTATAAGTCAACTAAAGAAAAAAATCTTCCCGGATCAGATAGGTTTGCAAGTAAATTCTAACAAACATTCAAAAACAAATAATTCCAATACTACATGAACTTTTTAATAGGAAGAGAAGGCACCCTTCTAATCCTTTTCTATGAGACAAATATGGTCTTGATACCCAAGCCAAGGAGAGACAAAGCAGAGACAGAAAACCTTAGACCACTGTCCCCAATGAGCATTAATGCAAACATTTTAAATAAACTATTAACAAGTAGTGTATAACAACCTATTAGAGAGATTATACACTGTGACCAAATTGGGTTTATGCCAGGATTGCAGGATTAGTTCTATATAAGGAAGACTACTAATATGATAAGCCACTTTAATAATATTAGTAATAAAGCCCATATGATTATATTAATGGTTGCTGAAAAGGCTTTTGACAGGATTCAATACCACTTGTATGAAAAAACAGTAGAAATAATAGGAATTAATGAACCTTTCCTTGATGTTGTAAAATGTAAATAATAGCTAAATCCAATTTGTAATGGAGAAAAATTAGCGACCTTTTCAGCAAGATTAGGGCTAAGGCAGAGATGCCCATTATAACCTCTAATTTTTAGCATAGTTATAGAGGTGCTAACTATTGCAATAAAACAAGTAAAAGAAATTGAGGGAATGAGCTTAGGGAAAAAAAATCTTGCTTTTTACAAATGATATGGTGGGGTCCTTATAAAACCTTAGACAGTCAAGTTGCGGAATGATAAATCTACATAAATCGTAAGAATTCCTATATATAACCAATAAAACCTAGCAGGAAGAGCTAGAAAGAGAAATTCCATTCAAAGTAACTACAAAAGCTATGAGATATTTGAGATTCACCCAGGGACTTATATGAAAATGTTCTTTGCAGAAATGAAGCCGTACCTCAATAATTGGAGGAGCATTAATTGCTCATGGGTAGGTTGAGCCAACGTAGTATAAATGACAATACTACCTAAATCAACTTACTTATTTAGAACTGGGCTAAATTACCAAAGGAATATTTTGGAGAGCTAGAAAAATAATACTGAAATTCATATGGAAGAACAAAAGGTAAAGAATCTCAAGTGGAAGAATCATAATTCCGAGAACATATACTAACAAAATAGGAAAGAGAAGATTCATTAACTGAACATGCAAAAAAAATTCACTATGCTTAGTTGGACTTTTTTTTACCAAGCATTCACAGATGGTTCCACATTAGGAAAACTAATAATATATATATATATATAAAATCCCCAAATCACATGATTATCAATTAATCAGCAAGCATTTATTAAATGCTTACTGGGATAAAAAGGGAAAAAATTGGTCCCTGCCCTGAGAGAGCTTACATTCTAAAGGAGATGACAACACGTATGTAAATGTCTATATCCAAGATGAAGAGTGGATGGAAGGTGGGCTTAGAGTGGAAGGCACTAACTGTTGTGGGGGGCCTGGAAAGGCCTTCTGCAGCAGATAGTGCTTGAGCTGAGTGTTTTTGAAAATTACATCTTTTTCAATTAATAAACATTTATTTTCTTTCCATCTTACCTCCCACAATTCAGCCATTCCTCAGTTGATGGGCACCTCCTTAGTTTCTAGTTCTTTGCCTCCTCAAAAAGAGCTGCTATAAATATTTTTGTGCATATGGGTCTTTCCCCCCTCTTTCTTTGATTTCTTTAGTCTATAGGCCTAGCGGTGGTATTACTGGGTCAAAAGGTTTGCACAATTTAGTAACTTTTTGGACCTAGTTCCAAACTGCTTTCCAGAATGACCAGACCAATTCACAGCTCCACTAATGGTGCATCTGTGTGCCCCACATTCCTGCAGTGCTCACCATCATTTGTGGCTTTCCTCTTTTGTGATCTTTTTCAGTCATATGTGTGTGAGGTAGAACCTTAGAGTTGCTCTAACTTACATTTCTCTAACTATTAGGGATTTGGAGTATTTTTTTTCCGTATGGGTATTGATAGCTTGAATTTCTTCCTTTGAAAACTGTCTGCTTATCTTCTTTGACCATTTATCTTGGTGAATGTCTCTCATTCTAATAAATTTGAACCAGTACCTTAGATGTCTGGGGTAATAATAGCTAGCATTTGTATATTATGTTAAAGTCTGCAAAGGACTTTACAAATATATCTCATTTTATGCTAACAACAACCTTGAGAGGTAAGTGCTCTTACCCCCATTTTACAGATGAGGAAACCGAGGCAGACAGAGATTAAGTGACTTGCTAAGGGTCACACAACTAGCAAGTGTCTGAGACTGAATTTGAACTTGTCTTCCTGACTCTTGGCTCAGCAGTCTAACCATCATGCCTCCTAGCTGCCTCCAGTAAAGGGTGTTGGACCTTTCTTTATCAGAAAAACTTGCTGCAAAGCTTTTTTCCTGTCAGTTAACTGTTCCCCTTCTGGGAAAAGAGAAAAGGGGCGATGATAAGTGGGTGGGCGAATTATGGGATGCAGTGGTCAGAAGCAAAGCAGCCTTTTGAGGAGGGACAGGGTAAAAAAAGAGACAACTAGTCCCCTTCTAGTATTAGCTATACTGGCTTTCGTTTGTGGAAATTTGTTAACATTTTATATTTTATACCATCAGAATTGTCTCTTTTATCTTTTGTGATCCTTTCTTCTTGTTTGGTTGTGAATCCTTCCTCTATCCATAGTTCTGAAAGGTAATTTCCTTGTTCCTCCAATTTGTTTATGATGTGATGCTTTCTATGTAAGTCATGTATGCATTTGATGCATAGCTCTCTAGGTGGTGTGAGGTGTTGGTTTGAGCCTAATTTTTCCCACACTGTTCTCCAGTTTTCCCAGAAGTTTTTGTCCACTGAGTCCTTCCCTCAGTTCCTGAGCCATCTTTAAGGAAGCCAAATACTCTTACGGGTAGGGCATTACTGACTTGGCAGGCTAGCCATTGCAAAGCTACGGAGGCCAGAGATGGCATGTTGTGTGAACAATAGCATTAGCTGCATTGTAGTGGGGAGAGGGAGCAATGTGTCAAAAAGACTGGAAGGGGCCTGGTTGGGAAGAACTTTCAATGCCAAAGAGAGGAGTTTTCTATTGGGGCTTAGAGGCAGTAGGGAGCTGTTGGAGTTTAGCAATAGATGCAGAAAAAGCCTTTGACATATCACAACATAAATTTATGCTACAAAGACACCCTACAAAGCACGGGCATAGAAGAACATTTAATAATATGAGTAAGAGTATCTTTCTAAAACGAATGGCTAGACTCATAGATCGGGGAAAGGTAGATACAATTTACTTAGATTTTAGCTAATCGTCTGACAGTGCCTTTCACGCTGTTCTTATGGACAAAAGGATGTGTTCCAAATGGTCAGTTGGGCTCTGAACTGGTTGAATGGCCAAGTCCAAAGAACAGTCATGGATTGTTAAATTTCAGCTTGGACAGATGTCTCAGTAATCTCTGGTCAGCCCTGCGCTACATAGTGTTTGTATCAGTGACTTGGGTAAAGGTGTCAGTGGCGTGATTGTCAAATTTGCAGGTAACACTGTTGCTGCTGGTGACAGTGGATAGAGCACGGGGCTTGGAGTTAGGAAGCCCCAAGTTTGAGTCCTGCCTCAGACACATACTAGCTCTGTGACTGGGCAAGTCACTTAACCTTTCTGTGCCTCAGTTTCCACATCTGTAAAATGGCAATAATCATAGCACCTCCCAACTCACAGAGTTGTTGTGAGGATTGAATGAGTTAACATAGATAAAGTGCTTTGCAAACCTTCCAACACTACATAAATGCTAGCTGTTCGGGTTATAGCTATTATTAGAGCCAGGCTACAAGGAGAACTTGCCAGGTTGGAACCTAAGACAAATCTTAAATCTGATCACATTTGACAAGTGCAGAATTGTATACACAAACACAACAGTATCACGAGTACATGGTGGGGTGGTACAGCAGTTTGTCTGAACAAAATATATGGGCTTCAGTGGGCCTTATTATGAGTGAGCAGTGGGACATGGCTGCCACCAGAGTGAATGAGAACCTCAGCTGCCTTGAGGGGCAAGTGATGACCCTCTAGTACTATGCCCTGGTCAGCTCATGCACTGAGCACCGTAACTAAATGTATGGAAGAATCCCTGCTAATGAACGCTGTCTACAAGTGGAATGGGCTAGCTTGGGAAGCTGGAGGACCGTAGGTTACGAGCTGAGAAGGATCAGAGAGGCTGCCTGCTCCAGCCCCTCATGTTACAGATGAGGAAACTCAGCCCCAGAGAGGGAGTGACTTGCCCAGGGTCACACAGGGTGTAAGAAGCCTAGCCAGGGGTCGAAGCCAGGTCTTCTGCTCTAAATTCAGCACCCTTTCCACTGTGCTACCTAGAGGGATGCAGAGAGGCTGGATGATTACTTTGGGGGTGTTTTAGAAGTAATTCTCGTTCAAGGACACATTGGGCTAGAATGCAGGGGTGGGGAACCTGTGGCCTTGAGGCCACACGTGGCCCTCTAGATTCTCAAGTTTGGCCCTTTGACTTCACAGAACTTGATGTTTGGATTCAGTCAAAGGGTCGCAGTTGAGGACGTAGAGGGCCACATGTAGCCTTGAAGCCTCAGCTTGCCCACCCCTGGGCTAGATGCTTCTGGGGTTGAGTCTGTGGTCCATCTTTTCTCTCTCTGTGAGAAATCCCCTCCATAATATCCATCCCTGATCAGTGATCAGCCAGGCTGTGCCTGAACAGCTTCATTAAGAAGCTGCTCACTCCCCTTTGAGGTAACCTGTTCTGTGACAGCACTGCTTGTTAGAAAGTTCTTCCTTATTTTGAGATGAGCTCAGCTCCCCTACAGTTCTGGCCTTTGCAGCCCTGCAGGATGCACCCATATCATCTTCTCTTTGGGCGTGTGATGGAGCCCACCTGGCTGAGAGCTGAGAGCTGCCAGGCCTCTCTCCCCTCCTCCCCACAGATGCACCCAAGCTGGATGGGGCAAAGTGCTGGATGGGGCAAAGTACCGGCTGTCTGTCTCGACCAGATGCTCTTGCTATGCAGTGTGCAGAACGAAGCTGGGGAATTGTTCTGAGAGAGGAATTTGACCAATGCAATAAAAAGGCTCCAATGAAAGTGTGCTAATGGGAGCTGTCAGCAACAAGGGGCTGGCCCTGGTTCCCAAGGGAATTCCAAAGACCTAATGAGCCTGTTAGCTAGGAGGGGAAAGGGAGGAAGGACAATTATTCTAACAGATGAGAGCTTTCCTCCTTCTCTGGTCCTGTCTGACTACCACAAGGCCTCTCTCTGGTTGCTTGTAAATTACAACCTAGTTGGGCTCCTGTGGGGGCCTGTGATGTGCACTTGGACCTGGCTTCCCTCCCTGGCAGGCCAGGTTGGTGTGGGCAAGGCTGGGATCTCTTTGATAATTAACACCTCCTCTCACCCCCAGTCAGGCTCAGACATAGGCCAGCTGGCCCACACATTTGTGAGGAAGCCAAAGACTTCCTCTGTCTTTCTCTGATCAGGATGAGAGAACCAATTCAGTACCCTCCTCCTCTTCTCTCCACCTGAGAAGTTATCAGACCCAACCTCAGCCAGGTGTTATTGGGGGAAACTGTTACCAGATCTGTTCACCCTAACATCCAAATGGCTGATACTGGCTTACTGAGCCAGCTCTTTAAAAGGGATGTCTTTTGGTAGAGGACCATGGGTTTAGGTCTCAGCCCTGCCCAGCTTGGGTGACTTTAAGCAGATCCCTTTGCTGCTCTGGGTCTGAGTTTCTTCTGTGACAGTGATGAGTTGAAAAGCTAATGCTCTTTTAGGCTGCTTTAATATCAGTCCAGTGACTGATCTAGGAACATCTAGGCTGTATTGTTCCCATATATGATGGTCCTGCCACAGCTGACCTATGGTATTCAGTTGTGGGCACTCTGTTTTAATAAGGGCATTGACAAGCTGGAGAGTTGCCAGAGGAGGAGGAGCAAGATGCTGAGGGAATGAGAGAGTGAGGAGAAACTGAAGGAACTGGGAGGTTTAACCTGAAGAGAAGACGTAGGGGATGCAGCTACTTAAAGGGTTATCATGCAAAAGAAGGGCTGCCTTATTCTGCCTGGTGGGAGGCGGAGGGTTAATATGGAGAACCTACTGGGATACAGATTTTAGCTCAACATGAGGGCAAATTTCCTAGCAAGTAGAGCTTCCTACATGACAAACAGGCAGCTAGGTGGTGCTGCAGTGGATAGAGTGCCGGGCCCGGAGTCAAGAAGACTCGTTCCTGAGTTCAAATGTGACCTCTGACACCTACTAGCTGTGTGACCCTGGGCAAGTCACTTCACCCTGTTTGCCTCATTTTCCTCATCTGTAAAATGAATTGGAGAAGAACATAGCAAACCACTCCAATATCTCTGCCAAGAAAACCCCAAATGGGGTCACAAAGAGTTGGACATGACTTAAAAATGACTGAACAACAGCCAAGACAACATTTATTAAGCTGAGTGTCTAGTCAGGGCATCTGCCTTTTACTACCTGTATGACCTTAGGCAAGTCACTTCCCTTCCCTGTGCTTTAGTTTCTTCCTCTGTAAAATGAGAGGGGGTTAGGTGATAGGATTTCTGAGGTTCCTTCAAGCTCTAAATCTTACTTCTTACTGTGCTCAGAGCTGTGTGCTGGAGCCCAGAAGGAAAGAAGAATTTGGTAAACACCTACTGTGTACAGAGAGCCCTATACTGGGGCTAGGAAGGAAGGAAACAAGCATTTATTAAGCACCGACTATGTTAACAGAGCCCTGTGCCAGGGTTAGGATAGCTAAGGAGCTTGCATTTTACTGGATGACGAGAGCGAGGTGTAACAAAGCCACAGATCGGCATGTGTCATTCAGGGCAGTCAGTAAGTCAGCTAGCATCGGTTAAGTGTTTACTATGTGCCAGGCACTGTGCTAAGCACTGGAAATACAAAATAAGGCAAAAGCCAGTCCTGATCTCTGAGAGCTCACAATCTAGTGGGGGAGACAACATACAATTATGGACAGACAAGCTCTACATAGCCTAAATTGGAAATCATCAGTGAAGTTGAGGGAGATTAGGAAAGGCTTCTTGCAGAAGGTGGAATTTTAGGTAGGACTTAAAGGAATCTGGGAGGGCAGGAGGCAGAGGTGAGGAGGGAGTTCCAGGCATGGGAGACAGTGAGTACAAAAACTTGGAGGTGGGAGATGGAATGTCTTGTCCAAGAAACCACAAGGAAGCCCATGTCACTGGATCCCAGAGTCAAGGGGATAGGGGAGTGGGTAAGGTATAAGAAGACTGGAAAGGCAGGAAAGGCCAGGTTATAACAGAGGATTTTCTGTTTGATTTTGGAGGCCCTGGAATTGATTGAATGGGGAGGACATGATCAAACTTGTATTTTGGGAAGATCAGTTTGAGAGCTAAATGGAAGATGGACTGGAGTGGGGAGACACCAGAGGTAGGAGACCAAGCAGTGGGCTAGAGCAGGTGAAGTAATGAGGGCTTGTACACAGGGTGATGGCCATGTCAAGAGAGAGAAGGGGCACCCATGAGAGATGTTGGGAAGGTAGAATGGATATGGCAGCAGATTGGCTTTGGGGGTGAGAAGGAGTGAGGAATCAAGGATGCCACTCAGGCTGGGAGCCCCGGTGATTGGCAGGATGGTTGTCAAAGAAGAAGAGGAGAGGGGGTGGAGTTCTGTGTTGGACCCGTTGAATCAGTCCAATCCGAGACCTTGTCAGCTGGAGGGAGGTGGTGATCGTGAAAGTTTCCATGCAGGAGGTTTCTTTACTTTCAAGTGCTAGATAAATGTGATCGTTGTTAGCCTGGACTGCCTTCTGAGGTAAAGCTGCTCTTTGAGCCAAAGGCATACATCCTGATGTCAAGGCAAGAGCGAATCTTTTAAACGAGGCTTTGTTATCTAGAGAAGTGGCAAAGGTATTAGATTTGGAGTCAGAAGCCTTGGGTTTGAAATACAACCTGTGTGACCTTGGCCCAGCATGTCCTCCATCTGGGCCTCAGTTTCTCCATCTGTTCAATGAGAGAGTTGGTCTACAGCAATCAACTGATTGCTCAAATAGCAAACATTTATTAAGCACCTACTCTAAATTCTTAACCTGGGGTCAATGTTCCTGGGGGAGGGGGCTGTGGAGAGATTTCAGGGGGTCCATGAACTTGGATGGGAACAAATTATATCTTTATTTTTATTAACCTTTAATTGAAATTTAGCATTTATTTCAATTATAAATTTAAAAAATATTGAGAAGGGATCCCTAGGCTTCACCAGATTACCAAAGGGGTCCAGGGCACAAGGGGTTAAGAATCCCTGGCTTAGCGTATATCTGAGGCCTCTTGCAGCTTTGACATTCTATGATCTTCTGAAAGGGAATATCCTTTGTCGGGCCACATGTCCCAAGTTTTGGTTTGGAAAATCTGGCCCATCACTAGAGTCTGAAAAGAGGCATCTGTGTGCCTTAGGCCATTTTGGAAAAATGCAGACCCCTGTGTCCATCAGAGCCTTTTAGCCTTCTCTGTAACACTTGCCAGTGGACTTGGCAGCACCAAATTAATCCTGCAGGGCCATGGAGAGGGGAACATTCTATCACTAAAAATGCACGTGTAGCACAGACTCTGGGCTCACTCTCCAAACTTCTACTTGGACTAGAAGTTTGGGTCCCTAAGGAGCAGATACTACTTCTCTCCTCAGGGTTCTCAAGGTAACTCCAAGGAATTGTGGCTTCTAATATTATTACTCAGGGACCCCTTATCCAGTGTGCCCCGATATCATCTAACCAGTTGATAACCCCACAATATCATTGAACCAGTGAATGTCAATCAGCTTTTACAGAGGGATATTTAGTGAGAAGTTCTTTCAAGGACCAGAATACAACAGCATCTCTCCAGATTGGGGGGTGCACTTTCTCCACATTCTCTCTTAGTTTCTGGGGAAAGCAGATTCCAACTTAAAGTGGTTGCTAGCTCTTTCTGTGGTGGCAAAGGGTGCCCATCAATTGGGAAATGGCCGAACAAGTTACGGTATATGAATTGTAATGGAATACCATTATGCAATAAGAAATGATGAGGGGATGGTTTCAGAAAAACCTGAGAAGACTTATATGAACTGATACAAAGTGAAGTGAGCAGAACCAGGACAATAATTTATACAGTAACAGTAATATTGTAAAGATAATGAACTTTGAAAGACTTAGGAACTCTGATCAACATAATGACCAATGATGCTGCCCACCTCCAGATTCCGAACTGAGGTATTCAGAGGGCAGACTGAAGCATATTTTCTTCTATTTCTTTTTTTAAAATATGGCTAATGTGGAAATTTGTTTTGCATCACTATACATGTTTGTAATGGGTTTTATTTTTCTTCACTTTCTCAAGGGGTGGGGGAGGGGAAGGGAGAGGAGGAGGATCTGAAAATAAATTTTAAATTAATTTTAAAAAATGATTTCTAGGAGCCCACCTGCCCTGCCCCCCAAACCCTGGAGAGAGGTTCTTCTTCCTGGCACTGGGAGTACTTTTCTCTCTTTTCAGAATCCCCACCAAGTTCACATCTGGGTGTAACATAGCCAAGCAGCAGGTCTGTTCGGTCTCCCTCACTTAGCAGGGCTAGCTCCTTGCTAGCCTGGGTGGAGCAAGTTACTCCTCAGGGCTGCTGTGACTGCCAGCTTCAATCGCTGCACCTGTAATGACTTTTCTGATCTTCTGAAGTTCACAAGGCCCTAAGTCGGTTTGATATGTCTCCAGATACTCGTTCACCTAAGAGCAAGGAAAAAGTAAACACGAGAGACAAAAGACACATGGACATCCTATGTTTGCAGCCAGGTGGGGAGAGAAATCACCCATGGACGTGACCTCTCCCCCCACCTGTAGGTCTATAGCATTTCTTTCTTATCCCTTGAAAGCTTCCCTGCTGGAACTTTTGGTTGGCACCCACTCTGTGCTCTGAAGTTGGGGAAAGTCCATGCCAAGCCTCCACATGGTACCAGGAAGGACACGCTGTGCACATGCTAAGGACTGGGCCCCCGTTACTCAGGTCCCCCTTTCACACGCATGGTCTCTTTTGCAATCCCCGGGCCCCTAGCATGTTGCCCGCTTTGCCTCTTCCTAGTGGAGAGAGAGATGGATTTGTGAGCATGGGCAACGGTAATAACAGTAATTACATTGATGTCGTGTTATATATATACTATTTGAGTCAGAAATTACAAACTGGAAGCGCGTTAGAGGTCACCTAGTCGAACTTTCTAATTTTACAAATGAGGAAACTGAGGCCCAGACAGGGGAAGTGGTTTGTGTAGGGTCAGACAAGTAGTCAGGATTTGAACTCAGGGACTCTGATTCCCGCTCTATGCCATACTGCCTCCCTAGTTAATTGACTTGCCTGTGGTGAAACTCCTAGCAAGTATTCGAATCCAGGTGTCTTCTGGCTCCAATCCCCAGCTTTTTGCTCTGTGCCCTGCGTATTGTAAGTCCCTTCCTCTATCTGACCCTCACTTTCCTCCTCAGTAAAACGAAGGAGTTGTACTAAATCTTGACGATCCTTCTGCATCTCCAGCCCTCTGACCTGTGCCTGCCATGAAAATTCATCCTGTGTCCCTTGATGCACTAATTTGTGGGAAGGGGCTAAGGGATAAGAATGGGTTAATTAGCACTTCCTTGTTCGGCCACCATATTTACATTTGACCATAAAAGAAATTAGACTGATTCAGAGGATCTTAGGGACCTCGGAATTCCAGCCCATACCTGCCCAAGAGGCCTTGCTGTAACACACCAACATGGGGCCAGGCTGGCTCTGCTTGAAGGCCCCACTCCTCCGCAGCCCAGCCCACTTTGGGTTGACTTCTTGTTACTAAGTTCCAACTATTAGGAGATGCTAGGCACCTGGGACTGGTCCTGGGCAGGAGGGAGACCATCATTTTGGGTGGGGGGGCCAGTCGGAGGCAGTGGCCACCATGAGGCCAAACCCTCCTTGCTGCCTCTATCATCTTGGCTTCTCTGATGAGTAAAATCAGGAGAAAGTTAGACAGCTCGTAAAAGGTTGTTGGTGTCAGGGGGTGTTTGGGGGTGGGGGGAGAGAAGAGAAAACTGCACCCCATATGTTTTCTGAGAGACAGAAAGTCTCAGGTGAAGTAAGTGTTTGACAAGAATGTACAGGAAGATGTGACCATTTCAGTGTTCCGTGTCCATAGCGACTGCTTGGGTCTGATTCTGAGGATTAGACAAGCTAGCGTTCCCATTAAGTCCGGCCATGGGGCAGCCCTGGGTTCCCTTTAGAATGGGCACTACTGGAAGGCAGATGGGAAGGGCCAGCCAAGATGTCTTTAAAGGAAATAGAGTGGAGCTGAGAGCAAAGTTGTTAAAGGGTCTGACTGCAAACTGCCAGGCTCTGCTACTGGGATACGCTGGCAGGGGTGGCAGCGTGCCGAGATGGCAAAGAAAACCCTTCCTCTACGCCTTCACCTCCAAGATCTTCCATGGCTCCCCAGTACCTATAGAACAAAGTCCAACCCCCTCAGCCTGGCACAATCTAGCATTCCGCCAGCTATTTAGGACAGAGCAGATTGTGATAATAACACTTCCCATTTTTCGTATTTCAACAGCCTGAGGTAGGTAGTGGAAGTGTTATTTCCCCATTTTATAGATGAAGAAACTGAGGTATCGAGAGGGGAAATGTCTTGCCCACAGTGATCCAGGACTAGAACCTGGGTCTCTTAGCTCCAGGTCCTAAGCACTTTCCAGTACACCACACTGCTTGCCAGGACCCCAAGACTTGGAGTCAGGGTACTTGGGTATAAATCCTGGTTCTGCTACTTACTGGCTGTGTAACCATGGGTACCTTACTTTCTGCTTCTGGGCCTCAGTTTCCTCTTCTGTGAAATGACAGCATTGGATCAGATGATCTTGAAAATCATATCTGTCCAGATGTCTCTCCCCATTCCCCAGCATGAGTCCTTTCCTGTAGCCAGGTTCCTCTGACCGGGGCCTGCTCTGAGGAAATTCCTTCAGACCCATTGAAGAGCAGCCTCCTCCAGTAAGCCTTCCCAGACCAACTCCTCTCTCACTGACCTCTTTCTTCTACGCAATATACAGATCGAAGGCATTAGGCCCTTGTGATGCTGCCTCTTCTTCTAGCTTCATTGATTACACATCGCTCTGGAGCCGCAAGGCTGCTCAGAGACCATCTGTTCTGATTCCCTTGTTGTACAGAGAAGGAAACTGAACCTCAGAAATATTAAGTGGTTTGCCCAAGATCATACAGGTCATAAGTGACAGAGCCAGGATTGGAACCCAAGTCATCGGACTCCAAAGTCAGTGCTCTCTCCTCTGTCCCACATTGGCTCCTCATTTATCTGCTGGAGCCGTGCCCCCTCACCTCCCCACTGCTTGGTGCCTTCCCAGGGCTGGGTGCAGTCGGAGGTCAGGCAGTGCTCCTGGGCGCAGTCGGAGGTCAGGCAGTGCTCCTGGGCGCAGTCGGAGGTCAGGCAGTGCTCCTGGGCGCAGTCGGAGGCCAGGCAGTGCTCCTGGGCGCAGTCGGAGGTCAGGCAGTGCTCCTGGGCGCAGTCGGAGGTCAGGCAGTGCTCCTGGGTGCAGTCGGAGGCCAGGCAGTGCTCCTGGGCGCAGTTGGAGGCCAGGCAGTGCTTCCTGATCATTACACTCTCCAGAAAAGCCCAGTAGATGGAGGGATGTCATGCGGGCTAGCACTGGGTGGGAGAGCCTAGGGAGGTGGGAGGAACAAGGTTTCACATGAGCACATGTACAGTGGGCACTCACAGCTGGGGACTGTGCTGGAGAAGAGAGCATATGCACCAATGGAGGAGACTGCATTGTTGGCCTATCGGAACCTGGACATCTTTAGGAAAACCATGTGCAGTGGAGGACCAGAGAGGAGGAGGAGGAGAAAGTACAGCTAGGAAAGCTCAGGACTTGGGCCATCCAGGAGGCCCAGAGAAGGTCACAGAGGTAGTAAATAGCAGAACTGGGATTTGAACCCAGGTCAGCTGACTACAGATCTGGCGGTCTTTCCACTAAGCCATGGCAGTGTATTAAGAGGTGGAAGCGACTTGAAAGGTCATCTAATCCAATCCCTTTATTTCCCAGATGAAGAAGCTGAAGCCCGGGAAGTAACTTGCTCAAGGTGACACACTCATGCGTGGCAGGCCTCAGGGCCTCTGACTGTACCAGCTTCTCCGAGTTGTTCTTTCCCCCACCCTAGTGCCTCCTTCCTGTCTTCCTCAGACCCAGTGGCAGGGGTCTGTGCTAGGCTCTGAGTCCCAGAAAGGAGCTGGGAAATGAACAGTGAGCTTTACCATGGTTTCAGCCTCTGGTTTCAACAGGAGGCTCAGCTAGAGCCACTTGTGTCTTGTATCCACCTATGGGGGTGGGGACAGGACAGATCTGTGAACTGTGACATCTGGAGGCTTTGAGCGAGTAGCTTAACCCAGACAGAAGCAAAACTTCACACTTCTAGGGCTTTGCTCATGACCATTTCTGATCTCAGTGGCATTAGAAACCATGGCCTCTGTGCCCTCATGGATCTGCTGCCCAACCCCCAGGCCTGCATTCTTCTTTCTCACCCCCAAGAGCATCCACCCCCTGCTTGTCATTTCCCTGTGAATCCAGCAGGATTTTCCAGGCAGGCTGGGGATCATTCTCCCCTTACATCCCTTAAATGTTTTGGGTGGGAGGCCATGGGCCTGTCTAAGCACAGGGTTGGACTCAGATCTCACTGGACACTCACTGCTCAGAAGGTCGGGGTCTTGGCATGCATAAGTGTTGATGTCTTTGTGGATGGAAAATGTTGCTTTTGCGTTCTATCAGTGACCCCCACCAGAGGTGATACTGGGATTTTGGGATATGATCGCTTGGAAAATGCCTGGAAGGAGCCAGCTCAAGGCTTGTTTATATTTCAGAAAGAGTGCTTGATTTACTAGCATAGATGACAGGCTGTGCTCTCTGCAGCTCCCCCCTCCACCTGCCAAGCACATACAGAGAGCCCAGAGCCCAGAGCCCAGAGCAGGGCATGGTGGCAGGGAGAGTCAAGGGATACAGGCGTGGTGGGAGTGGGGAGGGGCCTTCATCCGAACCTTGCCCCTGAATGCTCAGATACCTCCCCCACCTGGACTTGTCCCCTGCTCTGTATAGTGAAGAGATGACACTGGAAGATCCCTGTGGAAGGAAGGCAACAAGCATTTAATAAGTACCAATTATGTGCCAGGCACTGTGGCAAGGATTTCGCAATCGTGATCCTCACAATGACCCTGGGAGACGGGTGACATTATGATCCCCGTTTTATAGCTGAGGAAACTGAAGCAGCCAGAGGTGAAGTGACTTGCCCAGGGTCCTCCTAACCACCATACCACCCAGCCATTCTAGTATTTGAAGATCCTCTTATTCTAGGATGATTGTTTTGGGACTGGAATTGTGATGTCATTGATATTGGGAACTCCCAGTGGAGAAGCTCTCTCCACCAGTGCAAGGCTGTACCTGCTCAGCATCTTCTAGTCTTAGAAAGTTGTCTTGGGTACTAAGAAGTAAAGAGACTTACCCGGGACCCCACAGCTAGTATGTGTTAGGGCTTGAACCCATGGCTTCCTGATTCCAAGGCCAGTGCTCTAGCTTGTGGCCTGCACATCCCCCTGAACAAGATTAAAAAATGTAATTTGGAAATATTTAACAAAACAAATAAAAATGCAATAAAACAGATAATGCTAATATGTGGTTGTCTACATCAATGTGCGTCCACAGAGATCCAGTTTCTATTGGAGTTGGACACTGCTCTTCTGCACTGCTCTGCGTTTCTGTTACAGGATATGGATTCAGAGCCAGAAAGGAATGGGGGGAGTATCTAGTCTACCCCCACTCATTTTTCAGGGGAGGAAACAGGCCCAGAAAAATTCTAGGACATGCCCATGTGACTTCTTTCTTATTTCATAGGGATTAGGATGAGGCATGATTCTATCCCTCATAATGGCCAGACTTATTCCCAAGAGTCCTGTGGCTGAATGTCTAGGAACTCCGGGATGACAGTTCTGCTACTTCCCTACTTGCTTTGGAGCAACTGGTCTATATGGTTGGTTTTCCATTAGCCTCTGGGGACATTCTTTAGCGTGTCCTGGGGGAGACCAACCCCTGTCCCCCACCAAGTAGGTGGGGGTGTTTGCTGCTTAGAGCTACAGCTAGGGAGGGAACTGGGGCCCCTGGGGCTCTCTTTTTTCCTCCTGATGACTATGAGGTCTCTTTAGAAAATAATTTGGCCTACTATGTAATGGGAAGGCTGCTCTTCTCCTTGGTCTCGCACAGAGGATATCATCTGATTGCTCCCACTCCCCCAAGTTTGAGGGCTTCTCCTATTGCCTGATGTATCTGTACATTGGAAGGATCTGTGGATAAGGGAACCTCACTCCTCTGGATCCACTCAGGATCCTGGGAGATTTGTTCAAAGAGAATCCATTGAGGTCCATTCTTGCTCTAAATCGGTGAACTTATGAATGGTCCTGGAGTTCAGGACTAGTGCTGTCCAGCCTAGGTGCTAAGAGAGGAGTCAAGGAAAGTTTGGCCCAAATCCTGGCACTGCCAATGTGTGCCCCTGCCCAAGTTATTTCATTACTACTCTTTGCACTACACTCCATGGCCTCCTAGGCATGAGGGGGATAGTTGGCACCACATACCCTAATGGGCATCTGTGACCATGTTGGGAATGCTGTGCATCGCTCCTCCTTCCCCAGGCTCCATGTGGGAGGACTTGCACTTGGCTCTAAGTTTCAAAAATGAGCCCAGGGATACCCATCAATTGGGAAATGGCTGAACAATTTGTGGTATTGTGATTGTGACAGAAGATTGTTGTGCTATAAGAAACAACAAGCAGGATGCTTTCAGAAAAACCTGGGAAATCTTATATGAATTGATGCAAAGTGACATGAGAAGAACCAGAAGAACATTCTACACAGCAACAGCAATATTGTGATGATGATCAACTGTGAAAGACTTGGCTCCTCGGATCAGTCCGATGATCCGAGACAATTGCAGAGGACTTAAGAAGAAAAAATGCTCTCCCACTTCCAGAAAGGGAAAACTGATCATTTCTGGGTGTAGATTGAAGCAGACTTTTTTCACTTTCTTTATTTTCTTTGGGTTTTGTTGTGTGTGTGTTTTCTTTCACAACATGGCTAATATGGAAATATGTTTTGCATGACTTCATATGTTTAGCAGGTATCATCTTGCCTTCCTTTTCAAGTGGTGGGGGAGGAGCAGGAGGCAGGGAGAGAATTTGGAACTCAAAGTTTTTTTTTAAAAAATGGAAGTTAAAAAATTTTAAAAACATAATTGGGAAATACTTAATGAAATAAATAAAAACATATTTTAAAAAAATGCTGCCCAAGAAGAATGTGCCACAAGCTTGTTCTACGTCAGTATAAATTAAAATTTTGTTTGTTCCCAAATGACTCCTGCCCCATCCTGCTAACAGAATGTATCCACCTGCCATGTTCTCCTGAGTGTGCAGGTTTTGGTCATTGCTTGTGCTTGTGCACACTGTACTTTGTTTTTGTTGACTCTGCCATGGACCACCTGGGATGCACACCAGACCCAGATTTCCTCTTTCACCAGTTCTGGTCAGGTCTCCTCTTTGTCAGTTTATAGGAGTTAGAGCAGAGAGGGAAGGACCCTTCCTTTATGTCATCTAGTCCAAACAAACCCCCAAGGCCCAAAGAAGGGGAAACGATTTGTCCAAAATTGCACAGGGATGACATTCTAACATAGATTTTCTGATGCCAAATCTAATGTTCCTTTCACTGCTGCTATGAAGGCCCTCAGAAAAGATGCTGTGAACAGCATTGTTGGGCCCTGGAATTATACCTCCTCACCTCCAGTACACAAACAGTAAAGCCCAGAGTGGTGGTGTATGATGAAAAGACCACTGAATCTGGAGGGAGAAGACCCAGAAGACTGGACTATCATTTGTTAGTTGAATGACTTGTAGTGACTTGGGTATCAGAGGATTGTGTTCAAATCCCAGCTCTCTAAAAAAAAATTCAACTTGGAGCTCAGTTATAGCAAATTGCTACTTGGAGCAGTGAGGTGGAGAAGTGGATAGAGTGCTGGGCCTCGACTCAGAAAGATCTGAGTTCAAAATTGGGCTCAGACACTTAGTAGCTGTGTGACCCTGGTCAAGTCACTTCACATCTGCCTCAGTTTCCTTATCTGTAAAATGGGGATAGTAATACCTACCTCCCAGAGTTATGAGGAATCAAATGAGATATCTGTTAATCATGTAGCACAGTGCCTGGCACACAGTGGGTGCTATATAAACATTAGCTGTCATTACTATTATTACTTCTTTGTAGCATCACTAGGTTGATGACCAAGTCACATCACCTCTCTGAGTTCACTTTCTTCACCTGTCAAAAGAAAGGGCTGGACTTCATGATCTCCATGGTCCTTTATGACTGTAAGTCAATGTGGCTTTGCTCCTTCTTGTCCTTACTGATCTCTGCTTTTTCCAGTTCTTCTCATGACTCATGTCTTGGGTCTCCCCGAAGGGGAGAGTAGGAAGGCTACAGTATATAATGTAAGTCACGTATGGGACAGCTATTTATTCTCCACATGCACACACACATTGACAGAGGATCAAAACAGGATACAATAACTTATAACTACTATTATACTCTCCCGGGAAGATAAGCCTTAAACATCAGAACACAAAGTAGTTTGTAGCACTGCTGAATAGGCATTTTACATTTCACCTCGCTCTGTACTGTCCAGACAGTTCCTTCTAGGTATCTTTATCTTCTCCAATGCAGAAACTCCCCCTGCTGCCGTTCACCTCTGACCAATGGACTCAGAGTATCCAGACCTCTTGAACTCACAAGGTCACCTCCAAGACTGGACATGTTGATCTGAGGATTACAGTTTGATTACATATGCTTAGGGAAAGAACACTAAACAGAAGCAGCAGCTAAGGCTTTGAGATCCAGCCTCAAGCTCATCTAACTCAGCCTATGTGCTGGCTGCCATGGGCTGGAGCTAGGGGAAGAGAATGAGCTGTCTTTCCTTTTTACAAGTGAAATGGTCCCTTCCCCACTGCCATCATGGGGCTGAGGGTCCATTTTTGCTTTCTTGTCCCAAAGCACTGAGCCAGCGTATGTGGTCAGTTGGAACTAGACAGACTACAATGCTTCATGGGGTGTGATCCTTGTTACACAGAGTTAAGTCGATACAAAACCCATACAGAGCCAATACCAAGAGATTTAGTAGAGGAGGGCATTAGCAATTTCAGGGATTTCAATAGGCCTCATAAAGGAGGTCTGTGGCTGAAGCTTGAAAGAAACTCAGCTAGGGGTTCCAAGAGGTGGAGAGCATCCTAGGCATTGAAGACTACCTATGCAAAGGCGTGGAGGCAGGAGATGGAATGTGATGTATGGGGAATAGCAAATAGGCTGGTTTGGCTGCCCCGTAGAGTGCATGAAGAGAAATACAATCATGTACAATAAGCCCGGTAAAAGTAGCCTGGGGCCAGGCTAGCCTGGGAAGGATCTTAAATGCAAAACAGATGCATCTGATCCCAGAGGCAATAGGGAGCCATTGGAGCTTTTTGAACAGGGGAGTGACCTATACTTTAGGAATATCATTTTGGCAGCTGTGTGGAGGATTGACTAGAGAAGGGAGAGACTGGAGGTGATGAGGGCCTGAACTAGGTTGTTCTCTTAACCAGTATCGCTTCTAGTTTTGGCATTGTGTTCTCTGCTCTAAGGTCTATTATTCTAAGATTTTTGCCTCCTTCTCTAGACGTGGGTAGGTCACAGAATCTTCAGGTTTCCAGATGACATAAAACTGGGCAGCATAAGTAACACACCAGATAGGTTCCTAAAAAATCTTGACCGACTGGAGTAGCGAGCTAAATCTAATAAAAATAAAGTTCAAATCTTCCACTCGAGTTCCAAAAAGTAAACTTCACAAATACAAGATGGCTAGAGAGTAGTTTGCCTAAAAAAGATGTCTTTGTCTTAGTGGACTACAAGCTTAAAACAGGTCGGCATTATGATATAGAAACCACAAAAGAGAGCTAATGCAATGTTAGTTGACGTTAGAAGAAGCATAGAGCACAGAAGTGGAAGCTTTGTAACTAGCTCGAGGCACTGGAGCTTTGCCCCCAGGCCGGAAGATTGGGAGGCCCAAAAATGTACTACTTGAGCAGGCTAGAAGAGGAGAGAGAGATCTGAGAGCACATTTCATGGTGTTTGCCCTGGGGGCCCAAATTGTTAGTTAAGGTCTGGGGAGGACTGTTGGTACTCTACCCTGGCCAGACCATCTCTGGATATGATGTTTTGGATGCCACATTTTAGGAAGGACATTGATAAGCTGGCAGGCCTACTGAGGAGAGAAAATGGGATGGCAAAGGCCTCAAGATAATGCCATACAAGGATCAGTTAAAGGAACTGGGGATGGTTAACCTGAAGAAGAGAAGATTTGGGGAAGGGGCAGTGGAACTAGGCAGCAGTCTTTCAGTATATGAAGGGTTATTTTGTGCAAGAGGGAGTAAGATGTATTCTGCTTGGCCCTGCTGAGAACAGCTAAATAATGGGTAGAGGACACAGAGAGGTGGCTGGATTGAGGCTCGATGAAAGAAAAACCTTCCTAATAATTAGAACTGCCCCAGAGTGCACTGGGCTGCCTGGGGAGGTAATGGGCTCCCCTGCACTGGAGGGCTTCAGGCAAAGACTGGATAACTCCTTCAGGGATGTTGTTATGGAGGGGATTCTTCACGGAAAGTCAGAGTTCAAAGGGACCCCAGAGGCCATCTAGCCCAACCCACGCCCAATCAAGAATGAAGAGATGGAATCAGAGAATGTCAGAGCTGAAAGAGATCTTGGAACACATCTAGCCCAACCTTTTCATCTTACGGAGGAGGATGTTCAGGCCTGGAGGGGGCAGGGACTTGCCCAAGGTCACGTAGCTGCTCAGTGGACCATGAAGAACAAGGATCATAAAGGAGTTTGGGGCTCTGAGGAGCTTTGAAATCCTGGATCCTGATGAAGGAGATGGACTATGTCAATATCCCAGGTCCATAACAGCATCTTGTGCAGACTGGCAGGATTCCCAAAGCTTGGCTAGATTTAGGGAAAGGTCATTTTGTGAATGATATTTACATGCATTTTGGAGTTCCTAGACTGTTCCAAATGAGTGCTAGTGACGTGTTTGTGGGGGTTTTATTTCCTCAGTTTTGATGAAGTCAGAATTCCCTTTCTCTTGAATGGCTCCAAATGTTCGTTAGTGCCAGACTTGGGGGGAGGGAGGGGAAGAGCCAGCCAATTATGCTTCCAAGAAAAGGGGGACCTACGCCTTTTCCAGATGCATGGGGGACAAGGGAAGGACAAGTGATTCCAGAAGGTTGGGGATTTTAGTTTCTCCTATACATGTCTTGTCAGCTTTATCTTTGGAGGACCAAAAAATGCCCACCGCATTACTTACTTGAGTACTTTAGGGATTTCATCCGTGTGGGTGTTTTCTTCACTTGCCATGGATTATAACCCCTTGCTGCCTTAGTAAAAGGTCTTTGTGAGCTCCCATGGCGAAAAAAACCTCATCTCCTAATGGATAACTTTTTGGTGGTGAGCCTCTCTGAGCTCAACTAGGGTGGGCCTCAGATGACAGGTATATAGCTTGTGGCCAGGCCCAGACCAAAAGTCTTTCCAGCTTGGCAGGATCTGCTGGAGCTCATGACCTACTGGCCAGGCCTTTGAGAGCCCAGGGTTGATTCTGTGTGCTGATGAAGCTTTGGATGAGGACTTTGGTAGGATCTCTCTCCCCCACCCCTAGTTTGAGATTTGAGTTCCCTTAGAACTCTCTTCTCTCCATCTCCACGGCTGTTACTCTAGGCTGCTGCAGCAGCCTCCTACTTGGCCTCCCTGCCTCTAACCTGTTCCTCTTTTCAGCTCCTCTTGCACACTTGCCTGTCTGTAATATTAAAAGGTTGGACTAGATGAGCTCTTAGGTTACTTTCAACTCCAGTGTCTGGGATTTTATGCTCATCTTCATAAGAGATGGGAAGTCTATTTTTTCTCACATCCATGAATAAGTTTACAGTTAGATTTATATTTGATCCCATCTGCTGTACTACTCTGGGGTCCCTCATCAATCCCCTGTGATTTGAGGGGGTAAGGAAATCTTGCTACACATATATTTTAGCTTACTAGTGTCTCTCAAGGCCCTCAGTCCAGAACCATAGCCACTCTGCGACCATGCCTCTGGCATGACCCTAGAGGAAGATGAAGAAGGGCCTAGTTGAGTGAGACCTGAACTGAGAACTGGGTCTTTCCCTTGGTTCAAACACTACCTCATAGAGTCAGAGATTCTCAGAGTTGGAAGGGATATCAGAGGCCATCTAGTGCTGAAACAAGCAGAATGCTCTAACATCTGGACCCAAAACAGGCATCCCCTTTGTAGCATCCCTCACAATGGTCATCTAGTCTCCAGTGGTGGGAAACCAACTACTTCAGAATTCTACCTCGAGACAGCTCTGGTAGGAAGGGAATGCTTCTTTAGATGGAACCAAAGTCAGCTTTCCAGTAACTTTCCCTCATTGTTCCTGGTTCCTCTGGAGCCTAGCAGAGCAAGGCTAATCCTTCTCCCACATGACAGTCCCTTAGATATTTGAGAATGGTGATAATGTCTCTGCCGAGTCGTGTCTTGCTTCTGCTCTCCTTCACACATGATACATAAGCATTTATTAAGCACTTACTTTGTGCAGAATTCTGTGTGAGGCCCTGGGGGAGATATGAAGCTTAGCTAAGACCTGACTCCTGCCTTCCAGAAGCTTATGGTCTAGAGAGCACATGCCAAGTGCATCAGAGAGATCTAAAGCAAGGTCCAAAGGAGTATGTTCTCAGCTAATTAGAAGAAGTGAGATTTAAATAATGAGTTCACAGGATAGGCAGGAATTCTACACAAGAGAGGGAAGGGGGCTTTCCTAGCAAAGGGTATATTGTATGTGAAAGCCCAGAGGCATGTCCCCACAGGGCATATTCCCAGGGCAGAGTGGACTCCAATTTGCCTGCAGTCCAGAGAGAGTGGAGGTTGAAAGTTGGAAACTGAGGGTGCTCCCAGCTTAGGAAGGAACCTGAATGCCAGGCAGAGGAGCCTAATTTTTAGCCAACTGGCTAGAGGGAGTCACTGAAGAAATTTTGGGGGGAGGCAATCAGGGTGAAGGTACTTGTCCAGGGTTACACAGCTAGTAAGTGGCTGAGGTCACATTTGAACTCAGATCCTCCTGCCTCCAGGGCCAGTGCTCTATCCACTGCAGAGCTGCCCCAACAGAGAAACGCTGGTATTTATTATGTAGGGGAGTGACATGACCTTTTCTCTTCTCCAGGTTAAACATTTCATTGTGAAATGGTTTCAAGTCCATTTACCACACTGGTTGTTCCTATCAGTTACTTCTCCTCCCCCAGAGGACATCATTTTAATTAGCTTGCCCGTGGAGGGGAGGGAAAGGTGTGTCTGTCCCTTTTGGAGCCTCACTGTGGTTAGGGAAAGAGGCTTTGTGAACCCAAGATTTTGGTTCTTGGATGGAGAGAGGGATAGAGGCCTCCCTCTTGGCTAGCAGGCAGGGAACTATGACTGAAGCAAGGATCATCTAGTTGAGAGAGGAATCTTAGAAGCGTGGCTACAGCTAGATGAGATAATGGCTAATTCTGTTGTATGAGTCTCAGATGGTCCACAGTGCTGGCTGTGTGGGATTTTCTAATGGGCTCAGGCAGGATCTCCCAGGGGCTTGGGAAGTGGTACTGCCAACTCTCCCTGGGCAGCAGAAAAAAGTGCACCTTGGTTAGCAGAGGGATTGTGGGCTGAAGCTCCCAAAGGATGATTGGGCTGAGTTCTGGGGTGCTCTTGGGATCTTGCATAGAAGGTAGATATCCTCTAATGTTCCCTTATTGCCTTGGGTCAGCTCTACCCCAACTGGTGTGAGAGCTTCTGAAGATCTTTAACCAGCCTGATAAAGGCCTTATTATAATTCCCTCCCCAGTCTCCCTCTCTGCCCCTTCAAGCTTCTTTTTCCTCACCTCCTTTGCAGTAACAGTGAATGAGACTTGGGATCATTAGATTGCTTAGTATACACCCCCCTCCCAGCCCCGCCCACTGACCAAACCCCAAAGAGGCTTGAAAACTCGAGGTGAGATCCTGCTTCATCCCCAGCTTAGGTAAGTTGTAGCAGCCAGAAGCTGATCTCACAGCCCCTCTAGGGAAGCTGTTTGGTATAGTGGAAAGACCAGCTAGGTACCACCACAGTGGAGAGAGCTCTGGGCCTGGAGTCAGGATCAGGTCTCAGACACTTACTAGCTGTGTGACCCTAGGGCAACTCTGTCTGCCTCTGTTTCCTCATCTGTAAAATGAAGATGATAACAGCCTCCTAGGGTTGTTGTGAGGGTCAAATGAGAGAATATGTAAAAAATGTTTAGCACAGTGCCTGGAACATAGTAGGCACCATATAAATGCTTATTCTCTACTCCTACTCCCCAAATCTGGAACCTGGAGATATGGGTTTGAATCCTGATTCTGCTATTTACCACTAGAGTGACTTTGGGTAAAGTAATTCTCTTCTTTGGCCTCAGTTTCCTCCTCTGTAAAATGAGGAAGATGATCTCCAAGACCTCTTCCGGCTACCATTTTAGGATCCTCCAATCATTGCTTGCTCTGTCCTGGGTGGGGGAGGCTAGCAAGCAAACCATGTGCCTTGCTCAGGACAAACATCTGTGCACATCCAGGTCCCTCTCCCACCTTTGCTCCTTCTGTATATGACAGCTGTTCAGGGGAAGGAGGTTCCCAGCATGCCCCATTGGACCTCTGGGCTTTTCTGCTCTGTGTGCAGTCACTCACTGCTCTCACACCAGAAGGCCCAGCTCAGCACAACTATTGGGCCTTTGAATGTTTTGGTGGTGCCCGACCTCAGTCAACCACTTTTGCCAGTGACATCAGTGGACTGCCTACTTCTTGATGCTCCTAAATGCTGTGGCTCCTCTGTTAGATTAGTATAATCTGTCACTCTCTCCAGATGGTCTGCAGCAGCAAGATGGGGAGAGGAGGGGAGGGGTAATTCTTCCTGTATAAACTGCACCCCTCCTGCCTAAGGCCTGTTGAGAGCAGAAACAGAGAACCTTTTTTTTCTATTGAGGGGGATTGACCTATATGAAAAAAATCCATCAAGGGTCATGCATAAGTCAAAAAACAACATAATTTTTTTAATAGAGTCAGAGAAATAGGAAACATACCATATGCCTACTTTTCATAGGAAAATAAATATGGAAAAGAAAACTATTCAGTCAATACCTTAGAGTTATAAAAACACAACATTCATGGTTATCAAAGTCCTGGGAGGCAATGATATAACTTGTTTAAAAATCCTGCTCTTTTGGGGGGCAAATAATGTTAAAAAACCCTTCAACCCTCTAGGTCAGAGGTTTTAACCTGGGATCTTTAAGCTCGTTTTAAAAATAATATTTTGATAACTCTTTCAATATAATTTGTTTCCTTCATAATAATGTGGATTTTTTATGTATTTAAAAATATTATTCTGAGAATGGGGCCATAGATTTCACTAGACTGTCAAAGGGGCCCATGACACACAAAAAATATGAAGGCCTACTCTAGATTTTTTAAAAATTAAATTTTATTTTCTTTCAATAAAAAAATCCTCCTTCTCTCCCTCTCACCTCTTCCCCTATTCCCCAGTTGAGAAAGAAAGACAAACAAAACCCCTGTCACAAACATGTAGGTCAAACAAAACATACCCACATTGGCTATGTCCAAAAAACATATCTCAGCACTCTGAGCCTGCTGGGCTTCTTTATCATGAGCCCTCTACAACTGTGGTTGGTCATTACATTAATTAGAATTTCTAAATCTTTCAACATTGGTTCTTTTCACCTCACTCTGCATCATTTCAGATGCATCTTCCTGGGTTTCTCTAAAACCATTCCCTCCATCATTTCTTACAGCACAATAGTATTCCACCACACTCGTAGAGCATAATTTGTTCAGCAGTTCACCAATTGATGGGCGTCCCCTCAATTTCTAATTCTTCGCCACCAAAAAAGAGCTGCTAGAAATACTTCTGTACATCCTTGGAGTTTGTTTTGTTTAAGACTAATCCTTTCCTCCCTTTTCCCCTTTCCCTCCTGTTTCTCTGTTGAGTGAAATGTATTTCTTTACTCAGCTGTATGTGCATGTGTATTTTTTCCTCCTCTGACCACTTTAGATGAGAATGAGGTTTGATTATCAATCACTCCCCTCTCCCTTTCCTCCTTGTTTGTATAGACTTTTACTTATGCATCCCCTTTATTCGAGATCTTTTTTCCTATCCTTCCTTCCTGTCCCAGTATGTTCCTTTTCCTCTCTCTTTCCATTCTTCTTTTAAGATCATTAAAACAGAACAGAACCAATCCCAGATCCCCTAATTAGACTTCCTCTTTGACCCTTGGTGATGATAGGATTCTGAGGGGGCACTCGTACATATCCTCATCTTACATCCTCATATTAGGATGTAAGCGATTGATTCTTTTTTTAGTCTCTTATCATTGTTTGCTTATTTTTACTTTTTTATGATTCCCTTGACTCTTGCATTTGCACTTCAAAGTTTCTATGTATCTCTGATATTTTCATCATGAAAATTTAGAAGTCTTTTTCACTGAAGATCCATTTATCTCCTATAGGATTATACTCAAGTTTTGCTGGGTAAGTTATTGGATGTAAGCCTATATTATCCTTTACCTTCTAGAATATTGTATTCTAAATTCTCTACTCCTTGAAAGTGGTGGCTGCTAAATCTTGTGTGATCCTGACTATGGTTCTTGTACTTGAATTCTTCCTTTCTTAAAGTGTTAGAGTTTGGCAATGATGTTCTGGAGAGTTTTCATTTTAGGATTTCATTGGGGAAGTGACCAGTAGACTCTTTCTGTTTCTACTTTGCCCTCTAGTTCTAAAAGATCTGGGCAGTTTTCTTTTATGATTTCTTGAAATTTGATATCTAGGCTCTTTTTTAGGTCATGGCTTTCAGGTGATCTAATGGTTTGTAAATCATCTCTGATCTATTTCTAGGTCAGTTGTTTCTGCTATGAGATATGTTGCATTTTGTTCTATTTTGTCAGTCTTTGGACTTTGTTTTTAATATTTCTTGTTTCATGGAATAAGTGTCTTTTATTTGGTCCATTGTAATTTTCAGGGAGTTTGTTGCTTGGGTGAGGTTTTGTACTTTTTGGGCCAAGCTTTTGATTCCCTTTCCAATTCTTTCTTTCATAGCTCTCATTTCTTTTCCAAATTTTTTTCTTCTAGGGCTTTTGTTTCCCTGTAAAAACATTTTAAACTCCGTTATTTTAAACTCTTGCTTCATCTCTTCCAGGAATTCTAATTGAACATGGACTCAAGCTGTGTTTTTCTTTGAGATTTTGCTTGTAGACGATTTAGTCATTCTTATCTTCTGAGTTGGTGTCTTGTGCATCTCTGTCACGCTATTAGCTTTTTATGGTGGGATTCTTTTTTGCTTGCTCATTCTTGCAGCCTTCTTCCTGACTTAAAACTTCATGTTAGGGACAGATTCTGTGTACTTCTGGAGGGAATTTCTGGGTTGGTCATCCTGCTACTTTCTTGGAGTATTGCCCTTTTCCCGGGATCTCCAGGAACAGCTTGAGTTGGGGACCTTCAAGATTTCAGTGCTCTCAGAGTTGTCTGATCTAGGGCAAAGCCTGATTACTGCCTTCCAGATCTGAGCTCTGAAAGTTCTTGTTCTGGGTTTTGGTTTGAGCAACTTGCCTAGTTTGGAATTCCAGTTGACTGCTGCTGGATTCAGCCCCTATCAGCCAGCCGGGTAGCTCTGCTATTTCAGAATAATGGAACTGCAGGCTCCTCTTTGGTCTGGGATTGCTGCCGTGGATATTCCACTGTAGCCTTCAGATTGGGTTAGGGGTAGGAACTGAGACCCTGCTCTGCTCCTGTGTTCAGACTCACACAGCTGCCCCTTGCTTCTCAACTAGCTCCTTGCTCAATATAGAACATGGGGCTGGTTACTGCTCCTCACCCTGGAATGCCATTCCCCTCTATGGCACCACTCCACCCTGGAATGCTCAGGTCCCTTCCTTAACTAGCCCTAGGTCTCTGACCCAAACTGTATAGTTAGCAACAGAGCTACCAGTTGGCACTGATTCCAACACTATGTACAAGGTTAGGCCCCTCTGTACTGATTTGGGACCTCTTATTGTCCTGGTACACAGCCTTTCCCTGCGTTGGAATGCTCCTGGCTAAACCCTATTCTCCATGTCCATAAACCTCTGTTGTATGTCTTCCTTTGCCAGCCTGCCCTGGAAAAATTACACACTGTGATTTTTTTATGTTGGCTTTCTCAAACAAGGGTCTGGCTGGTGGATTTTCTATATTTGTTTGGAGGAGTCATGTGGTAGAACTCAGCTATGTTTCTTGCTACTCTGCCATCTTGACTCTGCTCCTCTAGATTTTTTAAAGGGGAAAACATTTCCAATGTTTCTTTTAAAAACTGTTAGAATTCCTACCAAAAGTTTGGAAGTGTGGTCATGGTATGATTTCTTTCTTTTCCTCATTTTAAATGGAAAAAAATTTGAACTTTGTGTTCTGGAAACCTAGAGTGTGTGAGCATCTCATGTTTATAGAGATAAGAACATTGATTTTCATAATGCAGCAGCCCAATCTTGCAGCTTCTCAGGATGTTGTTAAAGATTTTGAAGGCCATGTTATAATTTTGTATCCATGGTCACAGATGCTGTTACATCTTGGTTACTTGACGTAGTGGGAAGAGCACTGACTTACTCGGGCCAGTCACTTAACCTTTCTAGTGCTCTTGGTTTCTTCATCTGTTGATGGAAGATGTTTGATCACACTACCTCTAAGCTGAAATCCTATGTTTCTGAGCGTCAGTGAATCCTTCACTAATAACTTAGTGAAGGATTTGGAAAAAAGAAAACAACAACCCAAAAAACTCAACAAACTTCAGAATGGATACTTTGCTATTTCTGGGTGATTTTGGAGTGCTCATTTAAAACCCAGCCTGTTGCTGCAGTTCAAAGGAAATTCCATTTATAACCAAGAAATGCAAGACCTCATTGCTGTCCTTATCAAACTATTATCCATTAGGCAGTGTTTCAGGGGAGGCACAGGGCCTGGAAAATTGAATGTGTTGTGTATACACGAGGAGAAGACTGATTCTGGGAAGTGTGTGGTGAGAAATGCTTTTTCATTCTGACAAGGTAGATTGAGGGCAGGCAGTGCTAGGTTGGTGGTCAGCGGGGCTCCAGTCCTTACTGTTTTGCTTTTCCTGTGCAATAGGGTGGCCTGGATGGTGGACAGGGACTAGCCAATGAGGGCTCAGTCCTTAGAGCATGCTCAGCATTCCTTGCCTTATTCTAGCCCACAAAGAAGTTTGGCAAGCCTGCTACACGCCCCCCCCCCCTTCCTCCCTCTTCAGAGAACCTGCAGGTATCTTCTGATGGTTCCTGATGACAAAAAGCCTTTTGATTGGCTGCTGAGCTGGAACTGAATGTCCATACAAAAGATTTGAGCAGACAGTCTCTCATCCCTGATAGTTTCTGAACAGGAAGAAGTGCTGTCAATCTCTGGGTTGGAGGAGCAGCAGAAGCTGCTGCCTTGTCTCCCCACCTGGAGTCCTTGTATCTATGAACAAACACATGGTACCTCTGTTTTTGGTGTGTCTTTTCATTCCTGATCTTAGGTTAATGAATATCCTGAGATGGGGGGGGTGGTACTTGGGTAATTGGTGGGATTGGGAAATCTATCAAGGGGAGCTCCCAGGTAGCCAATAAGATTGAAAGATGCAGCAGAGCCACCTGAGGGCCCACCATCTGGAGTCCTAGAGACCTCCCAGCAGCCCTGAAGAGTGTCCTGTTTGCTCTAGTGCAGCAAAGAGCCAGAAAGGGAGTACATTTCCCCTGGCTATACCACGATCAGGACTGAACCTGGTGGTGACTCCAAAAAGGGAGAAAAGAACTTCCAGGGCCAGGAAAGATCTTATTTCCTCATTGGTGGTGGTGGTGGGGGGATATTTCTGTAGCAACCACATTGAATCCGCTCTCTTTGGGGACCAAGTAGGAGCATAGAGTTAGCCTCTGGTTTGAAGAGATGGTGACGTACCACGGGCTGTGACTATCCCTTTGTAAAAGCTAATTGGTTAATTGATATCATGGAGACGTTAACTCAATTTTGGGCAATAGTATCAGGAACCCCAGTGCCTCAGAGGTACTGCTAGCCAGGGGGAGTTTGGGAGTAGCCCTGGACTCAAAGTGGACCTAAGGCTGCCTGGGCTCAAAATTCAATCCTTCAATTCAAAGCTTTACGAAAGTAGAATGGCTGCCCTAGAGAGGAATCAGGGGAAAGCGGAAGCAATCGATCAATCCACGAATCGACAAGCATTTACTAAGGCCTGCTCTGATCTTAAGCGCTAGAAAAAAAGAACAAAAGGAAACAGTCTCTGTCCTCAGAGGAGCTTACTGTGACAAAATAAATCAAAAGTAAATGCAAAGGTGATCTGGGGAGGGTATCAGGCATGAACAAAATGCACCAGATGAGGAGAGAAAGCTCGTGCAAAGGCCCAGAGGTGGGAGAGGAGCAGCAAGGAGGCCAGGTGGCTTGGACTGGAGCATGGAGCATATGTAATAAAGTCAAAAAGGCAGGCCACAGTCATAATATGAAGGGCTTTTAAAGTCCAGCATTGGAGTCTAATTGCTCCTAGAGGCAATCGGGAGCCAGTAGAGCCTTTTGAGTCTAACTAGTAGGAAAGTGACATGATCAAAACCGGGCTTCGGAATCTCACTTTGTCAGTCTGGCGGAGAACAGGTCAAAGAGGGAAGAGACCTGAGACATGGCGACAAATCGGTTGTCTACAGCAGAAGTCCAGGTGAGAGGCGAGGAGGGCCTGAACTGAAATAGAAGCCATGCGTGTGGAGGGGCAATAAATGTGAGAGATGGTGCAGAGTTAGAATGAACAAGGGTAGCATGAGAGTGAGGAGTCGAGAATGACTTGGAGGGCGCAAACCTGGGTAACTGGAATAGTAATAACAGCAAGGACTAGCATTATTTGGTACTTTAAGGTTTGCAAAGTACTTTACATATACTATCACCACAATCCTGGGAGGTAGAAGCGATTATTATCCCCATTTTACAGATGAGGAAACTGAGGCTAAGAGGTTAACCGACTTGTTCAGAGTCACACTTTCAGTTAGTGTCTGAAGCTAGATTTGAACTCAGGTTTTCCTGACTCTAAGTCCAGTGCTCTATCCACTGCATCCCCTAGCTGCCCTCCATAGAAATAGGCAAGCTAGGAGGCAGAATTCTTTTGGGGAGTAAAGAGCATGAGTTCTATTTTGAACACATAGAGTTTGACCTATTTTGAACACATAGAGGTTGACGTACGATAAGACATCCAGTTGGAAATGTCCAGTTGGCAGTTGTTGGTAATACAGAATGAGCGCTCAGAAAAGAGATGAGGGCTGGATGAGATTTGGGAGTCATCTGAACAGAGATGATAGTTGAGCCCTTAGAATCACCCCAAGAGAGAAAAGAGTTCAGGACTGAGCCTTGGGGCACATGGCCAGTTAAGAGGTGGGACATGTCTGAGGAGTAGCAGAGGAGACTGAGAAAGAACCCAGGAACTGGTGTCATGGCAACTCAGGGATGAGAGAGTATGGGGAGGGGGGTTCACAGCATTCAGGGCATCAGAGAAGTCCAAAAGGATGAGAATTGAGGACACTGGATTTGGCAATCAGTTAATCCATTAAGCGTCTATTAAATACCAGCTGTGTACTAGGTACTGTGTCAAGTGCTGAAGACACAAAGACCAAAGAAAAACATTCCCTGCTCTCAAGGAACTTACGTTCAAATGGGAGAGGCAATGGGTACATGTCCATGACGTTCTTGGCTCAAATGCATCTGGGATCTCATCGATTTGGGAGTTCCCTTCAGTGCAGATGATAGCCCATCCATGCCTGCCCACCCTGGGCTGCTCATGTCTGTATTTTCCCAAGAGTTTTTCTTTAGTTGAGTTAAGCATTTTATTCAATGTTACAAAAAATATTTGGTCAAACAAACCAAGTTCCACATCATTGTCAGACTCCTCAAATTCTTTTTTTTCTGGCTTCCTCTTTCTTCTCCTCCTCAGCAGGGGCAGCTGTGCTAGCTGGGGCAGCCCCTCTAGCTGCTGGGGCAGGTCCACCAACTCCTATGTTGAAGATGAGACTCCTGGTGTTTACATTGGACAGGGTCTTTGCAAATAAATAAACCAGAGCAGAATGGTTCAACATTTACACCTGCCGCTTTAATGAGCGCATTCATTTTATTTTCCATGACTGTCACAACCTCATCTTTGTGAAGGATGAGGGCAGAATAGACGTCCTCTATTTTGCCTAACATATGGACAGTACCAGTGGAGTACTTGGACCGTTCATCAGTCACACATGCAAACAAAAAATTGAGATTATCGGTAACTTTGGAGAGAGCAGTTTCATCTGAGTAATGAGTCCACAAGCCAGATTTCAAGGGGTTGAGAAGTGATTGAGGAGAAAGGAAGTAAGTATAGCTTTTTCTTTGGGGAAATTTAATTTTTAAATTCTAAATTTAAACATCCCCCAAAAGAACATTTCCACACACACACAGCAGAACACAAAAAGAGAATTCTATGTGAAGCCATTAATCTCCATTTCATACCACTTGTTTGGAAAAAAAGTATATAATAAATACAGATTTGCTTGTCTGTGCTTCCTTCTGATCTGATTCTGTGCTTTTATTATTTTTAAAGATAATTTTATTTATTTGTTTTTAGTTTCATTTCTATAAGATTTTGAGTTCTAAATTTTTGCCCCCTCCTTCTGTCCCCTCCTCCCCCAGACAGTGTGCAGTCTGATATGGGCTCTACGTGTACAATCATATAAACATATGTCCACATTGGTCATGTTGTAAAGAAGATTTAGAACCAAAGGGGATAAAAACCAGGAGATATTCTGTGCTTTTAAAAAAATGTTTCACTGGCCCTTTTTGGGGCATCACTATTTCTACCTATTCCTCCTCCAGACCCCTTCCCCCAATTAAAAACTGAGAGAAAATAAAAAAAAACCTTGTAAGAAATAAATATCATAGAGTAAAATGAATCCCCATGGTGGCAATGGCCCCAAATGTGTCTCTTTCTTCACCTCAGTCTGTCATTTCTGTGTCAGGAGGTAGATACATGCTTCATCCCAGGGCCTCTGGAGATGGGGGCATTGATCAGAGCTCGGAAGTCTTTCCAGTTGTTTTTCTTTACCGTGTTGTTGCCATCAGATAAATTGTTCCCCTGGTTCCGCTTCCTACCCACAATTCTCTGAAATAACCTCTTTCATTATTTCTCATGGCACAATACTATTTTATGAAGTTCATATAGCACATTTTGTTTGTCCAAGTGGCAGTGTAAGGCACTCCCTTATATGCTAGTCCTTGGTTTTTTGCCTTTCTTTTCTTTCCTTTTCACACTCCCACCCTGAGGATCAGGAAGTTGGTTTGTTTGTGGCTCTTCCCTCCTTGGTATTATCCTTCCTCTTGACCCCCCAAACCTACAGTAGCTTTTTTAAAAAACATATTGGTAGGAACTTTCTTTGGGTTTACTCATTTCTTCTGCATTTGGAGCTTATTGCAGCATATGGCTTAAGATGTTGGTCTAACCCTATTTTCTGCCAAACAGCTTTCTAATTTTTCCTGCAGCTGTTGTTGAATACAGGGCCCTTCCCTCTGTCATTTGTATTTTTGCATGTACTGTGTTTGTTTCCTTCTAGAGCTTGCTTGGCTAGTCTATTCTACTGATCCACTTTTCTATTTTTGTAACCATTACCGAATACTCTTGGTGATTACAGCTTCATAATGTAATTCATGATCTGGTAATACTAGGCTTCCTTCATTCCTATTTTGTCATTATTTCTCTTAAAATCCTTGACCTTTTGTTCCTCCAAATGAATTTTTTAAAAAATTTGTCTAGTTCTATAAATTAACTCCTTGATAGTTTGACTGCTGTGGTGCTGAATCTCTACATTCATTTAGTAGTATTAGGATTTTTATTATACTAGATGCCTTGGACTGTTTTTTCTTTTTTAATTAAATTTTATTTTTATTCGGTTATAAAGCATTTTTTTCCTCACCTCCCCTTCACTGGAGGGAAAAAAAGAAAAACAAAACCTTTGTAACCAATATGCAAAGTTATCCCAAACCAATTCCCACATTGGCTATTCTAAAGATGTATGTCTCATTTTGCATATTAGTTTCAGACTGTTTTCCCTTGGTATGAGAGGGGCTTTTTAACTGCTTACAAGACTTGTAGTTTAATACTGAAGCTAGGAAACTTGTCTAATATTTCTTATTGAATTAAATTCAGGGTTTCTTTCTACCATCACAATTAGAATTCTGTAGATTCTATTGAATTATACATTATTCTCTGTTTTCAGTGCTTCTGGGCAATTTCCTTGCATGATTTGCTGTAGTATTCAGACTTTTTCATTCATCATTTTTTTCCCCCAGAAGAGCTGTGATCTTTTGATTTTCTCTACATATTCTATCTTCAAAGGCACTTGCCGTCACTCATAGAGAATTCATTTGTTCTTTCTGCCTCATTGTCTTTTAATTTTATTCTGTCAGTCTTCAGCCTCTGCCTTTTTGATTTACAAATATTTCACTCATTTTTTCAGAAAATCTACCGGTTTGCTGGAGATATTAGGTGATTTTGTTCTAAATTGTCTATTCCCTTGCTTGCTTTTTAAATTTCTTCTTTGAGAGCTCTAATTTCCATCTACATTTCTTCTTTTAAGTCTTTTTCATGATAGTTATAATGGTATTTTCTCTTTCCTTAGGGTTCCTCCCCGCCAAGGTTAAATTTCTTTTACTGAATAGTATTTGTCAATTTTTTATTCATTTTTCTTTTGTCATCAGTCTTTCAGTTGGTTTGACAATGAGGTTTTTGTTGTGAAGTATCTTTCTCTTGTTTGTTTGTTATACTTTGACTCTATTTGGCACACTTCTTTCTATGTTGAAATGATAGAGGGAAGTTGACTTAGATATCACTTCAACTTCACAACAGCTTCAACTTCACTTAGTCTCATCTTGCCAGAAGTCCCCTTGCTTTCCTCTTATTTACTTGTTTTTCCCTTTTAATTAATTTGTTTTCATGACTTTCTCACTAATGAAAAAATTTTAAAGAGAGATTGCTAATAGATCCAAATTAGCAAAGTCAGCCTGAAGATCTTTAAGAATAAAATGGGATATAGGATGACAAGTAAATGAACAATGGAAAAGATCTGTAAAGGTTTTTATAACAAGCTCTTTAACCATCAGGTACATGGGAGTGATCACAGTCCTAGATATACTACTGCATGAGGAAGTGGAGATGACATAGAAGAAAATAAACAAGATAAGTTTTACTGGACTAGGCCAAGTCTACACAGAGGTCTGTACTGGAAGTAACCTGATTTTTAGGACATTCAGGGGTTAATTCTCAAAGTATGAGGGGAAGAGGCCAACGATCTCAGATCATATTACCATTTTTTGAAAAAGTGATTATCCCCTTATAGATAAATGGCTAAAAAGTATTAACAGGTAGTTTTCATAGAAAGAAATTCAAGCTATTAATAGCTATATGAAACATGTTCCAAATCTCTAATAATTAGAGAAATACCATTTAAAGCAATTCTTAGGTTCTATTTCACATCTATGAGATGGTAAAATTGACCAAAAAGGAAAATGATAAGTGTGGAAAAAGACACACTAAAATACTGTTGCTAAAGCTGTGAACTGGTCCATTCATTCTGGAAAGCGATTTAGAACTGTACCCCCAAAGTACTGAACTATGCACACCCTTTGACCCAGTAATAACAGTATTAGGCCTATACTCCAAAGAGACTAAAGAAAGAGGAAAAAGACCCCATGAACAATATTATAGCAGCTCTTTTTGTAGTGGTAAAGAACTGGAAACTAAGGGTGGTGCCCACCTATTGGGGAATATTTGAGCGAATTATGGTATATGAAGGTGATCGAATGCTAATAATGACTGTGGTATAAGAAATGATGAGTTGGATGACTTCAGAGAAACCTGGGAAGATTGTATGAGCTGATGCAGGGTGATGTGAGCAGAACCAGGAGAACGATTTATACAGTAACAACAACATTGTAAAGATAAACGTCTATGAAAGACTTAGGAACCCTGATCAGGGCAGAGACCAAATATGATTCCAGAGGAATCATGATGAAACATGCTGCCCACCTCTGGGTGGAGAGGAGATTGACTAGGTTGCAGATTTGAGACATACTCTTTTTTTGACATGGCCAATGTGGGACTTTGTTTTGCTTGGTTGTATATATTTATTACTACGACTTTGTTTTTTCTTTCTTTTTCACTGGTGAGGGGCATGAAAGTAGAAAGGAGAGAAATACATTTTGGTTAATTGAAAAAAACTTAAATTGAAAAAAAGGTGATAGGCATGTAGTGGGTGCAAGCCAGCTACAACATTACAAATGAGGTTTTGTACAATGAAAGTAGCATCAGAGAAAGGTGTGAAGGGAAAAAAGATGGACTGAACCTGTAGTAAGAATGAAGGATAGCTGATGAACAGGCTGTGTTCTTGTACATGTGATAGTAAAAGATGTAGAGAAGGCCCCTGACTTGTTGGGTAGACCCCTCTGGGGCAGTTTTATGGGAGGACATGGATGGGTTATGATCTGTACCGTCATGGATCATAGCACCATCAAGTATGAAAGTTTCTTCAATACCTTTCTAGCTATTTGGGAGTACTGAGGTAGGGTGCTGGCGTTCTCCCCAGCCTTTCATTCAGCCTTCTTGCCAGATGACTCTTCCTTTCTCACCCAGATAGCGTTGCAGCAGACTCAGCTGGTAGGTCAGGGTCAACATAACTGGGAGCTCAGGGGGATGTGGAAGCAAACAGAGTTCAGCAGGGAACCTAGTGAGCTTTCAAAGTTTTTTTTACTGTGGGGGCTTCAGATTCTACACTAACTTTAACAAATTTCCCTTGTGCCTTTACTGCATGGGCTTCTGTTTGGGGCCCAAACAGTGGGCAGTCAGGAGCCCCCAGTAAAGAGCAGGAAGACTCACCAAACAGCAGCCACTGAAGGCAGATCCTAGTGATGGGAGCTGATTTTTCGCAGCCAATCTACTCTTTGTTGAACCCTGGGGAGTTTGGCGCCACTCTGGGGTGGTCTCACCACCATGTTCGCCTGGCACTGTTGTCTTTCCTGCCTCCCTGATGGAACAGGCCCTCAGACACTGTGTACTCTGTGTGTTCCAGCCCCGTGAGCAGCATGAGAGACATTCACTGGGCAGATCAACTGGAACATTCATGGCCGGCAAGGTTAGTGATATAAATCAAGTGGGGAAAAATCCATTTTGGTGTGGTCATTGTGTCGGCCCTTATTATTTCAGTTCAGCATGATTGCAGATATAAATCTCCTCTAAGGAACCAGGAAAGGGATACATAAAACAACATTTTTCAGAGGCACGGTCACTTGCTTCTATTAATAATTATTAATATTAATATTTTTTGAACAACTGACTAGATCCTTTATGTACGTATGCACACACACATATACACACATATGGAAAGGAAGGTAAAAGTGGGGCATGGAGATGTGGCACCACAGTGATGGGAAGATGGAGAATCAGAAATGAGAGAGAAAAGGAGAAGCGGGGTGGGGGGGAAGAGGCAGAGAATGAGACTGAGCTTGAGTAAATTGGGGGTGGGATCCTCTGTTGTTGCAGAAATGTGAAAGTCACATTTTTGGCAGGGCTCCCCCTGCTGATGTCATGTTGGGGAATGTGCTAAAGGCCAGGATTTTCCAGAAGGGGTGGATTTTTTTTCGGGGCAGGCTTTCCATGGGCACTTAGTGCCCCTCTTAACTTGAGCCAACCTTTGAGGTGGACCTTTTTCCACCTCATTTGGCAGCAATAGGCCATGTGTGTGCTTTTTTAGCAGGGGACCCAAAGTCTTGTGTTGTCCTCCCTTGCCCCACCCTGTTCTCTCCCTTACTTCCTCATCTTTATGTTGAGGGTTCTGCCCTTCTTGGCCTTGGGTATGGGCTATAAGGCCCATTGTCCCTCTGTGTGCTTGGGGACTCTGGGGAAGGAATCAGGAGAACATCTTGTCTTCTACCTCTAGGCATATACCCATAGCAGCATCATCTTTATTTAGGAAAGGGCCAGTAGGACAGGAACCTCACATCCCCAGACCCCATTGCCCTCTAGAGTGAGTCCTCGCCTCAGCAGCAACTTCAGACACTGCTCCCTTTGCCCTCTTGTGTCGGGAGCTCCCTAGACTTGTTCTGTGGGTTCAAGGATGGAGTCTGTACCCATTGGCACAAACAGAAGACAAAAGAGCCCAGCATTGAGGTTTAGGAGACCTGGGTTCTAGTCCTGGCTCTGGCACAGACTCACTCCATACCCTTGGGCAAGCCACTCCATCTCCCTGGGCTTCAGTTTCCATTTTTTTTTGTAAGATCAGCTAACTAGACTAGACTGTACTCTAGCTTCTACGTTCTAAGGTCTCTTCCAGATTAGACATTCAGTGTTCTTTTCTGTATGATTCCCTCCCAGCTCTAATATTCTTTGTCCTAAAATATCTTCCTGCTCTGATACTCTTTTTCTGTGTTTTAAAGTCCCCTGCAGTCCCAATATCCTAAGCAGGCTCAGCTAGTTTTCTGGATGCCAGGTGATGAGGTGGTTTCCAGGAACTCAGGTTGCTGCTGTTCTCTGCTTTTCCCTTCCCGTTCCATAGTAGTCCCTCTGCTGGTTATAATAGAGGCCCTCATTCTTCAAGCCAATTCATCTCAACTCTTTCATCACCCACCAAACAAATTCACTTTAGAAACATTAAAATTTTAAAAAAATGGCCCAGGGCAGGCCCAGGGTTTGGGGCGTTAGAGTTTGTCTTCAGCTGAATGCTGTCTAAGGGTAATTTAGTTTGTACCTTCCCAGAATGCACTACTGCAAGGGAGAACAGCTCCAGGACATTCCCTTTATGCTTGGAAAATGTAGCTGTTGGGCTAATCTTATCCAGGATATTTGGCTTCTCACTTAGCCTAAGTGACCCATATCACTAAGAAGTGGGTATTCTTCTGAGCTACTAACACTCTGGTCTTGCTGGGTTTGATTCCAATAGGTTCCCAGCTTCAGGACCATTGCCTTGTTCTCCTGCAGTGAGGTCCATGCTCCAGGAGGTTGGGCAAAGCTGGCAGACTAATGTTCTTGACATACATCTTATGCCTTCCTACCTCTATGCCTGCCATGCATGAAAATTCTGACAAAGCTTCCCTTTGAATAATTCTGGAGATAGGGAATTGTTTGGAGCCTGAAGACCTGGGTTCAAATATTGGCTATGCTTCTACTAATCTATAGGACTTCAGGCAAGTCACTTAACCTCTGTTGGCTTAAAATGAGGGGGTTGAGCTAGATCAGGGACTTTTGCATCATGGATCCCTTGGCAGTCTGATGAAGTCAATGGAACCCTTCTCAGAATATTTTTAAATGCCCATGCTTGAAATCCTTAGGATTATAAAGGAAATCAATTATATTGAAATAGTTATAAAAATAGCAAAAAAAAAGTTCAGGAACCTCAGGTTAAGAATCTTTGGACTAGAGGATCTCTAGGGTCCTAGCCAGCCCTAAATTTATGATTCTTTGATCCCAAATGGAATCTCTGCCAATACCTGGCTGTGTGACATTGGGCAGAAGACTGCAACTCTGAGCCTCAGTTTCTTCTATAAAGTGAGGTGGCTGCATGGGATGATCTCTAAGGTCCTTTTTAGCTCTAACATGTCTTAGGGCATTTGAATCAAGTCACTGGTGCTTTTACTTTTTAAGAAAAAAGTTTGGGCCTCACCACAGAGAGGGAAGAACCTAGTGGGCAAATGCCCACTTGGCAAAGTAGTGAGAATTCTGAGTTCGCTAGATAAATTTTGTCCAAGTGAAGTCTCTGATCATTTTACCCTGGGAAGGAGCACTCTAGGTCCCTGACCCATCTTCTTCTCCCCTGGGGCTATGATTTTCTGGGGAAGAAATCACAGAATTATAGGATTTAGAGCTGCAAAAACCTTAGAGATAATATAGTTATAGCATCTCTGCCTTGAAAGGGACCTTAGAAAACAACCAGTCCAATTTATACCTGAACAGGAATCCATTCTATGACATCCAACCTCTTTTAAGAGATGTCTAGTGAAGGGAGCTCATCACCTCTCAAGGCAGCTGATTTTACTTTTGGATAGCTCAGATTGTTAGGAAGGGTTTTCTTTACATGCTGCTCAAGTCACAGAACCATGCTGATTGAGTCCACTTGTGTTATCTACTCTTAACTGGGCCCTCACTGCAGCAAGGCAATTCTTCTACTCCTTCCCATTAGCTATTCCAGACTAATTCCTCAACTTTCCTTTGATACTGTCTCTCCCCACCCTTTTAGCTGAGGATCTCACATTCACCTTTTACTGAAAAGACAGCAGTCATTCCCAGTGAACTCCCTTTTCTCGCCATTCTATATCTCAAAAGCCCTGGACGTTATTCCCCTTGTTATACTTTACTCCAGTCTTTGAATAAACGGTCCTCTTCCTAAGGTCAACCCCAACCCTTGATCCCATCTCCTCTGGCAGATTGACCCCACATTTATCCTGATCCCTATCTAGTTTTCAGTCTCATATGTATTGGCTCCTTACTTGCTGCCTTACAAACACGCCCAAGTGTAGCTTATCCTTTAAAAATCTCTACTTGACTCTGCTGTCCCCTCAAACTACTGTCCTGGATCTATCCTTCATTTCAGAACTAAACTCCTGTCTATACACATTGCCTCCATTTCCTTTCCTCTCATGTAGCCCCTCTCAGTTCTTTTCAATCTGGCTTCCAACTCATTACTGAACTGAAATTACTCTCTCTCTCTCTATCCGTCTCTCAGGGTACCAGCGGTCTTTTATTTGCCAAATCTGATGATCTTTTATCGATCTTTATCTTTATTGACCCTTCTGAAGTATTCGACTCTGTTGGCCATTCCTCCTTGTCCTGGAAAGCCATTTCTCCCTGGGTTTTTGTGACATTGCTCTCTCCTACCTGTCTGATTATTCATTACTGTTGTTGTTGCGTTGTTTTAGTCATGTCCAACTCTTTGTGACCCCATTTGGGGCTTTCTTGGCAAAGATACTGGAGTGGTTTGCCATTTCCTTCTCTAGCTTGTTTTACAGATGAGGAAACTGAGGCAAACAGGGTGAAGCGACTTGCCCAGGGTCACACAGCTAGTAAGTGTCTAAGGCCAGATTTGAACTCAGGAAGATGAGCCTTCCTGGCTCCAGGCCCAGCGCTCTATCCATTGTGTCACTTAACTGCCCCTATTATTCCTACTTAGTCTCTTTTGCTGAGTTATCATCCATGTCTTACTCACTATATGTAGGTACCCCCTATGGCTCTGTCCTGGATCCTCTTGTCTTTCTACCCTCCCTTTTGGTGATCTCATCATTTCCCATGTGTTTGACTAGCGTCTCTAACCAGACATAGACAGTCCTAGTCTTTCCCCTAAGCTTCACTTCTGCATAACCAATTCCAATTGGATATTTCAAACTGCCCATCCTGTAGCCATCTTGAATTCAACATGTCCAAAGCAGAATTCAGCATTTCTCTCTCCCCAAGCCCACTCCTCTTCTTCATTTTTTCTATTCCTGTCGTAGGCACAGACAAGAAAGTGGTAGATGCGATGATAGGGAGGATATATTGGGGTTTTGGCCCTCCCTAAGAGGCAAAGAGTAGGGATGTAGGCAGCATGGTATTGTGGGAAATGCCCTCACTTTGGAATCAGATGACCTGGGTTGGATCCCAGGGCTGGACCTTAACTGACTGTGATCTTTGGCAAGTCATTTCCCCTTTCTGGTTCTCAGTTTCCTCATCTGTCAGATGAATGAGTTGGACGAGATGGTCTCTAAGGTCTCTTCCAGCTCTAACATTTTCTGTTCTAAGGTCACTTTCTGCTCTAAACCCTCTGATCCAATGTGCTTCTTCTATATCCTTCTATAACTGCTATGGAAACCACTGGCGTATTTCCCTGGAGGCTCAAGCTGACTTGGGGGTAGCAGAGTGTGTTCTTCTTTTTAAACCCTGAGGGGAGAACTATTGGAAGATGATCCAGAAGGTGAGAACCCAAAAGCCCTTGGGTGTATTTTCAATTCAGTGCCTTCCTCTGCCCACACTGGCCGGCCCATGGCCCATGGCCTGTGGCTGATGGCCCAGAGCGGCCTGTTTGGTTTTAGCCCCAGCCTCGTTTGCTTTGGCCACTGGGAAGTGATTGGTTGGTGGAAAGTCAGCCTTCCCAGCCAAGGGCCTATTTTTGTCTGGCCTTGAGATCAGGTCCAGGATCAACAGAGGGCTGTAGAGAATGATGCTGACTGCCTGGCAGTGAGGACTGCAAGTTCTCTGACCTGGTCCTCTATGACCCTCTCCTCACTGGAAGGGGGAAATCAAGGGCCCTTGGGCCCTCGGGGGAGGGCCTTCTCTGTGGCTTAGAGAGGTTAAGAGATGTACCCAAGGTATCCCAGCTAGTAAGTGACAGAGCTGGGATTTGAGCCCAGGTCTTTTGACTCTAAATCAAAGATCTTTCCACAGGCTCAGACCATTTTGGAAGTGCAATTTTGGGTCACATGCTCTTCCCAAGAGGACCCTGAGGCATATGCGGCCTCATAAATGGAGAGACATCCCCCTACCCCCAACTGAATTAAGCCACCAATTCAATTGCATTCAATTAAAAAAAATTATTCAGCTCCCAATATGTGTAAAGCCATGTATCTGGTGCTAGGGACATAAAAATGGAAAATGACACAGTCCCTGCTTGTAAAGAGTGGTACATCCTACTGGGGGTAGGAGAAAAGATGAGTATGAGACATACACATATAAAGAATATGTTTCAGGCAAAGGAGGAGTCCTGGGAGAGGGCTGTAAGAAACATGACTGTCCCTAAATTGCCAAGTTAGACTATCCCAGAAGCTCAGTGGCCAATTAGTCTAACCCAGACCTCAACAGGAATCCTTTCTCTACAATGCCCAGAAGCCTTTGCTTGAAGGCTTCTAGTGAGGGAGTACCCACTCTCTGGGCCAGCCTGCTTTCCTTCTAGAGAACTTGGATTATTGGCTTGCAAGCAGACGCTGGAGGGCATCAGATGCCAGGATAAGACCTTTGTGTTTTATTTAAGAGGCAATAGGGAGCCACTGAAACCTTTTTTTCTTAAACAGAGAATGATGAAGTAGCATAGATTTGAAAGCTGAAAAGGGCTTCCTAGGTCACTGATTGCAATCCCTTCATTTTACAGAAGAGGAACATAAGGCCCAGAGAGGTCAGATGACTTGTGCCAAGGGCACAGAAGGGATGGCCTTTGAACCCAAGGGCTCTGACTTCAAATTTTCACTTTTCATGGCACCACATAGTCACGTTGCCTTAGGCAGACTATTTGGCACCTATGTGAAGAATGGATTAAAGAAGAGGACAAACTGGAGGTAGGGAGAGCAATGAAGTCCTTAGTGAGCACCTACTATGTGCCCAGGTCTGTGTTTGGTTTTGATATGGGGGAGGAGATTTGGTTACTGCCCTCAGGGAGCTCATAGTCTAGTTGTGGAGATAAGACAGATGCACATCGGAGGTTAACTAACAATTAAAAATAGTATATAATAAACTCTTTAATCTCTGTGGCCTTAGTTTCCTCATCTGTAAAATGGGATGATTGATCTAGATGATACCTAAGGTCCCATCCAGCTCCAGCACTCTATGTTTATGATTCTGAGTACCCAATGAATGGCAGAGAAAGTAATTCCTACATGAGCTCCTGCTGGGATATCCAGGGAGGCATGATTTGGATCGATGGGCTGTTTGAAGAGCATGGGAGGAAGGAAGTGCGGTATAGTAGAAACAGTTCTATACTTTGAGTCAGGCAGGAGACCTGGCCCTGACACTAACTAGCCATGTGACCTTGGGTAAATCATTTTCCATTCCCCTGGGCTGTAATTTCCTCATCTGTGAAGTGAAGGGCTTGGATTGGATGATTTTTAAGGTTCCTTCCAACATTCTCTGTTCTAAGGTTGTTTCCAACTTTGCCATTCTCTGTTCTGAAGTGTCTGTTGCCTCTGACCATCCATATTGTAACGCCCTTCCCAGCTCTGATCTTCTCTGGTTTAAGGTCTCTCTCAGTTCTGTCTTTCTTGTAATATACATCCTAGTTCTGACATTCTCTTTTTAAAAGCCCTTCCTGGCTCTGACATTCTCTGTTCTAAGCACCCTCCCAGCTCTGACAGTCTGAGTTCTCTGTTTTAAGGTCCCTTCTACTGTTTGGGCCTATAGGGAACATACTCGGGGAGAAGGACAGTAAGACAGAAGCAAGCTTTCCTGAACCATGGACTGAACTGTGGACTGACATTAAGGCCCAGGGATTTCCTCCTCCAGCCCCAGGTCCATGTTCTACTTTCCTTCCCAGAAGTCAGTGATAGGAGCAGCTCATGTTCCCTTTCACTGGATGGGCTTTGCTTTGAATCCTCTTTGTCCTGACCAGACTGACCCCACGCAGAGAAGAGACATTCTCAGAGCCAGCCTTGGGCTTTTCATCTTTTTCTGGACAAGGTTTTCATGACTGGTCCCTGAAGGCTGCTTGGGCAGCATCTCTCCTAGTTGGTTCTTACGGTTTTAGTACTGGCAGGTCCCTCCTGATGTCCTCTTTTAGGCACAGGCTTCTCTAGAAGGAAAGAAGGAAACTAGCATTTAATAAGCACCTACTGTATGCCAGGTACTATGTTAAGCACTGTGGATACACATACAAGCAAAAAGAAATGTAGCCCCTGCCTTTTAGGGGAAGATAACACACAAAAGGCATCTGAAAATCAGGGTGGGAAGGGGAAAGGGAAGGAGGTTCCTGCCCAAGGGTGGGGCTTTGAAGTCTGGAAAGTCAGGACCACGGCCAGGGAGGAATGAAGGCTCACCAATGGGAGAAAGAGGGAAAGGCTACGTTGGAAAGGCCACAGGGTGGTTAGATGTTCCAGGGCAAGGAGGCCCCAGGTACTGAGGCAAGTTTCAGAATGAGACAGCATGGCTTAGGAGTCTGCAGGCCAGGAATAGGAGTTGGTCTTCTCTCCCCACCCAAGCTCCAGTTTCCCCTAAGGTTTCTTGTTCACAGATATCATAGGCCATCCAGCTTAACCCACACCTGAGCAGGGATCTCCTCCTAAGCAGGCCCAGCAAGTGAGGACTTTTGAAGCTGGGAGCTTCATGGAACAGTGGAGTCGGGAGGTCTGGGGTCATGTCCCGTCTTGGATACTTGCTTGGCAGCTGTGTGACCCTGGGCACATTCCTTCATTCTGTAACTCAGTTTGCTTATGTGTAAAAAGAAAACTACTAGTGCTTGTGGAATCTACCAGCTCTAAAGCCTGGAAAGAACTCACTGATTTCTTGTGCTCATTGTCACAGGAGCAGCCTGTTCTGCTTCTGAGCAGAAATTTGACTCCCTGTATCCTTGTTCTGCCCTCTGAGGCCAAGCTTTGTTCCTGTTGTTCAGCTGTTGTTCAATTGTGTCTGAATCTTCATGACCCATTTGGAGTTTTCTTGGCAAAAATACAGGAGTGGTTTGCCTTTTCCTTCTCCAGCTCATTTTAAGGATGAGGAAACTGAGGCAAACAAGGCAAAGTGACTTGCCCAGAGTCACACATCTAGTAAGTGTCTGAGGCTACATTTGAACTCAGGAAAATGAGTCTTTCTGGTTCCAAGCCCAGTGTTCTACCCACTGAGCCACCTAGATGCCCTTTTCTGAGGCCAAGCAGAACCGGTCTAGTCCCCCTTCCAGTATGCTCCCTGAGCCTTTGCTTTTCCAAACCAAACATCCAAAGAGACTCCTCCCACACTCCTCGCCCAACTCAGGCTATACACATTCCTGGTAGTCCCCTGATCATGTTGGAGCAGCAGCTTTTGCTCTTTCTGGTCCCCACCTTTTCTAGACCTTTTCCAAGATGTTCTGGTCATCCTTTCGAGCATGGACAATTTTGTTTCTTGTTCAGCTAAGCCCCATTGCCCTTCCACCCAGCCACTCCTTTCCCAAGACACTTTGCACAGAAGAACCATATCCTGACTTGGGGATATTCAAGAAGACATTCATCTGGGAAAGAAGGAAGATGGGGTTCTCTCCAGGGCAATCCTGAGGCTTCCAAAACACAGGGTTGGGGCTCACTAGAGGCTCAAGATGGTATCCCAAACATTGCTGGCTCCCAATCAAAATGAAATAGTGTGGGCTGGGTCTCTGTTCCATTCATCCCAGGCCATGGAGAGGACTTGTTCTCCTCCTGGGCCCAGACTGAGGTCTGTTCATGCTTCCAAGGCCTTGGCAGTCCAGGCTTCACCCTTTGGAATGTGGCAAGGAGCCCTTCCTACTTGGCTGGACAGTTATTCATCTTTGTTTTTGGAGATCGCTGGGGATATCTTGTTTCCTGGAGCTCAATACCTAGATTTGGGGAAAGGGGAGAACAGTTCATCTCTTGTCTCCTCCCCTTTGCCCCTTTTATTAGAAGACTCTTGGACATTGCAACTGGCTGACCTTTCCTTCCCTTGCTCTAACTAGTGTTTGATATGGCCCACAGAGGCTCTTGGAACTGAAATGCCTTGCTATCAGGAGCAGTCCCTCCTAATGAGAGGGGAAAAGGATACCCCATGATTTTGGGAGCTTAGGCCCCATTTTCTCACTTTTTCTCTCATCAGAGAGGTTTCTGGTGACTGCAGTACTATGGATATAGTTTACCCAGCTTTTAGCAAAGTTTGGGATAAAAGATCTCTCACTATTTTGGGGAGAAGAGGGAGAGAGATGGCTCAGGTAACATAATCAGATGGATTCAGAACTGGTTGGATGGCTGGACTCGGGGTTGTTGTTCATGGCTCAGTGTGGTGGGAAGTCTCCAGGTGTCTGGGCTTGGCCCTGGGCTGGTAAGCTCTTTATCAATGACTTGGATAAAGACAGATCGGGGACAGATTTCAGAGGGTCCATATACTTGGATGGGAAAAAAACCTTTATATTTATTTTCACTAATATCTAATTGAAATTTAGCTTTTCCTTCAATTATGAATTTTTTTAAAAAGCCACATTGTTCTGAAAAGGGGGTCCTTAGGTTTCCCCAGACTGCCAAAGGGGTAATGACATGAAAAAGTTTAAGAGTCCTTGGACTACTGAATGGTCCGTTCATCAAATGTACGGATGGCTCAAAGCTGCACAGTGGATGAGAGGGTCAGGATCCAAAGGGATAGCAAGCAGCATTGGTCTGAATCTCAAATTAGAAATTCCATAGGGATCAATGTAAAGTGTTACTCTTGGGTTCAAAAAGTCAGATTCCCAATTACAACTTGGGGGTGGCCTCACAGCAGTGATTCTGAAAAAGATCTGGGGGTTTCAGTGGATTGCACTAGGGGTTAGCAGTGTGTGATGTGGTGGCCAAAGAAGCTCACATGACCTTGGGCTGCAGCAGGAGAGGCAGAACATCCAGAGCTAGGGAGGTGATAGTGCTCTTGTCAGAAAGTTCTCAGCTGGAGTATTGCGCCCACTTCTGGGTGCTGTGACTTAAGAAGGACATTGATAAGCTGGAAATTGTCTAGAGGCAGGCATTCCGGGATTAGATTCACTTGTTCCATTTGACCCCAGAGAGAAGAACCAGGAGTAATGGGTGGAAATTGTAAAGAGGCCATTTAGGCTCAGGGTTATAGTGAAGAAGTGCCTAGTTGGCTGCCAAGGTCCCTTCCAATTGTCAAATTCAGTGACTCTCTGCTTCTTACTGGACTGGTAGCTGCCACTGCCCCTGTCAAGCTTCTCCTTCCGATTTAAGATGGTTCTAAAGAGGCCTAAGGCAATCAAGGGCATGTCTGACCAGAGAGCTTCTGTGGATCCAGATATGGCTGACTCGAGGGTTGGCCCTGATCCAGATGTGAGTGCCCACTATTCTCTAGACAATTGTGAAGGTATGCCCCATTTCACACACACCCCACATTCTGCTTTGAACTCCTCTAGGAATAATGGCCTGGGATACCAGATACCACAGGAGAACAACCACAGCCATCTTTGGACCCTGATGGTGGGAAGTGAAAATGAAAGAGGAGAGATGTTGAGAATTGGTCATCTTAAGGGCCATAATGTAAACTTAAATGTAACTCCCGGGGGCATCTGCCATCCTTGCTCCCCACCAAAATCAAAACTCCGTATTCAAGTCACTTTGTCAGTCTGGTGCATTTGAAACCATGGCTCATAAGCTTCCATCATTGTCTTGATTTTTCCTAGTCAGAAGACATAGTTCAAAGCATACATGTAGAGAATGTGTGATCAGGGTATACTATTGGGGGGCACATATGTAGGGAACATTATGTCACTAGGACACAACCGGAGGGACAACCCACACATCTGATGTAGGGCTGTTGATGTCACTGGGCTGTTAATACCTGCAGGGTCTACTCAGTGATGGCCTTGAGTAGCATGCAGTCACTGTAAGTCTCTGCTGGGTATGCCATAGTCTCTCCTTCTGGCCAGTTTCATGGTTGCTACTGGAATGGTGGTCACTATGAGATATTGTGTCATTGGGCACGCTACCAAGGACTTTCATTCTGCTTGCAGGTTCTAGGTGCAACTGCTGGACCTCTTCCCCATGGGAGGAGAAGTAGGCACTACCATATCTTTTCCTTAGAGAACAGGGTTTTAAGGTTTAGTTCTTTTAGTGAAGGAGGGAAGTACTCCTTGGGCCTAGTATCAGACTGAGGAAAACTATTAGCTGCTTATCTCCCTATAAGGAGAATCTGTCAGGTCCCAGAGTTTAAGTTCAGCTTTGTGGGACTTTTCTCTCCAGAAGGAGAGTCTTTGTTTTCAGAGGCCAAGTTCTTTTGGAACACAAAATGGCCAGTAAGTGAAATAAAGCTCTCAGGCATCTTATGTGTTTTTTAAATTTCCTCTGTTTGGGCCGAATCCAAGTCCTTTGTCACGAGTAGATATAGATTCATAGGACCATAGAGACCATCTAGGCCAGCTTCCCTATTTTAGAGATGAGGAAACTGAGGCCCAGTGAGGTTAAGTGACTTGTCCAAGGTCACATGGAGAGTAAGCATCAGAGATGAGATTTGATCCTAGGTCCTCTAACTCCAGAGTCAATGTTCTCTCCACTGTGCCATAATGCCTCTCCTACATATCTGACTTAAGGCTAGAAATCCCCAACATCCTTTGGCCCCAGACATCTTAGCTGAGTCCTCACTGAGGCACTAGCTTCTGCCGCAGTCTTTTGCTCCAAATTCTTGCCACGTGTATGTGGCTTTGAGGTGCCCTGTGGAAAGAAACTCAGTAGCACATAATTTCAGAGTTGAAAGGGACCCCAGAAGGCTTCAGTCAATCAACAAATATATAGTCCAGCTTATACCTAACCACAGAGTCACCTCTACAACACCTCTGACAAATGGTCATCCTGCCATTGTTCCAGTGAAGGTGAGCGTGCTCCTTCCTGAGGCCTGCCCCGCTCTGCTTTTCTACAGCTCTAGTTGCTATGAAGTTTGTCCTTGCCTTGCTGGCATACCACATGATCAGGTTCAGCTCTCTTTCATCTCCCTAGGACTTAAAGCTTTCTTTTGATGAGAACATGCATGGGAAGGTCAAAGCCCTGTTTCCCAACCCAGGAGCACAGCAGGGACTTCCCGTTGGGGTTAGTTACAAGGGTGGGGAACCTGCGGCCTCGAGGCCTCATGTGGTCCTCTAGGTCCTCAAATGCAGCCCTTTGACTGAATTCAAACTGGCTGCACTTGAGGACCTAGAGGGCCACATGAGGCCTTGAGGCTGCAGATTCCCCACCCCTGGGTTAGTAAGACAAACCTAGGTGCCTCTTTAGAGGATTGGTCTTTTTAACCCCGAGGAGAAGTATGAACTACCCTTATCTCCCTGGCAGTGAGAGAGTAGCTTGGTGTAGTGGAAAGAATGACATTCATTTTGGAGTCGGCGGGCCTGGACTCAAGCCTCATGAACCCTGTCACTTCTAGTGGTGTGACCTGGGACTGCTCATACTCTCTCAAAGCTTCAGGTTTTCCATTTATGAAATGGATCCGATCATAGATAGGTCAACGAGCTTGGCATTGCTTCCTGGTGAAATTGGAAAATGTACTATTAATGGGGTGGTTAATGAACATCTAAAAAGGGAAGCCGTATTCATCGAGAACAGTTCAACTAGACTAACCTCACTTGCTCTTTTGACAGGGTTACCAGCATGGTAGAGAAGGGGAATTCTAGAGACGGAGGGTTTTTTATGTTTTAGCAAAGCATTTGGCAAAGTTCGTCATGCTACTGCTTCAGGCAAGACGGAGACGTGTGGGCCAGACAGTAGTACAGTTAGGTGGATTCATATGCGCACAAATGGCTAGATCCAAATATGAATCCCATGTCAACTTGGGAGGAAGTCTTCACTGGAATGCCCTAGGGATCTACGCTTGGCCCTGGGCCTTTTTAACACTTTTGTCTGTGACTTTGATAAAGTCATAGAAAGCATGCTTATCAAATTTGCAAGTGACTTAAAGCTAAGAGGGCTAATTAACACATTGGCTGAAAGTATTCAGAAAGGTCTTGACAGGTTAGAACTTTACAATGGAATTTAATAAGGAAAAATATTGAATTTTACACTTGGGTTAAAAAAAATCAACTTCACAAGTAAAAGGTAGTATGTTATTCAGTTGTGTCTGACTCTTCATGACCCCATTTGGGATTTTCTTGGCAAAGATCCTGGAGTGGTCTGCCATTTCCTTCTCCAGCTCATTTTATAGATGAGAAAACTGAGGCAAACAGGGTGAAGTGACTTGCCCAGGGTCACACTGCTAGGAAGGGCCTGAGGCTGGATTTGGACTCAGGAAGATAAATAAGTCTTCCTGACTTCAGGCCCAGTGCTCTATCCACTGCACCACCTAGCTAGTGGTATACTTGTGGCTATGTAGCGATGGGTCTAAAAGAGACATAGGTCAACAGTCTGCTCTAGGACAAGTGCTAATTCAAACCAACAGATATTTATTATTAGCTAAAATGCAAATTAAATTTTAGATTGAATTGAGAGCAGGACTTGGAAGGTGTTAACTTCGTCACATCTGGAGTATTATATTCCTTTTAGGAATACTCTTGACAAGCTGGAGAACAGCATGGCCACCACCCTAATTCAGGTTCTCATTACATCTCACCTGGACTATTGCAACAGCTTCCTAATTAGTCTTTTCTCTTCCAGTCTCACCCCTCTCTAGTTCATTCCCCACAGAGCTGCCAATTTTCCAAGCGATTTTCCTAAATCACATGTTTGACCATGTCACTCCCTTGCTCAAGAAGCTCCAGTGGCTCCCAATTGCCTCTAAGATAAATACAAATTTCTCTTTTTAGACTGTTCCCAACCTGGAATATCTGTTAAGGTTTATGTCTTTATTACTCTCCTTTAAGGATTCTATATTAAACTGGATCATTTGATGTTTGCTATGAATGGCATTTCATCTCCTTCCTACATACCTTTGCATAGGCAAGGCCTAGAATATATTCCCTCATCACTTCTGTGCCTTAAAATTCCAGACTTCCTTTAAGGAAATGCCACCTTGTACACAAAGCCTATCTTGAGCCTCCCATTTCCTAGTACCAAGAGCCTCCCTTCCCAATCCTCCAATGGCTCTGTGGTCTCATTGATTCAGGTGTTTCCCTCCAGTGATGCAGATTGCAAATCATCCTTGTGTACCCAATCTGTGTGACTCATCCACACCCTCCTGAAAATCTGCCACAGGGGGCCATCCAGTGTGCTGAAGGCTTTGCTCAACCTCACTCACCCCACATATTTAATGTGTTATTAGCGTTCTACAATCTATAGTGTTCTTCTCCCTCATCTTCATCTCTTAATTTCTGGGGCTTCCTTTAGGACTATTCAAATCTCACCTTCTCCGGGAGGCCTTTCTGATCACTTAGTGCTTAGTACTGTTCCCTTCTCCCTAATCTCTATTTATCTTGTATGTACTTATTTCCATCTGTTGTCCCCTCTTTTGGAATGTAAGCCCCTGGAGGGCAAGGATTGTTTTAACTTTTTCTTTGTATCCTCGAGGCCTGGCACATAGTAAGAGCATAACAAATGGTTATTGCTTGATTGTTTTAATGCTGTTCTGTCCGTTTATGCTGTTGTATTCTTTGTGTATATTGTTTTCCTAGTTCTGCTTTGCATCAGTTCATATAAATTCTTGCTCCTTGGTATTCCTCATATTCATCATTTCTTACAGTATTACTAATGTTCCATTATGTGCATGTACCTCAGTTTGTTTAAGCCATTTCTCAGTTGGTAAGTGTGCTGCTATAAATACATTGTTGTATATGAGGCCCCTTTTTTGTCACTAACTTGGCTAAATGCCTAGTAATTCAGTTTCTGGTTTAAAGGATATGGACATTTTAGATACTTTATTTTCATTTTTCCAAATGGCCTTTCAGAATGACCAGACTGATTCCCAACTCCACCAACAATCCATTTGTGTACCTGTTTTTCCACAACCCCGCCAACATCAACTATTCATATCTTTTGCCTTCTTTGCCAGTTTGCTGAGTATGAGATGACACTTTAGAGATGTTTTGATCTATTAGTAATCTGGAGAATTCTTTCATATGGTTGTTATTCATTTGCAATTCTTTTTTAGAGAAGAAATTTTTAAAAAGTGATACCTGCTATAAGCTTCATGGACTAACATTCTCCCATGATATTTGACATAAAATAGACAAAAACATTTCACAGCGTGCACATAGCAGTATAGATGGCAGCCTTTCCACATGCTTCAATAACTCTTGAGCTGCTTCTGCCATGCGGGTGTTTGACCAAAGCCTGTCCCTGGAGGACGGCTCCATTTTTCCTCCTGTAGCTCTTCCTTGGATGCTGCTTTCATGACCATTATTTCATTTAGTAGTAGTACTAATGAAATTAATTATTTTTATTTCCTTATGAAGCAAAACAGAGCCCTTCAAAGCCATACAAAACAATGTATTGTCAACCATTGTGTGGCAATCATAAGAAATCACTTCATTCCTAAGCCTAGATTAGACAGAATAAGAGATGAAATTGAGAAACTACAAACATCTGAAGAGGGAATAACAGCAGCTGGCATTTATATAGAATATCTTATTGTGTCTTTACAATAAGCCTGAGAGACAGGTATTATTATCCCCACTTTAGAGATGAGAAAACTGAGGCAGAGCTTGAGTGACTTGGCTAATAAGTATCTGAGACAGCATTTGAGCTGAGGTCTTCCTTGACTCCAAATCTGGTGCTTTGGCCACTGTACCAGCTAGCTGCCGGAAGTGGGAACAATCGAAGGTCCTAAAGTCAGACATGCAAACTTCAATAGGTGGCAGCTCAGTGGCCACTCTGAAGCTCTTTGGGAAGTCAGGGTGGGATACGGTAGGAGAATGTCTGGAAGCATTGGGCTTCAGAGGGCTGAAGTCACCTGTGGATTCTGATGCTGGATGCAGCCTACTCCTTGCTCCCCACTGCCACTTTTGGATCCTCTTTATTCCCCATCACTAAGTGATTAGACTGGTCAAAATGGCTCTCATCAATTCAAGGGGCAGCAAGATGAGTTTCTTCCCCTGACTTTGCACCTGGCATCTGGGTTCACTTGGGCTGATCCTGGGCCATGAACTGGTGGAATGATCTGGTTGAATTATCTGTTGTGGAGTGAACTTTGCTGGGGCAAAAAGTCAAAAATGAAACAGTCTTTGCCCTCCAGGAACTTACATGTCAGGGATGACAGACAATCTGGATTCTGGATTGCTACACAGGTATTTGTCTAGAGATCGAATGAACCATCTCAGGCATGTCAGGTGGGCTCCCTGTGAGGAATTTATGGGAAGGCATTGGCAGTCAGATAAAATGAGCGATAGGTGGCTGGTGGGCACCCACATGTTATGACTGAAGTATTGAAACTTCGGGGGTGCCTTGGAGAGGAGAGAGATTGGAAGCAGGGACAACAGTTAGAAGGTGATTGTAGTAGTCCAGACATCCGGGGGCTTAACCAAGTTTTGGCCTTAACTTCTTCTCCATTTCCTTCTTGCCCAGTTCTGAAACTTGGCCTTGGCTATGTCCCTTGCTTTGAGCCTGACAGGCCTTACTCAGATGTTGTTGATGGTGCTGGTGGCAGGCCTCCTTCGAGATCCTTGGTGCCGTGTGGTCCAGGGGCTGCTCTGGTCCTTCCTCTTGCTGGCTGCCTGGGCGCTGGGTTGCCTGGGTGCTATGCTGCCTTCTTGTGCCTTTAGCAGTGCTGCCTGGGCTCTATGATGGTCCAGTGTCTGCTGTGCCCCCTGCCTGGGTGCTGGGCACTGATCCAGCCCTGTCTCCTGCTCTGCCTTTCAGCTGAGCTGCCTGGGACCTGCTCAGGTACTATCTTCTCCTCTGGGTCTGGCCTCTCTCTTGGGTGCTCAGAGTTCCTGCAGGATTCTCAGGGCGTTTTGGTGTAGTCTTGGACTGGATAAAGGAGATGAGAGCTATTTTCCTTTGGTTTTCAATATCATTGTTCCTTCGGCTGTATTTTTAGGGCATTACTGGGCTGTTTGGGGTGGATTTGGGTTCCTCTAGGTCCCAATCCACCATTATCTTCCCCTAATTTCCATCAGCACTTCTCAGTGACCATATTTGTGTAGCTAACCCCCAGATCTAGATATCCAGCCTTCATCTCTCCTGAGCCCCAATTCCATCTTCTCAGCTGCCCATCAGACATTTCCAACTGGATGATCTGAAGGCATTTCAAAGGTGGCACATCCTTCTAAATCCTCCCCTCTTTGTCTAGTCATTGCTTGCATTGCTTGCATTGCTCGCCTTCCTCCCCTCACACGGCCATCAATGTACTTCATCTCTCATGTGGACCGTTTCAATAGTCTCCTCGTTGGTCTCCCTTCCTATCGCTTCAGACGTTAGGAGATTTGGGCCTTCTCTGATCTAGTTTCCATACAACTGCCAGTATTTCTAAAACACAGAACTGACTGTGGCACTCTTGTGCTCAAAAAATTCTATTACTTCCAGTGTTGAATACAAGCCCTCTGGTGTTGGGGTTGAAAGGTACCTTAGAGATCATTGACTCCAAATCTCTTCTTTTATAGAGGAGGAAACCTCGAGCTAGAGAGGAGAAGTGACTTAATTAGGGTGACACAGGTAGGATATAGGAGTCAGACCTAGCAGGGATTGTCCATTTCAATCCTCTTATTTTGCAAGAACCAACTGGGGCCCAGAGAGGTTGCCATTGAATCTAGACTGTTCCTTGGATTCCAAGATCTCCAGGTCTTATAGGTAGTAAGTAGCAGAGCTGGGATTTAAATGTGGGCCCTCCAAGGCCAAATTTCCTGCCTCTATCCGCCAACAACATGCTATCCTCTATGATGACAGTGCCTCAAAATCTCTCTGCTGTCAGGTGACTCCCTGATTGGGTGAGAAAGGACCACGATTGGGAGGAACATAGTAACAGGCTCCATCCAGGTGGGCGAATCTCAAATCAAATACAGCTTGGATGTGCTCTGGACAGAAGATGTGCCCCCATCCATGGAGCAGAAGGAACGAAATAATCCCTGATGGGCTGGGGCAGATCTCTGAATCCAAGATGCTATATAAGTTCAAGTTAGGAAGGTCTGTTAGACTAGAATTCGAATTCAGAGGGCAGGGAAATCAAGTGAGCGATGAAGGATGACATTCTGATGTGCTGCGGGCAGATCCTCCTGGTCATCTCTGAGATGAGGAGCTGGTAAATGCAGAAGCTAATGACAGAGTAAAGTATTTGGTCGTGCATCTTGGATATAAGGGTACATTTTATCAACAATTTCCTAAGTGCCTACTGTGTGCAAATCTTCCATGAATGTACTTCCCAGCTTGGGGCCTCCCTGCTGGGCTGGGCTGTCTGGGCCCTAGCCAACCACACCTGTTTGTCCTTTGGCCCCAAGTTGCTGTATGATGAGGTCACCTCCTAGCTGGACTCCGAGAGCTTGGAATGGCCCATTAGGATCTCTTCCCTACACTCTGCTTGTCATCATAGGCTCTTCTGTACTAGAGTAGAAAGAGTGCTGGCCCTGAACTGGATTTGAATGCCAGATCCTCTCTTAACTGGCTGTGGGATGCTTCAGCTCAGTTTCTTCATCTGTAAAATTAGGATAATTCCACTTGTACTATTGACCTCACAGGGTTGCTGTGAGGAAAGCACTTTGTAAACCTTCAATTTCTGGAGGACTCTGAGGTATGTGTATTGTGCGTGTGTGCATGTATATATTCATGTGTGTATGTATGTATGTGCGTGTGTGTCCAGACTTGGGATTTTATTGGTTTAGGGAACTCCTAGTAAGAAAACTGGGACCAGTGTAGGCACCCCTCTGCTCTGCAGTCACAGGCTTAGAGCCCTGAGGGGTGAGGGGAGGGGAAGCCCAAGGCCCCACTGTGCAGATGGCACCAAACATCACCAAGCACTAGTGTTTTGCTATCCAGAGGAGAACAGATCAAGAGGATTGTATGGGGAACTGTGAACCTCTATGACATACGGCCTGGGTTTTCAACCAATGCAGATTAAAATGAATTTGCCGTCGCTGCCTTGCTCGTCTGTCGCCTTCAGAACATCCTTGGGTTCTCGTCAGAGCATTTTTCCAGTGTTTCTCGTGGACACACTTTTCATTGCTCCTCCTGCTCCTCTGCCTAACTCTCCACCCCTCGGAAGAACGCTGTCCCTTGGCAGGAGAGCATCCATTGGCCCTGTGGAAAAAGGGATGTCTCGTGCAGGAAGTGCTTCATCAGTAGTCCAAATGGAGTCATGATTGGTCATTGCCTTCTGAATCTTTCTGAGTCTTTAATAATAGCAATCATAATCAACCGATAATAATTGTGGCCAAGAGCCTTCTAGGGTGGGGCTATCACCCAGAGCTGTGCTGAAGAATACTTGGTTCAGAAGGAGTGGGCCTATATTCTAGCCCTAGAATCTAAATCTGCCACTGGCTTTTTATGTGGTCTTAAGGAAATCAGTTACCCTTTCTGGGCCTCAGTTTCCTTCTGTGTAAAAGGAAAAGGGCACACTAGATAAACTCTAAGACCCTATGTCCCTATATCCTTTAGGAGCATAGGATCATAGATTTAGAATGAGAAGTGACCTTAGAAGCCATCAAGTCCAACTCCCTCATTTTACAGATGAGGAAACTGAGGCACAGAGAGATTGTGATTTGCCCAAGTTCACTGAGTAGGACTCGAATGCAGGTCTTTCTGATGCCAAGGCCAACGGTGTATCCCCTATACCACCTCTTTCATTTTTGTACATTAGATAATGGGGGAGGTAGAAAAATAAGGAAGACCTAGTCCCTGGCCTCAAATGCTTGGCAAACTTTAAAATGCTGTCTAAATGTTATAGGGGGTAGGCCATGGTGGTGAGGAATCCCCATGCCCCAAGCCAGCAACAAGTCACCAAGTGTTTGTTAAGTGCTTCTTCTGGGCCAGGTACTGTGCTAAGCTCTGGGGATACAAAGAAAGACAAAAAGCCTCCAGGCTGACAATTAGCGACTTCTGGGATTCGGGTCCCTGACGCTCATCTCACTCACTCACAAAGCACTTTCAATAATCGTCAAAACAGCGCGCATTTCTAGAGCACTTAAGATTGTTCTAGAGCACTTTTCTCACAAGTGCCCAGCAAGCCAGGGAGTAGATTTAATATTCTCCCCATTATTATTATTTCCATAAGTAAACTGAGGCCAGGAGAGGGGAGGCGATTTCCCCAGAATCATCTGTTAACCTCAGCAATGACAAGAAATAGAGCTGGAAGGGACAGAGGAGGAAAGGAGGCGCCTAAGTGGGAAGCGCGGCTCTGCCGATCACTGCCCATGTGACCCTGGGCAAGTTGCTTTACTTTCTTTTATACATGAGGGGGTTGATCATGGATGATCTGGGGCAGGCTGTGAGGGGACAGGGGAAAGATCACCAGCTCTGGAGGCATACATTGTTCTTTAGTCACTCCGTCATGTCCAACTCTTCATGACCCCTTTTGGGGTTTTCTTGGCAGAGATACTGGAGCTGTTTGCCGTTTCCTTTTCCAGCTCATTTTACGGTTGAGGAAACTGAGGCAAAAAGGTGAAGTGACTTGCCCAGGATCACACAGCTAAGTAAGCATCTGAAGCCAGATTTGAACTCAGGTCTTCCTGACTCTACTCTATCCACTTCGCCACCTACCTCCTTAGTCAGAGGAGCTGGGTTCACATCCTGTTTGTGATAATTCACACTTGTGCAAACTTAGGCAAACCACTTAACCTCTGTGGGCCTCAGTTTGTTTATGTATAAAATGATGGGGTTGGATTGGATGGCCTCTGAGGACTCTCCTAGACCTAGAGCTCTGATCCTTTGAGCTCTAAGAGCCCTTCCAGCCCTAAAATCTCTATTTCTATGAGCTTAGGACTCCAAGTTCAGTGTTCTTTCCACTATACTACACAGTTGGGGGTTGAAGTTGGTAAGGGGAGGGAGGGAAATGTAAGGTGGGATTTTGCGTTATGTGAGCAGGCTGGTAGCTTCCAGAAATCTATCTGCAAGGGTGAACTAAAGTAATTTGAAAATGATGTACTTCCAGGGAGTTGTCTGGGGCTGGTTCCTAGAAACCTGGACATGCCTCTGACAGGAAGCAGGCTTCAGGACTGCTCACTGTGGAGTCCATTTCCAGTAGCAGCTCTCTCTGGTTGGTCCTCCTGAGCCTGCTGTGATCTGACACACACGGTTTCAGATGACACTAGGCTACCCCCCTCATCCTCCTTGAAGGCAGCAGGGGTCTTCAAGAGGTTTCTGCATTCTGGGCCCCCTAGAGAGTTTGGCTTCCTTGCCCTGGAAAGCTTCTCAGGGACGGAGACTGGAGGCATGGGCTGCAAAGAACCGGTTGAGCTGTGGCTGCCACATCCTCCAGGCGGAGGCAAGAAGGGAGGGCTGTCGGTGGGTGGCCAATAACAGGCGACCCTTGGGCACAACAGGAGGCGGGGGGAGTTGTGCTGGGGACATTGAATCATGCAAAGGCGATGGAAACACTGTGTGCCAACGCTAATTCCCCAGAAATTGTGGTGATCGGCTGGCCACTTAGCGTGTATCTTATGGTATTTATAAGAACAGTAGTGAGTAATGACATATGAAACAGTTTATCTGATGCAGCGAGACCAATGGTAGACAGACAGTGAGGCTGAGTTTTCCTTTTGTCCATGCGGGACTCAGGGCTGAACATCTTTCTTTTTTTTCTTTAGCTTTGCTCTGGAGTCAGCATCCTGGGTGGGAAGGGACCAAAGCCAAAGTAAGGCCAGACAGAGGGCATTCTAAACAAGTGCCTCTCTCATAGTCCTGAATCATTATCCTCCTTTTTGTAGATCTCTTTTGGCTAAAGACCAAAATGCTTGTTAATGTTCACAACAAGGAAGAGCCATCAGCAGATTCACAAATTATGACTCTGTTTGTGCTTCTGTTCTTAGGACTAATTATTTGTTCATTTTGGTTGGACCTTGAGAAGAGATGTCAACACATCGATGTATTCATTGAACCTAGCTTCTTGGGTATGGTTGCATAATTCATAGATGTAGAGCTGGGAGAGGGTAGAGATTCAAATTCAATCCTTTCATTTATGAAGGGGTTAAGTGACTCACCCAGAGGCCACACAGAGCTGAGATTTTAATCTAGGTCCTCTGACTCCACATGTGGCACTTTTGCTACTGTACTTCATCATGGGGAAATGTGAAGCGCAAGGCTATTTCTGGTCCAGGTTCCATACTTTCATCTCTGTCTCAGAAAGCGACTAGCTACAAGGAAGAGGCTGTCCAGAACACCATCTCTGCCACAGGTGTTTCCTGGTTAACACCAGATACTTACAAGGTGCAAAAATACCATGCGGTACTGCCTGGGTTCAAGACTATCTTTTGTAAATCATGAACTTTGGAGATAGATGTAGAAACAGAAACACAATTCATAAACACGAACATACTAAACACGAACATCTTTGCTGTGGATATTGGTTTGTGTTGGATCTTCTCCTCATGAGGCCAACCTTTCCACATGTGCACTGATCCCATTTCTTCTAACAAATTATTCCTCCCCTCATCACCTCCTTTCTCACTTTAATCTTCGATCCTTCCCTTTCTTTCTACTTGTTCCTTCCCTGCTGCCTACAACCATACTCAAGTTTCTTTCCCTAAAAAAGCTTTCTCTTGACCCTACCATCCCCTCAAGCCATCATCCTATATATATATCTTCTCCATTTCACAACCAAACTCCTAGAAAATTATCTCCTCAGTAATGCATTGTTGATGGAGTTGTGAACTAGTCCAACCATTTGGAGAACAATTTGAAACTATTTCCATACCACTTCTAGATCTGTATCACAGAGATTGAAGAAAAAGGAAAAGGACCTATATATACAAAAGTATTTATAGCAGCTCTTTTTGTGGTGGCAAAGAATTGGAAATTGATGGGATGACCGTCAACTGGGGAACTCTTGAACAAGTTGTGGTATATGATTGCAATGGAATAATTTTGTGCTATAAGAAATCACAAGCAGGATGCTTTCAGAAAAACCTCAGAAGACTTATATGAACTGATTCAAAGTGAAGTGAGCAGAACCAGGAGAACAGTGTACACAGTCACAGCAGTATTGTAAGGATGAGCAACTGTGAAAGGCTTAGCTACTCTGATCAAGACAATGATCCAAGGAAATTCCAAAGGACCCGTGATGAAAGATGCTATCCATCTCCAGAGAGAAAACTGATGAGCTCTGAATGCAGATTGAAGGATACTCTTTTACTTTCTTTATTTTTATTGTTTTATTTTGTTTGTATTTCCTTTTGCAGCATGGCTAATATGGAATATGTTTTGCATGACCTCACACATATAATTGAAATCAAATTGCTTGCCTTCTTGGGAGGAGAAGAGAGGGAGGGAGAGAATTTAGAATTCAAAATTTTTAAAAATTATTGTTATTTTTTATATGTAATTGGGAAATATTTGATGAAATAACAATATTTTTTAAATAAAAGAAAAAAAAGAAAATACTGTCTCTTCTAATTGCGTCCATTTCTTCTCTTCCCTACTTCCCAGTCTGGCTTCCAGCCTCATGGCTCAATTGCAACTGCCGTCTCTAAAATTACTGGAAGTTTCTTGATCTCCAAATTTGATGGCTTTTCCTCAATCCTCATCCTTCTCAAGAAGCATTTGAAATTGTTAGCCCTGCTGTTTGTACTGTTCTCTGAATTTTCATGCTACTGCTCCCTCCTAGTTCTCCTCCTGCTTGTTTGACCGATTGTTCTCCTCCGTCATCTCGGCTGGACCGTCCACTCTATCTGTCAGTATGCCCTGGGTTCCATCCTAGACCCTCTTCTCTTTTTCCTCTATTATTTCCTCTTTTATGGTGGTCTCGTCAGTTCCCATAGATTGAATTATCTTCTCCATGCAGATGATCCTCACATTTTTGTATCTAGCCCTCTGGCTAGTCTCTCTCTTGAGATCCCACCGAACCATCTATTGATCATTAACAACCATTTATTAAGCACCTGTTATGGGCCAGGCACCGTGCTAGGTGCTGGGCTTGCTGTTGAGGAGTTTACATTCTGTTTGGGGGAGGCAAAATGGAGATATTTTAGGGGAAAGGATCATCAGCTGGGGATGGGGAATGGATCCTGAAAAGCTTCATAGAGAAGATGGCACTTGGGCTGATTCTTGAATGAAACAAGGGATTCTAAAAGGCAGAAATGAGGGAGGAGGGCATTTGAGGGATGGCAGGCAGGCAGTGCAAAGGCACAGAGATGGTAGATGGAATGGTTCGCCTGGATTGTAGGAGCCCGTGAAGGGGAGTGACGTAAAATGAAGCTGGAGAGGTAGGTTGGAGTCAGATTATAAAGAAGAGCTTTAAACAGCAAACAGAGGAATATATATTTGATCTCAGAGGTAATGGAGAACCACTGAAATTTATTGAGTAGGGGAAGGACATGATCAAACCTATGCTTTAGTTAAGTCCTTTTGGCAGCTATATGAAAGATAGATTAGAGTTGAGAGAGACTTGAGGCAGGGACACCAGATAAGAAGCTATTAAAATAGTCCAGGCAAGAGGCAATGAAGGCCTGAATTAAGTTGTGGCCTCGTGAATAGAGAGAAGGGGATGGGAAATTGTGGAGGAAGAACTGAAAAGGTTTGCAAACAGATCAGATACATGGCATGAGCGAGAGCGGAATGAAGGATGACATCAAGGTTGTGAATGTGATTAACTAGAGGGAGGAGAAGAACAATAATAAGCCAGCACTTAGATAATGCTTTGAGGTTTTCAAAATGCTCTACATATATTTTCTCATTTAATATGATGGCGTTTTCTACAGAAATAACTCCAAGGCCACATTGCTAACTAGATGACCTGGAGGCATCTCAAACTCGACATGTCTAAAACAGAATTCATTATCTTTTCTCTCAAATCTTTCCCTTTTCACAATGCCCCTCTTACTGTTGAGGGCATAGGGCTTGGAGCCAGAAGATCTGACTCCCCGTCCTGGCTCTGACACGAGTTGTATGAGTGAAATGCAAGGTAGCTAAGTCAGTTAATCAACAAGCATTTATTAAGCACCTACCATATACTAGGCATTGTGCCAAGGGCTATGGATGCAAATAAAAGCAAAAGAGAGCCTCTTCCCTCAAGGAACTCACAGTTCATTGGGACAGGGGCACGCAAACAGCCACGTACAGACAAGACATATGCAGGATAAACCAGAGATCATCAACAGAAGGAACAGACTAGAATGAAAAGAGACCAGGAGAGGCTTCATGCAGAAGGTGTCAGACACCTTTCAGAGCCTCAGTTTCCCATTCCATCTCACAAGGTTGTTGTGAAAATCCAGTGAAATAGTATAATATATGTGAAATGCTTTGTAAACTGTCAAACACCAGACAATTGAAAGCTATTGTTACATTAATGTGTTGTCCTCATATGGGGCTTGGCATTTTAAAAGAAGACACAGAGAAAGGGTAATTATTAAGCTGAAGGAATGAATTGCTAAGGGTAGAGGTTGATTGGAGTATGTTTCTCTTTGCCATAAAGACAGCTGTGTATTCACCCTGTGCATAAGGCCAGGCTTGCCCGACCTATTTTCCAAGTTAAGGTCTACCACCCTTGGAAAGGTTACTTTTGTCTGATTGCATAGCGTTTTTTTTTTCTATATGTGATAGAGCTGAAGAAGGTTTTGAGGTTCTATACCCAGCATTGACAAAATTGTAATGAGTATACTCTGGCCCCACTCTCTCAGGGCCAAGCAAGCTACATCTCCCTTCAGGGTTCCAGAATACCTTGAGGGTCTCATGGATGTCTCTTCTCTACTGCCCTTGGCTCAAGCCCCCACCACCTGGGTCCACTCCATTTGTTAACAAGTCAGTAACTAGCACCCCAGGTCTATTTAACCATTTAATATTGAGTAGCTTTTATAAAGGAATATTTACTTCACAGATACAGCAAAAACAAACATAGAAACATTTCTTGAAAATGTAATTCCTTACCCACCCACTCACCCACTCACTTTGGCCGCAGGAGATAGGGTAGGAATCAGCTCACAACTCACCTCACATCGGTCCCACCAAGTTCTCATCCAAAGGTGATGTTGCCGCCAGATTGTGCTAGGCTGGTGTCCCAAAGGTCACTCCAGATGACTGCCCCATGTTCCTCAAGGGCCTGCTCCTGAGCTGGCTGCAACACTTGGCCTGGATTCCTGGACTCCTGGATTCCTATAGCTTATACTACTGGCATTTGAAATTCCCAAGGTTGGGGACTCCATTCACTGCACCTGGAGCAGAAAGGAATGAACAAAAGACCAAGGACCCAGGCCTAATTCTTGGTCAAGGCACCAAGGCCCTTATCCTTACAGCATGGCTCTCTCACTGGAAGCCATGAGTGAAGGAGTCACCTTGTTCCTCCAGACACAAAGAAAGATGACCAAAGCTTACTCAGGCTCTTTTGAAGACACTGACAGATCTGGCGATACTTCTGGTGGATAAAGGTTCCTCCCAACCATATGGTAGGCCACTTGGAACCAGTTCTAGATATCCACACATGCACCTCCCTCACACATCGTCAATTCTCCTGGAAGCAGCTCCATAGTGTCCTCCATGGGGAGACCCCACATTAGCAAGCTGATGTTGTATGCACATATGCCAGACCCCCATCACATAATCAAAAATCTGCAAAAGTCACTCTGCCCTTCTCAGACCATATCGGAACATTAGTCTAGAAAGGACTTTGACAGATTGAGTCCAGAGAAGGACTACCTGCCTCCATGGTGAGGAGCTTGGAGACCATGCCATGTGAAGATCCGTTGAAGGAAGTGGGTATGTTGGAACTGGGCATTCCCCCCTTACCTTTGTTCCAACTGCCTTGCATGTGTTTTGTATTTATCCTGTTAATAGTTATTTCCTATACTTACATATGTGCGCATTGTCTCCCCAACAGAACATATGCTCTTCAAGAGCAGGGACTGTTACGCTTTGGTCTCTGCATCCCCAGAACCTGGCACTGTTCTTGGCACATAGTGCTTAATCAATATCTGATTGATGTTTAACCTTGGAAAATAAGAGATACAGGAAAGACATGGCAGCTGTCTTCAAGTATTCAAAAAGCTGTCATCAAAAGGAGGGATTCTACTCATTCTCTTTGGCTTCAGAAGAAATACCTAGGAGCAATGGGGTGGAAGCTGCAGAGGGACAGATTTGGGATCAATGGCAGAAAAAAAAATCAGTGTTTTCCAAAAGTGAGATGGGCTGCTCTGGGAGGTAGTGAGTTCCCTGTCAGAGGTGGTCTTCGAGAGCAGGCTAGCTGATCACTTGTTCAGGATGTCATAGAGAGCATTTCTGCTCAGACCTCTCTGGGCCTCAATTTCCTCATCTGTAAAATGAGAAGATTGGATTAGGTGGCCTCTGAAAATCCGTTCAGCTCTAAATCTATGATGCCATGATCCTAAAAATCTTCTGTGATCCTCTCCAAGTCTGAGATTCAGTTACCATCTCGTTAAAATGAGGAGGTCGGACTAGACCATTTTTAGGGTCCTTTTCCATTCTGACATTCTTCTGGTTCTGTGAGGCTTTACCAACTTCTCAAGCAGGGGCTGGACACACTGCTGTGTGTCACCTGATAGCAAGACTGTGCTGTAGCTCTCAGAATCAGTTTGAAAACAGAAGGTAAATTAAACCCATATGCTTCCCCCAAAGGCAAAACCATATTCCTCCTGTTACCTTAAATGCCTGATTTTCATAAACCACTTTTTTCCTGTGAAAATTAATACCACATTTAAGTAAGATAAGGTCACATGTTATTTAGTCCCCTGTGCCAATGTCAGAATGAGCCTGATTTATAGTGGAAAGCAAAGACTGGGAGAGAAACTATTCGATGGAATGGAACGGGACTCTACTGGCCAGCGAGCTGCCTTCTGGGACGGGGCAATGGCCCCAAAGCCATGGTTCCACATTGGGCTGTGTTGGATGCAGTCCCTTATTCTGAGGGATGGGATGTCTCTTCTTGGACTGCCTTCCAAACAGATGGATTGAAACCGAAAAGGTGTGAGTATCGTGGAGGAATCAAGATGAATGGAAGATTCTAGGATGTGCAGTTGGAAGGGACCTTGGAGATCATGCAGTTCAACATCCCCATTTTACAGATAGGGAAACTGAGATGGGGATAGGGCAATGACCTGGGCAAGTTCACATAGCTAGTCAATAATAGAGCTGGAATTCAGACTCAGGTCTTCTTATTTCAAATCTAATGCCTTAGAAGGCATTAGAGGCAGCTCAGCCTGACTGTACCTTCTCTTCCTCCTGCCCTACTCTGAATCTAGTTAGCACCTGACTTGGTGGACAGTGCCAATATTCCTCAGTTTTCTTTTAAGGCAAGAGAAAGGGTACATGACTGGTACCTGCATCCCTGGTTAAAAAAAAGATGTTACACTAATCAAGGTCGGGATTTCAGGGAATAGAGACAAAGTTTATCTTGAGAGTAAATAGACCACTTTAGCAAACGTACAAGAAAGAAGACGTATACGTCTGTCTCACTGCCATACCAGGGTCCCTGTATGACCTAGTTCAGGAAAGTGAAACTACATGTGTGATTGCAACCTATGCAGATGATGGAATGGGGCTAGATATCCCATACCTGCTAGAGACAGGTTTGATGCTGAGCTAGGCAAAGGGAGCCGAGGTCTCATTTCAATGCACCAATATGGGATGAGCAGGTCCCAAGTGGCCTTGAATACAGCAATCATTAGTAGTTTGATAAGGGTTGGCAGAATTCTTTGGAGGGAACATGCTTATGGATATTCACTTCTCCAGCTGTCTATCTGCATGCCTCTCCTTTCCCCCTGGGCGAAACATTCTTAGTTTAACCAACCTGCCCCAGATGTGTGCATGTGGGTAGCAAACTGTCCTTTACCCATCAATCTGTTTCCTGTCATCCTTGACCCCCTTGGCTTATCCTAATGATTTCTTTAGGTTCAGTGTACATTTATTAAGCGCTTGATGCATACAAAGCTCTTGATTTGACTTCTGTCCTTGGATCCAGTTGTCATGTGTTCATTCTGCCCCTGTGCTCTCTACTCATACAAAGCTTCTGCTCTTCTCCCTCTGGTCCATCAGTGTTCTGTTTTCTGTTTCATCCTTGGCCAAGGTGCAATGTGCTGTATCCAGGTGGCCAGACCAGTGAAAGGCTCATTTGGGGTTGCTGTGGGACTCTTGAAAGAACATTTAGTTTACAGGAATAATAGGACTCCAGAACTGGAAGGGACCTTAAAGATAATATAGTTCATTCCCCTCATTTGATATTTGAGGAAACTGAGGCCCAGAGAGGGGAGCTTATTTGCCCAAGATCACATGTGATTACAGAACCTAGATTCAAACTCATCTCTCTTGACTCAAAATCCAGTGTCCTTTCTACCACAGCAGATTGTGCAGTTATGTGCCTAAACTCTCATATCCAGGCAAGGACCAATTCTGTTTTTAATAACCTTCAGACAAAAAGATTCCCACCAGTTCTCGGATAGTAAGATTTCTCTGGTGCATTTAGGCTCTGGAGATACTATCCCATTCCCATTTGCACTGAGAAATTGGGTCTCCAAGGCATGACTACTATGGCCCCTCAGAGCTCTGGGGGTAACTCGGCCCTAGGGATTAGGTTCTATTTCTAATGCTTTTGAATGCTTATAAGTACCCAGCAGTGTATTTTCTCCTATGATTACTGGTTGATATCAATATAAAATTAACCAGACTCAACTGGTTTTTAGAAAGGGCTATTTAATAATGCTATATATTAAGAACAATTGGTACAAAAGAACACCTAAAAGTCTGACATGCTCTCCCGCAAGTATGCACAGAGTCCAAGGAAAAGTGGGCTCAAGCTTGGAGTACATGTGGCAAAGGGAGTAACTCACAACTTCTGGAAGTCCTTTTGCTAGGTATGGCACAGCTTTTTTCAGAGGTCCTTTTGTAGAGCCTTGACTCTTCCTTTCCTCATCTTTCCCAACCTGTCCTTGGCTCTCAATGTAGACACTGCCACCAGCCACTATTGTACCAGGGAATCCACATTCTTTGGTCTTCCAAAGTTTGCCAGATGGGCAGGAGGAGGAGGCCAAGGTGAAAGTGCTCTCATCCTATTCTCCCGAGTGATTCCCTCTCGGGTTTGGCTGGAACTCTCGTGGCTTGTTTACATCCTCAATTTCAGCTAGCTCAGTAGTTTAGATAGGCCCCAAGGGGAGTGACCAATCTGAACAGACTTCCTGTCACTTCCTGGGAGCTACCGAGGCCTTGTTTCCACCTAGTGAATAATCTTTTCTCATCTGATAGATGTAGTGCTAAATGGAGCTGGGCCATTTTGACCCTAATTTGTTGTGTGACTTTGGAAAGGCCTCCTATCCTTTCTGAATCTCAGTTGTTTTGTCTATAAAATGGAGAAAAAATCCCCATGCTTTCTCCTCCCTTGCAGGGATATTGTAAGATTAAAATAAGGTCACAGATATAAAAGTAATTTCAGCTTTTCACAGGAAAAGCACTATGGGACATATTCTTGTTGTTAATAATAATCCTTCACTGAAATCTTCCACCGCCCCATTATAGCATGCAGGTGGCTACTGAGGACATGGGGGAGGATAAAGGACTGGATGGTCTCATGACTCCTTTCTGAGTCAGAAAGAGCATGGGCTACCATTACTGTTCTCATTTTTTTTTGCCAGAGGAGCTGAACTAAAGAAAAGGGAAGTTATTTGGGGTCTCCCATCTAAATGGCCTCTTACCATTCTTTGCTGTTCTAGATCCAGGATCCTATTGTTCGGTCATTCAGTCATGTTCTACTCTTCGTGACCCCATGAACTTGTCCATGGGGTTTTCTTACTAGAGTGGTTTACCATTTTCTTTTTCGGTGTGTCCCCATCTTATAAATGAGAAACTGAGGCAAAGAGGGGTTAAGTGACTTGCTAGTAAGTGTCTGAGGTTAAATTTCAACTCCGATGTTTCTGTCTCCAGGCAGGCCACTCTATCCACTGTGCCACCTAGCTGCCTCCAGGACCCAGGAAATCATTTAATCTCTTTGGCTTTATATGAATGGGTGGGACCAAATGGCTTCTGAGGTCCCTTCTAGTTCAAAATCTAGTATTCTTGGCTTTCTTAGTGATGTGACCTTGGCCAAGTCACTTCCCCATGAACCTCAGTTTCCTCCTCTATAAAATAGCAGGGTTAGACTAAATGACCTCTGAGGCCCCTTTTCCGGATTTATATCCTCAAACTTGTTAGAGGCAATCTGGCTGGCAACCAGCCATCAGGTTTTTAAATGTAGATATGTGTGCTTAGAGAAAAGAAGGACTAACCCTCTGCCTCTTTACCTCCTATTTATGGTGCTGGTGACTTGGCAGTTATCTAAGGGGAAGGGCTCTGATTGGGAATGAAACTAAGGAGGATTCTGAACTATCTTAGCAAGATTCCAGGCTTAGCTCCAGGGAGGGTGACCGGAAAGCCACCAGCTCATCTAACACTAACCCTTGGGCTGCCTTCCCTCCCTTGGCCCTTGGCACTTTTATTTCTTAGGATCATAGAGATTATCTGGGACAGACTGAGGCCCAGAGAAGACAAAGGACTGGCTCAGGGTCACCCAGCTAGTAAGGGGCAAAGCAGGGATATGAGGTCAGCTTGGCCACCTCTTGTTCATGTGTTAGACTTTTTGCCTCAGAGATTCTAGGATTCTGTGACTCTCCTCCTGCCTCCCCTCCATCAGAGTGTGGGAGTTGGGCTCCAGGCCAGATATGCTCATTTCTGGGAGGGGATTGGGAACTAAAGCTGAGCTTGGAGCTTTCAGGGGCTTTGGAATTTGGGAGATGGCCCAGTCCAAGGGCAGGAAGGTCAAGGTGGGAGGGTGATTGTATGGGTGGAGAGCCCAGGACTGTTGGCTTAAAATGGATGGAGCTCAGGGGCCCGGGAGGTGGAGTAACTGTCCATTTGTGTGATAGTGTGGTGTAGTGGGAAGAACAGAAAATCCGGAATCAGAGGGCCTGAGTTCAAATCCTGCTTCTGCTGTTTACTGCCTGTGGAACTTTGGTCAGGAAGCTGCTAGGCCTCAGTTTCTTCCTTCTGTAAAATGAGGGGCTTGCCCTACATAACTTCTAAGGTTTCATTCAATGAGAAATCCTATGGTCCTAAGAAAATTCTGTGTAAAAATAAGACAGTGGTTTGTTAGAATAGATCTGCTCCCTTGCCAAGTAGGCAGGAAAAGTCTCACCAGCAAGAATTCAGACAGCCCTTTACTGTCCAGTTTTCAGGGATCCCCCCACTTGCAAAGGCCTATGACCCAGAGCTAGGTCCTTTACATTGGTTTAGCGAGCTCACAAAATAAACACTCTTCAAACCGCAAGTATTTTCCTTCCCAGACTCCAGCTGGGGAGTCCAAATTCCTCTGCCTGGCACTCAGGGCCCTCCACACCTCATAGCCTTCTTTCAGAGAGAAGAAAGGACCTGAGTTGGGCCTTAAAGCCTTCCCTGTCCACCCTTGGCCCTGAGATCTCTCTCCTTCCTGAACCTCTCTCATGTTTACACTCCATTTTCTTTCATTTAGAGATTCCCAGACCCTAGCCACTGTGCCCCTCATAGAATGGCATAACTATAAGGGACCTTAGAAGAAGGGCAGGGGTCAGTAGGCTCTTGATAATAACTAGCATTTATTGCAAAGGTTTTTTTTTACATATTTGTAAAGTGCTTTACATTTGTTAACTCAGTTGATGCTTACAACAACCCTGTGAGATACCGTAATTCCCATTTTACAGATGAAGAAACTGAGCCACAGAGAGTAGTTAAGTGATTTGTCCAGGGTCACATAGCTAGTAAATGCTTGAGGTAGGATTTGAACTGCGATCTTCCTGACTCCGGGCCTCATAATTAGTCCTCTCAAAAGGATCTCATTTTAGAGGTTTGGCCCATATATAGATCAATACAGTAAGTTCTCTTGACTGGGAGATGAGACATCATATTGGATGCTGTTTGGATGGATAAAGGGATTTCCTGCCCCCACTCCCACCCCCACCCCAGTCTTGCATCTCCAGCTGCCTGTTTAGACATCTGGATCTCCATATCGTGTCGACATCTCCAACTCAGTATATCCAAAACTGAAATGATTCTTTCTGCTCCTCACCACCCCCCCCCACCTTCCTAACTTCTCTCTCACTGTTGGAAGGTACCACCAGCTTCTCAGTCACTGTGGCTTACAACTAGGTGTCACCTTTGATTTCACATTCTCTCTGTCATCCCTCATATCCCATCCCTTATCATTTCTACCTTTGTGATATCTCTGATGTACGCTCCATCTCTCCTCTGACACTGCAGGCCTTTTGTGCCTCATGCCTGGACTATTGCAATAGCTTGCCAGTTGGTCTCCCTGCCTGAAGTCTCTCTTCACCCCAATCTATCCTCTGCTCAGCAGGTCTGACCATGCCACACACCCCTCACCCCCTTCAGTCAACCCCAGAGGCTCCCTGTTGCCTCTAGGACCAAAAATCAAATCCACTGCTTGGATTATAAAGCCTTTCGTGACCTGGCCCTTTCTAGCTCCCTTACACCTTACTCTCTGCCCACCCCCAACATTCCCTTCCATCCATTGACACTAGTCTCCATGCTGTTCCTTGAACAGGACATTCCCTCCATTTCCCAACTCTGAGCATTTTCACTGGCTGTCCCTTCTCATCTCTGCCTCCTGCCTTCCTTCCAGTCTCAGCTAAAGTCCCAACTTCTGCAAGAAGCTTTGCCCAGCCTGTCTAGATCTTGTTTGTAACATCATTGTTTGCATGTCATCTCTGTCATCAGACTGTGAGCTCCTTGAGAATCAGGATTGTTTTTGCCTTTCTCTATATGTAGCTCCAGCATTTAGCACAGTGCCTGACTGGCTGCCGTAAAACCATTGGGAATCAGGGCAGCATCTGGAGGATCCACAGCTGGGTGGCACCTGCCTGAGCCCTTTCCCAGTGCTAGGTGGAGCTGAACTGTGGGAATCCAGAGGTAACTATAGTCATGGAATTTGCCAATTGGAAGGAGCTGGTTTTGGACCAAAAACAAAATGGCCCTAGAGAGTCCACAAAGCAGCTAACAAGACCAGTTCATATTTCTATAGAACTTGAAGGGTTGTGAAATGCTTCTCATACTAAACTTGTGAGGTGGGTAGTAAGGTATTATTATCATCCTGTAACCAGGCGTTGAACCCAACATTCTGTTCCCAACCAGAAAGAGGAGAAGAGAGTGCCCGGGTGGACTCACTGAGTTATTGGCTCTTCTTGCCCAGTGGCCAGTAAGGGGGGTTGCTGTAGCTTCTCAAAGCACAAGGCCTTTGGTGCTAAGTCACATTTGACCTGAAGCATCCAGGATCCATCATCATCAAAGCTCCCAAGCACCGAGCCAGCACACTGGGCCAAGCCAGAATCAGGGACAGCTCTGCATACACCCTGTTCCAGCCCTGCTTATACCTGTTTTACATATGATGGGACTAAGTTGGAGCAGTGAAGAAGCTTGCCCAAGGTCATAAACAAGAAGCAGGTGAACCATGTCTCGAACCCAGATGTCCTGCCTTCAAGACCATTTCTCCTCTCCCTCCACCACACTGCCTCTGCAATCCTGTTGTTTGGTTTTTGCCATTGTTCCCTTGACAGCTGATATTCACACGACAACATAGATGATTGAAAATTGACTAGCAGTGGTAATTGGATGTTAGCTGTAGTGAGCCTCCTTCTGAGATTTAGCTGGTTTTTTGGATCCAGCCATTGAGGTGACAGACAGCAGGAGTCCCCAGTGGCAGGGCCAATTGAGCATTCATTTCTCATCAGCTAAATCAACATGTGGCCAGGGAACAGTGATGGAGACAGAAGGGGTGGTTGTCCCCTTCTCCCTACCAGCTCCTGCTGACTGCTGGAGCCACAGTAGCCCTCCATGGCCACAATGTGACCTGTGGAGATAGAGTTAATAAAGTGGGCCTCTGTAAAGATCTTTGCAGTGTAAGACTTGCCTGCTAGGCCATCTCAGGTCCCACGATCCTGGGTTACTGAGTAGAACTTCTAGAGAAAGGGCCTGAAGGGAACCTTGACATATTGTGGCTAGGATTTGGTCAGAAGTGAAGCCATAAAACATCGAATGCCACAACTGGAAGGGGTCTTGGAGGTCATTTTGTCAAACTATCTCATTTTATAAAAAAGGAAATCAAGGCTTAGGTGGAGAAGTGACTTACTCAAGTCACAAAGCCAGGATTAAAACTCAGGTCTCTGGACTCCTGATCCTGTGTTACTTCCACTCTAGTTCAACATGAGAACAATTTGTTCCAGCGGACATGAAGGCAGCGGTAGCAGGTGGTGTGGAACGCTCAGAGCTTTGTCAGACATCAAAGATGCCAAGTCATACACCGCATCCCAGGTCGTTGCCAGTCATCCTGACTTTTGTCCCTTCGCTGGACTTTGATGACTCCGGATGAGACAGTGAGGCTGATGACTTTGTGCAGCTCTGCCTCACTTCCATCCAGTTTGTGAGTAAGTCAAGACATCACCCTGTCCTCTTCAAAAACAAAGGACGAGCAACAGATCAACATCAGTTCAACAAACATTTGCTGGTTGAATAAATGAATGAATGGACAGGCCTTTATTAGACTCCTACTGTGGCAGAGGTGCAGAGAGATGTAGTCCGTGCCTTCCTGGAGTTTCCAATCTCGATTTGGTGAAATGACAAACACAGAGAGGAGCAGAAGCGCCCTGAAGTCATGAGCTAGAAAGAGTCAATTTCAGCCGAAGTTGATGAATAACTACTCCCATCTCTCTCGCTAAGATTTCCTGCCCCCACTCCCACCCCTTTCCTCACAACAGCCTTGGGAGCTTGGTAGGGCAAGAATGATGAGGAAACAAAGGCCGAGAGAGCTTTAAATGACTCGCCCACAGTCACGCAGCAGCAGTGCCAGGACTTGCTCAGCGTCTGGGCCTCCTGGCCCACCACGCTACCTTGCTGCCACCTCAAGTCTGATCTCTGCTCTTCTTTCTCCTGACGCAGGGAAATCCAAAGGGGAGGAGACATTGTTTCAAATGGCATATTACAGGCACCTTACCTTAGGCGAGTTACTTGTCATCCCCAGGCCTCAGTTGCTGCCTTGGTAAACTGAGGGTGATCCCCTCTAGTTCTGCCAACGAGAGGATTGTTAAGGACCTAAATTCTGTTCATCCCAAGTTCTTCTGGAAGGCTCAGGTACGTGGCATGAGCTGCAGGTGCTTTGCCCTCTTGGATAGGGCTTCTCTCTGCACTTCAGCCCCTTTCTTTCCCTTTCTCCTAATCCCTCTCTGACCTGCTTTATCCACCCCTCCATCCCCACCCATGCCTCTTTCTGATACCTCATGACTTGCCTTTTAGGAAGGAATAGAGAGCTCTCCAACACTGAAAAGATCTCCACTTCTGGGGATATCTTAGGACAGAAGAGAGACTGCTTTAGACAATGCTGGTGCCATCCTGCCTGGCAGCCCAGCTTTGGACTGGACAACTTCTGGAGGCCTTTCCAGCTCCAGGAGTTGGAGTCGATGATTGAAAAAAAAGAGCTTGCTCATAATGTGAACTGAAATGTGAGTTGCATGTGAATCATATTGTTGGAATGCATAGCTTTCACACCAGTCATGATGCAAGACCCCAGCCCTTTCTCCTTCCTTCTCTCCCCACTGCCGTCCTTGTCTCTCTCTTTGTTTTACTATCTCTCAGTAGTACAACATAGCCAATCCTCCTACACTTTTCCTAGAGTGCTCTCTTCCCTCTTCCCCTAATCTTTCTCTCCATTCCTCCCTTCCTTCTCTCCCCTCCTCTCCTCTTCTTTTTCTTTCCTCTCCTCCCCTCCTTCTCCCTTCCTCCTTTCCTCTCTCCCTCCTTCCCTTCCTTCCTTCCTTCCTTTCTTCTTTCCTTCCTCCCTTCCTTCCTCCCTTCTTTCTTCATCCTTCCCCCCTGCTATCCTTTCAGACAGAAATCATGACCTCAACTATTGGCATGGTCTATAAACAGCATTATCTGAATTCTTGGCAAAATCCCAGTTTAGGGAATATTGGGCTTGCAGGAGGTTCTGGGTAGCTAAAGGAAACATAAAATTAATTAGTAACATAATTTGGGGCTTTACCTGCCTTGTAAAAGTGCATGGGTGTTTGTACTAGTAAGAGCTTTTTGGCCAAAGTCCTGCTCTCCTCTTTTAAGAGGTTCGAGTTTTAAAAGAAACACACTGAGCAAAATGGTAGTTTTCGTCTCACCATCAGTTTAGCTAGTTCAGGGCAAAAAGGCTCAGGAAATAAATAAGAGCCCCTGGTCATGATGAATTGAAAAGAGGGCTCGATGTGGAGCCAGTGGGTGTGAGTTCAAGTCCCAGGGCTGACACTTCCTATCTCTGTGACCTTGGCTAACTACTTTACCTCATCTGTAAGATGGGGATGATAGTGATATTTGAAGTACCTGCACCATAAGTTTATTGTGATGATGTCCTCTGGACACTTCAAAGTGCTAAATGGGAGAAATGGAAGTCATTATTAATATCCTAGCTCTGCTCCCTATTCCCTTTGTAACCCTTGGCCAATCACTTTGACTCCCAGGGATCTCAGTTTCTTCACTCAATCATTTGATAAATAAAATTCAATAAAATATATATTAAGTGCCTACTGTGTGTCAGGTACTGTGCTAGCCACTGGAGATACAAGTAGAAAGGATGAAACAACCCCTGCTTTCAGTGAGCTTATATTATAATGGGGGAGACAACAAACACACACACACATCTGAGTGTATAACAAACATACATACATTCATACATATGTATGTAGATGTAACAAGTACTTGGATCTCCTTCAGAGTGCCTACATCTTCCTCTTGGGATTCTTGAGGGGTTGAGGTGTCTCTTCTTTAATGCTGTCAGCTTGAGGCCCCATTGTTAGTTGCCAGTGACCTAGCACCCCAGTTTGATTTAACCAAATACTATCAATTGGCTTAGACAAGGGGCCGCCATTTCTACCCCAACACTTTGGGCCACATTTTCCCCTATACTACCTTGACACCTGAGGAGAGGAGGCTCAGGCTTAACATAGTTTGGAGATAGTCTTAGTCTCACCACCCAGATGTAGCATCATTGCTGGATATGTCTTTGTCTCAGCTACCAAGCTAGACTGGGTCCTAACGGTTACCCCTTATTCTTCAGGGCCTCCAAGCTTCTGGACTGGCTGGCTGCAAGCCTTAGCATAGACTCCATTCCCAGATCTGCTGGTGGCTTGCTCTCCTGACCTTTTGAAACTCACAAGTCATAGTTTCCAATTTCATTTACCTAAAATGAAAGAATAAATGCCAAGGCAAAGAACCAGGGCCTGGATTCATGGGGCTGCTTATTAGCCTCAGAGGAGGGGGTCCAAGGCCTCCCTCTCTCCTTACAATATTGTCTCTCTTTTTTCACCAGAACACCATCAGGCAGGAATAAGTCACATCAAAGGAAGGGATAGGCTTTGGACAACTAATACCTTTTGAATGCTTCCTGGATCTGCGGGAGCAGCCAGTCAAAACTGCTCATATTCACCATGTGGTTAGGAGACCAGAACCAATTACATAATGTCTATGCATGTTCCGAAGTCCATGTGGAAAATGCTCAAAAGGATTAGGCTCATTGGCCATTCTTTGTTATGGTCACCATGTTTCTTGACTTCATGCTGGCTTAGGGTAAGAATGGGCCAATCTTCCTTACACACACAGGCACATACCTGTAGTAAAATACAAGGTCCTATGGAAGAGAGGGTTCTAGTAGTTGAAGGAACAGGAAAAACTTCATGCAGAAGATAGTACCTGAGCTGCATTTTAAAGGAAGAGAGGCACTCTGTGCGGTGGAGGTAAGGAGAGTGTACATTCCAGGCCTGGGGATGGCCAGTGAAAGGACCTAGACATATAAAGAGTCTGTAGAGAAAAGAGAGATTGGTTTGGCTGGATTTCAGAATGCCTTAAAAGGTAAGCTGGCTTAAAAGCTAAACAGAGGAGTTTTATTTTCTCCTAGTGTCAGTACGAAGCCTTAAAGTTGGTTGAGTAGGGAAGTCACATGGTTAAATTTATGCTTAAGGAAAACGACTTTGGTAGCAGTGTGTAGAATGGACTGGAGTGGTAAGAGACAAGGCAGGGAGACCCAGTTCCAATAATCGAGGTAAGAGGTGATGAGGGGCTAACCTAAGGTGGTAGCTGTGCGAGCTGAGAGAAGAAGGGGTGAGGTGCAAGAGATGTTGTGAAGGTAGAAATGGTGAGATGTGACAAATGATTGGATATGGTGGGGCTGGGGTGAGGAGTTGAGGATAAGGTCAAGGTTATGAACCTGAGCCACTGGAAGGATGGTGGTACCTTTGATAGGAATTGGCAAGTTTGGAAGAGGAGAGGCTTTATGACAGGGGTGGGCAACCTGCAGCCTTAAGGCCACATGTGGCCCTCTAGGTCCTCAAGTGTGGCCCTTTGACTGAATCCAAACTTCACAGAACATTGAAGGTTAGGGTTAGAGATTCAAAGGGCCACACTTGAAGACCTAGAGGGCCACATGTGGCCTTGAGGACTCAGGTTCTCCCATCCCTGATTTAGGAGGAAAGAATGAGTTCAGTTTTGGATATGTTGAGTTTAAGATGTCTCTGGAACATCCAGATTGAAATTTCCAAATATCCAATTGGATCCAATCTCCAATTCAGTTTGGTGATAGGAGACCAATTGCTTGTGGGAGAGGCTAGGGCTGGATATGGATATCTATGAATCATCTGCGTAGAGATGATAGTTAAACTGAAGGGAGCTTGTAAGGTTACCTAGAGAGTAGAGAGAGACAGAACATTGGGGGATACCCAGAGGTAGGGAAGGTGATCTGGACAACGAGCCGGTCAAGGAATTGAGAGGGAGCAGACAGGTGGGAGAGAGGAGAAAGTGTCCAGAATGGTCAGCGGTGGAAGATGCAGCTGATGGTGGTGGAGGATTGGAACTGACATAGGGTAATTGAAGGGTTTGCTAACAACTTGGCAGAGAACAATTTCTGTGAAGAATGAAGTTGGAAGCCAGAGGGTCAGAGAGTGAAATGGAGGAAGTGGAGGTGACAAGCTTCATCTCTTTCTCTTTGGTTCCCTCTAAGGTCCATCCCTTCCACTGCCTATGTTGAGCAGCCTGTATTGTCTCCCCCGCTTCCCAGGCCTGGCAGGAGGGAAGGAAGATCGGGCCTCAAGATGCCTCCTTCTCCCCCTCCTTTCCTTATGGGCCCACTGCAAAGAGTCCTCTGGCTGTGGAATCAGAGCAAAGCAGGAACTACTTCTAGATTCCCTACCCCCATCCTCTCACTAGGAAAATGGACTTTGAAGTGGAGCTGAGGCCTGCCAGGAAATGAAATGGGGGCTATTAAAAATGGGATTTTCAAAGGCTGAGGACTGTTCTGAGAGTAGAAGCTAACAGGTGACTTGGATACAGGCAGAGCTGCTGTGGGCACTAGATTGAAACTGGCTGGGATTTCAGCACTTCCCCCCCTTCCCCCCTCCCCACCGCACACTTGGAGCAGAGTCAGCAGTGGCTGTACCTCCAAACTACCTGCTCAAAAGGAAAAATCAAGCAAAAACTTGGTTTTGTGAAAGCAAAAGGATTTTATTGAATTTTCCTTTTGTTTTTACTGAATTCAGCTAAATTCTGGTGAATTTAAGTTAAAACTAATCACCAATTTTCTTTTGAGGACCTCAGCATCCTCCAATTCACCCAGTTGGTAAGCTTGGGGTTAGCCTAGGCTCTTGCCTCCACCTCACCCATCCGAGCCAATCATTGGACAAGGCAGTCTTGTCGATTCCACCTCTCTATCATCTTTCTCATCCTTTCTTCCCTCTAATTCAGGTCCTCATTGCCTCTTCCCTGGACTATTGCAATAACCTTGTAACATTTCCCCAGCTCCATTCTCTCCCCTCTCCATATAGCTGCCAAAATGATCTTCCTAAAGAACCGCCCTAACCTTGTCGCTCGGCTGTAGATGGACCCATTCACACATGCTCACAAACACTTCACCACTTGTTCCTAAACCAATCACACCCAAGTCCATTGGAGTCTCTCTGGGGTTCTCTTTCTCCATGCAGAGGCTCAGAACCAATTAGGTTATCATACACCTGCCAAGCTGCTCATCGGTGCCCCAAGTGCTGGAATCACTCTATGAGGACTGGCAGGAAGAGCCAGGGCCAAACAGCCTTTCAGGAAGCTCCCCAGGCAGAGAGGATGCCTTCTTCCTGGCCCAAGAACCTGCTCTTCTCATGCAACCACAACTCACAAGACAACATTAGTTCCAAGAATCTTCACTCAGCTGCCCATCCTCCCTCACACTTCCTCCTTTGGGTTCTACTTCCAAGGAAAAGTTCACACTCACTGCCCAGTAGTCTCTCCCCAGCTCACATGTGTTCAGTGACTGCTCCCTGCTCTATTTTCTCTTTCTCAACCCTATTCTAATTTACTCAGGCAGCAACCACCCCGTACTTGATCACAAACACACCTGGGGCCAGATCTCTCCCCACCGACCCAAACAACAATCACCTGTGTCTAGAATATGTCCTGGTGGGTAATTAACAACTGTGAACAGTTGCATAAATGCTGCCTCTTTCCTGCACCACTGTCTGCCTTGCCTCACGTTTCTCAACCCTAATGGTTTCCATGCTCAGAAGCTGTCAGAAGCTCCTTCCTCCCTAAAGCCTTTTCTCATCCAACCCACCTGAAAGTGTAGTGTCTTTCTGCAGATATTCTAGAGCAGAAGTATCAAATACATGCCAGTAAAATAGAATAAAATGCAGTAGAAATTGCAATAATAAAAATACAATAGAAATAGATAATATTAATACGTGGTTTTCTAAGTCAATATGCTGCCAGCAGGCATCGGTTTCTCTCACTTTCCTCTCAGCATACCTTACTTTGTATGATAATTATCTGTGTATATGGCATATTCTTCCCCCTCTAGAATGTAAGATCTTTGAGGGCAAAGCCTGTATAGTTTTCTGTTGTATTCCATTTTATTGTATTGTATTCCAGTGCTGACAAAGGCCTCCCCCCCACAAAGCAGCTGCCAAATAAATGCTCGTTGAATTGGCTGTGCCCATACAGTATTTCTACCATAAATATTGTCATGATGGTAGGCTTTTATACATAATTGTACGTGTATAACCTACATCTGATTGCTTACCATCTGAGGGAGGGGAGGGAGGGATAGCATTTGGAACTCAAAATTTTTAATAAAAATGTTAAAAAATTGGAAAAATAGGCATTTCTATCCTGCTTTAAGTGTAGGAAGAGTTTTACATACATCATCTCAGGTGATTCTCACAATGGCCCTATGAGGTCGGTAACATGAATATTTTTGGTAGATGGGGAGACCAAAGCTTAGTGAGATGAGATGATAGAAGTGGGAAGTAACTGAGCCAGGATTCGATCCCAGACCTTGTCATTCAAATCTAGGGCTCTTCCCATCGTACAACGCTGTCTCTGCAACTGGGCCACTTGACTTTGTCCGTTTTGCCCTTGACGTTCCTGGCCCTTCACAACCCTCTGTGACTATGATATCATCCTCCAGGGAGGTAATCAAGTTTCCTCTGAAAGAAGGGCAAAGATCAGTGCCAAACTGGCATGATTTGAAAGTTGTTCAGTATTTGGGTACCGAGGAAGGGGGCTTTCTTCTTCTTGGCCTCATTTTCCTCATCTGTAAAATAAATAGGTTGAAGTAGATGATCTTTAAAGCATCTTATAGTTCTAAAATTCTGTTCTGTGTTCTACGCTCTTGGGTTCCTTTCAGTTCTGACACTCTTTGTTCTGTATTCTAAGGACCCTTTCTGGACTAATATTCTGTGTTCCATGCTCTAAGGCCTCATGCTCTTTGCTCTGTCAGCTCTGACATTCTATGTTCCAAGTTCCCTTCTGGCCCTGACGTTCTGTGTGCTAAGGTTCTCTCCACTTCTGACATTATGTGTTCTAATACCCACCCTCCCCTCTCCCCCCATTTCTCAGCTATGACATCCTGTGGTTCAATATCTTTTCCAAATTTAACATTTTAAGTCCTAAAGTCCCTTCCAGTTCTCACATATTCTAAGGTTCCTTTCAGTTTGAACTTTTAATGATTTTATCAGCTTTCCCAAAGCCCCTCTGCACTTAAACTATGGGACTATGACAATGCCTGAATTTCTGTCATTAGCATTTCATCCCTTTAAGTCTCAAAGGCTTTCACCTTCAAGAATCTTTTATGAAAAGTGACCCCCTCCCCCCAACCCTGGGACTGTGGGAAGGGGTACCTTGATTGTGCTGTAGCTTTTACCTGACAGCTGAAAGCAAGGCCTAGGAAATGAGAGAGTGTCCTGGAGAGTCAGACTGCTCAGAGGGGAGATAAGACACTAAATTCGACCTTCCCAGACTCCACAGATTTCTTCTGGGCTGGCTCTGGGTAGCAGGCTTCCCGGCAACATAGGGCGACATCATTGTCTCACCCAGGGGCCAATATCCACAATTCACTGAGGGCGGTCAAGGCGCTGTTGGACTGGGGCAAATATCAGGCTTCTATCAGGCTGATCAGAAGCCAGAAATGAATAGAGGTATATGTAAGGAGATCACAGAGGTACAGGGAGTACAGGGAGCCTCTGTCAAAGATGAAATAAATGTTCTGCTTGAGTCGGGCTGACAGTGGGAGAGAGTGCTGGGCCCTGGAGTCATCAGAGTTAGATTCTAGTCTGGGCCCTGAAACACACTGGCTGGAGGCTATCAGCAAATCCCTTCCCTTTTCTGGACCTAGGTCTCTTCTTCTGTAAAATGGGAATGCTAATAGCTGCCCTGCCCACCTTACAGTATTGCTGGGAGGGTCATTTGAGATAATATATGGGAAACACAATTCTTACCTACACCTCCTCATTCTCTGATATTTACCAGTTAGCCAACCAAGAAAGCCTTTATTAATTGCCTATTATTTTCCAGGCACTGTGACTTCAGTCTCTTGTACTCTAATCTATGTCTTTTTGTTGGTTCTTTAGGCAAGATAAAGACATTTTCAAATAGACATTGAGATAATCATTGAATGGAACATATCAGTATGGATTCTCTCCCTACCAGTGTAGATTATAAGTATCCAATATTTTTCCATCTTCTGTAATTCTTGTCCAGCTTTTTCCCACAAATCCTCCATGGAGGCCATACCCAACATGCCAGAGGCCTTCCTTCAGATCTTTCAACATTTCATAGGTACCATGAACCATCAGTGTTTCTGGCATAGGACACATTGGCTGTCCAATGTTATCTCTTGCTCTTGCTACATGGCTAGGCTACCTCCTTCTCCTACAGTCATTTGTGCTGCTTCTCACATGCATACTATGGCTGGTATTCTACAGCCTACTTACACTCCCTATTCAGCTCCAGGCTAAACATCCTAAGTCCCTCCACTTGGTACTCCTGTGATGTACTCTCCAGTGCCTTCGCCATCCTGCTCATCATCTTTTGGATTCACTGCAGTTTGTCAAAGTCTTTGATAAAATGAGGCTCCCAGAACAGAATACAATATTCTAGTTCTCTCCAGGCCACCTGTAATTAGGACTCTTCAGAGATCATGGTCTTAGCATCATAGATCAAGAGCTAGAAGGGACCTTAGAGGCCATTTAGGTTCTCTTCCTCTTCTGTCTTCCTTCAAACGAGGAAACAGAGGCCCAAAGGTTAAGTGGCTTTAATAAGGTCACGGAGCACTAAATCACAGAGTCAGAATTTGAATCCAGGTCCTTTGATTCTAGATCTAGTGCTTTCCCCGTCATTTCCTCTATTCCCCAGCCATAGACTATCACTGGGAGAACATCGATATTAAAGTGATGAGCTTGTCCTACAGTTAGTATTAAGGATTAACGAAGCCATCCCCACTGGAAAAACAAAGCGGATGAGGAATAGGTTTTGCCTGGATGGTGACATGGAGTTGGACCAGTGGCTGGTGCAGTGAATCTGTCAGCATTCTGTGGATGGACAAACAATGAGCAAAGCAATCCAGCATTGGATAGATAGGAGATGGGCCGACTAGATGTCCTTTGGAAAGATGGGTAGCAATTCCAATATCAATAGCTCATGCTATTGCAATATTATTGTAACATATTAGAATACTTCTCTGGCACTTATAGCTTTATAAAGTAGTCTCCTCACAAGCACCATGTAAGGTAGGGAATGTCAATGTTATTATCGGACACAATACAACGAGCATCAGATTTGGAGTAAAAATACTAAATTGTGCCTCTGCCACTTACACACTGTCCTTGGGGCAGGTCACTTCCTTCCTCTGGACCCTTATTTCCTCTTCTCAAATGACGAAATTAGACCAGGTGATATTTGAGGCTCCTTGCCAGTTCTGCAGCCAGTGGTCACCATCGTGGAGATGAGGACACGGAGTCTCGGAATGAGGGAGTGACTTGTCCAGGGATTCCAACCTAGCTCTGATGTCTCTCAGACTAGAGCTTAACATATATTATGCATCCTCTCCACTGCAGATGTGTGAAGTCTTTAAAAAGTGTTAGGGGGAACATTTTCTTTGGGGATGAGGAGGGAAGGTATCCAGTAAGATGAGGACAGTTGCTTTTTTCCTTGGACAATGGTCCCTTTGACCTGGAGCTGACTTATGATTGGCGGGGGGAGCCGATACATTTTGTTGTTTGTTTTAATCATTTCTTGCCTATATGGAAAATGAGGGGGCCACGTCTGAGGAGCGGTGGCGAAAGGGTTAGATGGTACAACTGCAAGGCGGTGCAGAGAAAAGAGCCCTGGGCTTAGAGCCAGGAGACATGGGTTCACATTCCAACCCTGCCATTTACTACAGGTCTGACCTGGAGCCAGTCTCCTCTCTTCTCTGGGCCTCGGTTTCCTCCCCTGTAACATGAGGGAGAGGGACCTAGATGATCTCTAAGTTTCCATCCAGATTGAAATGCTAGGAGCCTATGAGCTACAGCATTATGGAGAGATGCCAACTAGGCAAAAAAGCTTTATGCGTAGGTTTATGTGATTTTATGTTGTCATTGGCAAAGCAGCTCAAAAAGCAGTAAAATTAAAATAATGCAATAATGGGGTTTTTAACTTTAAAAGAGAAAAAAATTAAATTGACCAACTGAGATTTTAAAAATACATGTACAGAAAATCTCTAAGGTCCCTTAGAGTTCTAAATCCTATGATCCTGTGATGGTAAGATGGAAGCAGGGACAGGATGGAGGATAAATATAGACACTAGGCATATCCCTGTAGGAAAAGCATCAGGAATACAACCACTTCAGATGAGCTGAGGCTGGTGAGGAAATTTAAGAACAACAGAAAGGCCATTTTAGCTGTGTTGGGGGTAAGAGGAGGATCAAAGAAGGTACAGGACTACTGCTTGAGGAATTCAGTGCAAATGGAGACCAGAAAGAAGGCAGAACTACTCAACTCTTAATTTGCTTCTGTTTTCTCTGCCAAGGAAAACAATATCTGTTGGGGCAGTAAGGGACAGAACAGAAAAAGTTAACAGAGAACTCAAACTCAAGAGAAGTGAGAAGAGAGGACCGTAGCTGCCCTCATTTCAAGGTACCAAACCCAGATGAACTACATCCCAGACTACTGGAAGAACTAGTAGATACAAAGACCAAACTGCTGTTGGTGATTTTGTGGATGATAGATTTAGAGCTGGAAAGGGCATTAAGGTCTGCATTTTGCACAAAAGGAGGGAGAGATTTAAAGAAGGTAAATTACTTTTCATATGTCCAAGGAATGATCTGAACTCAGATCTTCTTGACTCCAAGTCCTGGAGTCTATCTACCACAATATATCATGCTGCCTCTCAATGAGAGAATTCCTGAATTTTAGAGGTGGGAGAAATTTCAGAGGGTCATATAATGCAACCTGTATGGAAACATAAATCCCTGACAAGTAGCCTCTACATAAAGACTTCCAGTGATAGGGAATCCATTACCTACCAAGGTAACCCATTTCCCTTTCATATAGTTATAATTAGAAAGTTTTTCTTATGTTTAGGCTTAACCAAATCTGTATGGGGCAGCTAGATGGTGCTATAGTGGATAGAGCACTGGGACTAGAGTCAGGAAGACTCATCTTCCTAAGTTCAAATCTGGCCTCAGACACTAGCTGTGTGACCCTGGGCAAATCACTTTATCCTGTTTGCCTCAGTTTCCTCATCTATAAAATGAGCTGGAGAAGGAAATGGCAAACTATCCCAGTACCTCTGCCAAGAAAACCCCAAATGGGCTCATGGAGAGTCAGACACCACTGAAAAAAGACTGAAGAAAAAAACTCTATCTCTGTAACTTTCGCCCATTGCTCCTGGTTCTGCCTTCTTGGGTCAAGTAGAGTAAATCTAATCCCTCTCCTGTACAACCTTTCAAATATTTGAAGGCATCTACTGAATCTTCTTTTTTCCAGGCTAAATATCACAGTTCTTTCAACTGACCCTCAAGTTCTCTGCTCTATAGTACCTTCATCCTCCTTTGGATGCACTTTGGATGTACCCAGAGATGAACACAATACCCCAGAAGTCATCTGACCTTGTCAAAATACAACAGGACTATCACCTTCTTTATTCTGGACCCTGGACCTTTTTATTTATTTTTTATTTTTCTTTTTTATTAATAAATTTATTTTTTATTTTTAGTTTACAACACTCAGTTCCACAAGTTTTTGGGTTCCAAAATTTCTCTCCCTTCCTCTCCTCCCCCCTCCTCCTCAAGACGGTATGTAATCCAATGTAGGTTCTACATATACTTTCACAATGAACTTATTTACATAATAGTCCTGGACCTTTTTAAATGTAGCCTGCCATAGCTCTGAGAGACACCATGGAGTGGAGAGCTGGCCTTGGAAATGGGATGATCTGGATTTAAATCTCATCTCTAACACATATTGGCTGTGTGACCCTGAGGACATTTAACCTCTCAGTTTCCCTGCCAGGAGCTAATGTCACAGCTATGAAATAAGAGATCCAGACCAAAAAAAATTGCTTTAGTGACCTATACCCAGGAGAGCGCTGGTAAATATTTTAAAATGGTCTCTCAGGAGAAAAATATATGCATGACACTTTTTTCCACTTAATAGTATTTTATTTTTTCCAACTACATGTGAAGATAGTTTTCAGTATTCAATTTTATAAGGTTTTTGAGTTCCAAATTTTTTCTCTCTCTCCTTCCCTCCCCCTCCCCCTTCTCCAAGATGGCAAGCAATCTGATATAGATTATACATATACAATCATATTAAACATATTTCCACATTAGTCATGTTGTGAAAGAAGAATCAGAACAAAAGGGAAAAACCATGAGAAAGAAAAAACAACAAAAAAGTGAAAATAGTCTGCTTTGATCTGCCCTCAGACTCCATAGTTCTTTCTCTGGATGTGGATGGCATTTTCCATCATGAGTCTTTTGGAATTGTCTTGATCATTGTATTGCTGAGAAGATCTAAGTCTATCATAGTCGATCATCACACGATGTTGCTGTTACTATGTACAATGTTCTCCTAGTTCTGCTCACTCCACTCCGCATCAGTTCATGTAAGTCTTCCCAGGTTTTTCTGAAATCTGCCTGTTCATCATTTCTTATAGCACAGTGTTATTCCATTACATTCATATACCACAGCTTGTTCAGCCATTTCCCAGTTGATGGACATCCCCTCAATTTCCAATTCTTTGCCACCACAAAAAGAGCTGCTATAAATATTTTTGCACATGTGGGGTATGTCACTTTTAAGTTTGATCTGCATTATTAACATTTTCTCCATCACTTTCTTAAGTCTAACTCTAGACGGTCAACAGAACAATAAATCAAGCCCTGATTTGTAACCTTTGTTATTTTCCAAGGTGAAAATTACACTGAAAATTTAACAGTTGACTCTTGTGAGCCAGTTTGAGCTGACTCCAGCACAGCCATGTCACATCCTGTGAGGAAATACCTATATTGACCAGATCGCAATTCCATTGAAATATTAAGTTACATTGGTTGATTTATGAGTTTTCAGTCCATCAAAATGCCCAGACCTCCACTGTCCTTTACTTGCACCACAAATTGTTGGACCCAAGTATAGGACTTTTGTTTTATTCTTGATTCCTAGTCAATTTAATCTTACTAGATTCACCTGTGATCTGCTGAGATCTTTTTGAATTCTGACTCTACCATTCAACATGTTAACAATCCCTCCCAGCTTTGTGTCATCACAAGTCTAATAAACCATCCATGCCTTCATCTAAATCATTAACAAAGCTGTCATAGCACAGAGTTAAGGGCAAATCCCTGGGGCCCTCCACTAGAGAGCTCTCTCTACTTTAAGGTGTGATGACCATTTAGCAGGAACATTGTAGGGGGGAATCCCTTCGAGATTCTGGGATTTTAGGAACAATCGGCCCCTCCCCTCCATGTGATAACTCTTTTTATGTGTTCTGAAGGAGAGTTGTCACCCATTTCTTGGCCTCTATTGCCTCCGATTCCAGCCAAACCATTAGCATTGAGCCCAAAACAGAAGGATCTTTCAGGTGCCAATGTATAGCTTGTTAGGTTTGGTTTGTGCTATGTTTATTGGAAAAATCTTGGATGCAACCAAGTGTATCACAAGGCCTCTCAGATCTCTCTCCCAGGTTCTACTGACCATAGTAGAATGAAAAAAGCCATGAATTTAGAGTAAGAAGAACAGGGTTTAAATCTTGGCTCTGCTAATTATTATCTGTATGATCTTGGGCAAGTCACTTTCTCCTGCGGAGCTTCCGTTTTCCTACATTACAAAATAAGGGGGTTAGACTAGTTGACCCAAAGTTCTGTGATTCTGTCCCTTCTAGCTCTAACATTCTATGAAATTTGAAGTCCTCATTTCCCACACACCTACTTGAAATTTGTGGGGTTCAGCTTGGCTCCTGAGGCTGGGCTTCTGCACTCCCTGGGGCATTGTCTTCAATATGTGCTCTACCTTTCCCCAGTCACTATTTCAACAGCTGCCCTAACCCAACTTGCCTGGGAAAATGCTTATGGCTAAGCTGCTCTTAACTTATTATCAGCTCATAAACGGACTTTTCCAGCCCAGAAACCATAAACCTGCAGCATTCTGTGTTGCTCACACTTGTGAGCCCCTTGCTGGTGAGCCTTGCAGCTGGCCTGGCCTTCTCTTTCTCTTTCCTCCTCAGGCCAAGCAGAAAGTGACTTACGGATCTTGGTTTTTGACGGACTAGTACATGGCAGGAGCCTAGCTATGGGAAAGAACCAGCTCCTGTCTCTACCCACCTTTGTGACTAGTTGAAGACAGCCTGACGTGGTAGAAAGAACAATCGTTCTAGAATCGGCAGGTCTGGGTTTGAAGCCCAGGCCTTTTATTTATTAGTTGGGTAACTCTGGACAGGTCAGCATGCCTCTGTAGGCCTCAGTTTCTTCATTTGCTAAATTGAGGGGTTTGAACTCTATGATATCTAAAGTCTTTTCCAATCCCAAATCCTTCGAAACCTTCCTCCCAAAATGCTTTTCAAGGTCAAGAAACTTGGAAATTATCTAGAACTATGTGTTGAATTTCTGTGAAAAGCTACAGCACTGCACAGGGTTTGTCCCAGGCAAAATTAAGACTAGGAAGGCTATGATTAGCCTTTGAAAGTCTAATTTGAGATGGTGGGGCATGGTCCAAGAATTATTATAAAGAGCCTATTGGGACTTCTGGAGGTGGAACCAAAATAGTAGAATAGAGAAGCACTCAGCTGACCTCTCCCAATGTTCCCCTCCAAACAACTTTAACTCCTAAAGTTGAATTCTGGAATGGCGGAGCCAACAAAAAATCAGACTGAGACATTCTTTCACCCCAAGGCAACTTAGGAGGTTGGAGAGAGAGAGAGATCTGTGATGGGGGTGGGGGGGGGTGGGGGGTGGAGACTGGCCTGGAGTCCTTGTGGATGAAACACCAGTGGTGGGACTAGGTGGTGGCAACAGAAGCAACAACAGCTTCAGAAGCTCTCAAGTCAGAGATGGTAAGGGGACCTGACAGCCAGTCAGAAAGAGATTACAAGGAACCCCTGCGCTAGCACTGGACACAAGACTAGATACTGTTGGCAATTCCATTGTCTATACCCACTTTTGCATCACAGTTCAAGGGCATAGAGGAGCACTTTCAGTCAAGAGGGAGTGGAAACCCTCAAGGGCAGTTATCACTTCTGCCCTCAAGGGATCAGGGGTCCTGAGGAGTAGTATCCATTGCAATCCCAAGGGATCAGGGTCCCTTCCTGGGTAAAGACCAGAGTGTAGACCAGGAGAGCAGTGACCATGCTTCTCCCCAGATCACACCACCTGGGAAACACTGAAAACTTCCAAATCCCCAGAGCTAGCTCTGAAAACAGCAGTGTGAAAAAACCTGAAACTTGAGACAAATTATGCCTCTAGGAACAGAGCCCAACATTAACATAAAGTACCAAATCAAGAAATAGTATGGAAAATGAGGAGAGAGAGAGAGAGCATCTAACCATAAAAATTCACTATGATGACAGGGAAGATCAAGACATAAACTCAGAAGACAATAAAATCAAAACAACTATAAGCAAAGCCTCAAAGAAAAAATGTGAATTGGACATGAGCCCAATAAGAATTCCTAGAAGAGCTTAAAAAGTTATTTTCAAAATCAAATAAGAGTGGTAGAGGCAAAGCTAGATAAAGACATGAAAGCAAAGGAAGAAAATTAGGAAAACACAATTAACAGAGAAAGGGGAGTGGTGATAAAATTGAGGGCAGGCAAAAGAAGGCAAAACAGACTTTAGTGGAGGGACAGGATAAAAAGAGAAGGATAAACAGAAGAAAATAGGATGGAAGGAAATGCACAGTTAGTAATCATAACTGTGAATGTGAATGGGATGAACTCACCCATAAAACGGAATTGGATAGCAGGATGGATTAGAAACCAGAATCCAACAATATATTGTTTACAAGAAACACTTTAAACAGAGAGACACACATAGAAATGAAATAAGGGGCTGGAGTGCTTCAGCTGAAGTAAAAAGAGAATCATAATCTCAGACAAAGCAAAAGCAAAACCACACCTAATTAAAAGAGATTAACTGGGGAACTACATCTTGCTAAAAAGGAACCATCGACAATGAAGTAACATCAGTGCTAAACATATATACACCAAATGGCATAGCATCCAAATTCTTAAAAGAAAAGTTAAATGAATTACAGGAAGAAATAGAAAGTAAACCTATATTAGTGAGGGACCTCAACTTTCTCCTCTCAGAGCTAGATAAAACTAAACATAAAATAAATAAGAAAGAAGCCAAGGAGATGAATAGAATCTTAGAAAAGTTAGATATGATAGACCTCTGGAGAAAACTGAATGGAAATAGAAAGGAGTATATATTTTTCTTAGCTGTACATGGTGCCTTTAAGTGACCATGTATTAGGGCATAAAACCCTCACAAGCAAATACAGAACAGCAGAAATATTAAATACCATTTTCAGACCATAATGCAATAATAAAGGGCTGTGAAAGCATAGATTTAAAGCTAATTGGAAATTAAATAATTTAATCCTAAAGAATGAGTCAAAGAACAAATCATGGAAACAATCAATAATTTCATTAAAGAGAATGACAGTAATGAGACAACACACCAAAATTTATGGGATGCAGCCAAAGCAGTACTTAGGGGAAAATTTATATCTCTAACCACACACATCAGTAAAAGAGAGAAAGAGCAGATCAATTAATTGGGCATGCAAATTTAAAAACTAGAAAAAGAACAAATTTTAAATCCCCAATCAAACACCAAAGTAGAAATCTTGTAAATCAAAGGAGAGATTAATAAAATTGAAAGGAAAAAAAACCATGCAACTAATAAAATTAAAAGTCAGTTTTATGAAAAATAAAATAAAATAGATAAACCATTGGTTAATTTGATCTAAAAAAGAAAGAAGAAAATCAAATTACTAGTATCAAAAATGAAAAGAGTGAATAAATAACCAATGAAGATGAAATTAAAGCAATTATTAGCAATTATTGCCCAATTATATGCCAATAAAACTGACAATCTAAGTGAAATGGATGAATAATTGCAAAAATATAAACATCCCAGATTAACAAATAGAAAACTTAAATAACCCTCTTTTAGGAAAAGAAATTGAACAAGCCATTAATGAATGAGCTTCCTAAGAAAAAATCTCCAGGACTAGATGGATTCACAAGTGAATTCTACCAAACATTTAAGGAACAATTAATCCCAATACTATATAAGCTATTTGAAAAAATAGGAAGAGAAGGAATTATGCCAAATTCCTTTTATGACACAAATATGGTTTTGATACCTAAACCAAGGAGAGCAAAAACAGAGAAAGAAAACTATAGACCAATTTCTTTAATGAATATTGATGCAAAAATTTTAAATAAAATTCTAGCAAGGAGATTTCAGCAATATATCACAAAGATCATATACTATCACCAGGTGGAATTTATACCAGGAATGCAGGAGTAGTTCAATATTAGGAACACCGTCAGCATAATCGACCATATCAGTAACAAAAACAACAAAAAATCATATGATTATATCAATAGATGCAGAAAAAGCCTTTGACAAAATACAACACCCGTTCCTGTTAAAAACCCTAGAAAGCAAAGGAATCAATGGAACCTTTCTTAAAATAGTAAGTAATATCTATCTAAAACCAAAAGCAAACAGTATCTGTAATGGAGATAAACTTGAGACCTTCCCAATAAGATCAGGAGTGTAGCAAGGATGCCCATTACCACCACTATTATTCAATACTATACTAGAAATGCTAGCTATAGCAATAAGACAAGAAAAAGAAATTAAAGGAATAAAAATGGGCAGTGAGGAAACAAAGCTATCATTCTTTGCAGATGATATGATAGCATACTTAGAGAATCAACTAAATAACTAGTTGAAATAATTAACAACTTTAGCAAAGTTGCAGGATATAAAATCCCCATAAATCATCAGCATTTCTATATACTACCAACAAAATCCAGCAGGAAGAGATGGAAAGAGAAATTCCATTTAAAATAACTGCAGACAATATAAAATATTTTGGTCTACCTGTCAAGACAAACCCAGCAATTATATGAACAGAATTACAAAACACTTTTTGCACAAAACCAGATCTAAACAATTGGAGAAATATTAATTGGTCATGGGTAGGCTGAGCCAATATAATAAAAATGACAATTGTACCTAAATGAATTTAGTTATTCAGTGCCATTCCAACCAAACTACCAAAGAATTATTTTATAGAGTTAGAAAAAATAGTAACAAAATTCATCTGGAAGAACAAAAGGTCAAGAATATAATTAAGAGAATCAATGGGAAAAAATGTTAAGGAAGGCAGCCTACCAGTTTCAAACTTCAAACTGTATTGCAAAGTGGTAATCATGAAAACAATCTGGTACTGGCTAAGAAGTACAGTGGTACATCAGTGGAACAGATTAGGTACACAATATGCAGTAGTAAAAGCCTATAGTAATTGGGTTTAGATAAACCCCAAAATCCAAGCTTTGAGAGTAAAAACTCAACATTTGGCAAAAATTGTTGGGAAAACTGAAAATTAATATGACAGAAACTATGCATAGAACAACATCTCATGTTGTATATCAAGATAAGGTCAAAATAGATAAATGATTTAGACATAAAGGGTGATATCATAAGTAAATCACGGGAACATGGAAAAATGTACCTGTCAGATCTATGGATAAGGGAAGAGTTTATGACCAAACAAGAGATAGAGGAGATTACGGGAAGTAAAACAGGTAATTATGATTACATGAAATTAAAAGGCTTTTATACAAACAAAATTAATGCAGACAAAATTAGAAAGAAAACAGGAAATTGAGAAAAAAATTTACAGCAAACTTCTCTGATAATGGTCTCATTTCTCAGAAATATAGAGAATTGAGCCAAATTTATAAAAATAAGAACCATTCCCCAGTTTTCAAATGGTCAAAGGATATAAACAGGCAATTTTCAGAATAAGAAATCAAAGCTATCAATAGTCACATGAAAAAATGTTTTAAATAACTACTGATTAGAGAAATTCAGATTAAAACACCACTGAGATGCTACTTTACTCCTGTCAGATTGGTTAACATGACAGAAAAGGAAAATGACAAATACTGGAGAAGATGTGGAAAAATTGGGACACTAATGCACCATTGGTAGAGTTGTGAACTAATCCAGCCATTCTGTAGAACAATTTGGAATTACATCCAAAGGGCTATGAAACTGTATACTCTTTGACCCAGCAATACCATTACTAGATCTGTATCCCAAAGAGATCAGAGAAAAAGGAAAATGGCCTATTTGTGCAAAAATATTTATAACAGCTCTTTTTCCAAAGAATTAGAAAGTGAGGGGATGCCCATCAATTTGGGAATGGCTAAACAAGTTGTGATATATGATTGTGATGGAATATTACTGTGCTATAAGAAATGATGAGCAAGTTGATTTGAGGAAAACATGCAAAGACTAGCATGAAATAATAAAGAATGAAGCGAGCAGAACCAAGAGAACACTGTATACAGTAACAGTAATATTGTAAGGATGAGCAACTGTGAAAGACTTAGCTGCTCTGATCACGACAATGACTCGAGACAATTCCAATGTACCCCTGATGGAAAAATGATATCCAGCTTCAGAGAGAGAACTGATGAACTAACTCCAAATGCAAATTGAAGCATACTTTTTTGCTTTATTTATTTTTATTGTTTTATTTTGTTTTCTTTTGTAATATGGCTAATAAGGAAATGTTTTGGGTGATTTCACATATATAATTGAAATAAATTGCTTGCCTTCTCAAGGAGGGGCAGGAGGGAAGGAAAGAATTTGAAATTCAAGAAATTTTTGTAAATGATTGTTAACATTTTTTACATGTAATTGGGAAATATTTAATGAAATAATAATTTAAAAAAAAAGCAAAGCAAAAATAAATGAATATTAGCCTTTACTATTGCCAGGGAAGTGATGTCCACTTACTCAATAAGTATTTCTGTAGGTTTTAAACTTATTTATCATATGTTCTTAGAATTTCTAGCAGTAGTCTTCCTTTTTGGAGTGGAAGTGGTAGTCTTCTATAGCTGCCTTAGGGTAAATGGACTTTCTGTTCTGCTAATATTGTACAGCTTTTTGTTAGAGTACTTAGTAAATCTGTTAAAGCTCATTTTACAATTCAGAAAGTGGATGACAAGACTGATATTGCAGAGGACTAAATTGCTTTGAATTGATCAGTCTCATTCATATTTGATTTCAGGATGCTAGTAAGACACAGCATTTTCAGCCACAACTTTCTCCTTGATATCATCATGTTTGACGTGTTGGTCATTGTATTGATCAGTTTCCATGGCTTTCAAAGTTGTTTGTCTTTACGATATTATTGTTACTTTATAAATCCTTCTGTTTCTCCTCACTTCACTCTGTATCAATTTATGTAAGTCTTCCCAGGTTTCTCTGGAACTTGCCTTCATTATTTCTTACAGCACAAGTATTCCATCACATTCGTCTACTCTACCTGGATCTTAGATTCATAATAGTAATTTTATCACACTAGTGTGGGTACTAGACCAATCACTGGCATCACTGGGGCCTGATTGGCCAGGGTTCCTGTCATACTGTTGTGACTCCTGTGGCATTCTCAGAATACTATCACCCTGGCTGGTATGTCTTTGCTTTGCTATTGACCCTTCACCTCTGCCCCCTCATATATACACACAACATGGACAATACCCCTTCAAAGCCCAACCCATCATCCATATTGTCCATATTTGTATTATTTAATAATATTAATAAAATAACAACTCATATTTCTAATACCTTAAAGTTTGCCGAGTGCTTTCCTCCTGATTACCTGCAAAGTAGGTAACACAGGTGTCTTGGTCATATCTCCTCCAGGCCTTACCCAGGAGAGTAGGATGTTAGGGATGGATGCGTGCTAGGTTGGGCAAAAATTGCCCAGTATTCCCTTCCTCGGTTCTCTGGGGAGTTTTTGGAACTTCAGAAAAGTCTTATTTGACTCAGAAACTCATTGCTCCCACCTTTGGATTTGTGGGAACAAGAGGTCGAGGGCATATAGAAGCAAGAGAGGTGAAAATGGTAGGGGCATGACTACCGCTGAGGAGCATACAGGAGATAGCTAGTGCAAGGACTCTGGTGTACATGGATTATGCACCAGGCATGTTGGCCAGATCTTGCCCTGGTGAAATTTGTTCAGGCTGTGGATCAAGGCTGGTATCTTTGAATTGTCCTTCTTCCCTTCCATTTTCCTGTCTCTCCCAAGTGGCCACTTCTGATTCAGAACCTGGTTTCCCTGGGGTGGGTGGTCAGGCCTAATCCTGGCTTCTGAAAACTTTGTTTATCCGTTTGCATTGAAACATTGACTTTGTTTTCTTAAGCCAGCAAATGTGTCAAAGCTTCTGATCCCCAGCATCACTAAGCTGTGTGTGTGCTATTGCTTGAATGCCACGTTGAGTGGACTGGCCAGGAAAGGCCCAGTACAAGAGAGTGAAATTGAAACCTGCTGCACCTTTTGCCTGAGGAGGACTTCTAGATGCAACTTCCCAAAGTGCAGAGAAAATCCATTTACTGGAGCTTCACTAGATAAATGAGTCATCAGCCATGACTGGCTGAGCTTTCATTGAAGTAGTTATCTAACTAGATCATAGCCGAATTTGAAAGAAATGCCACTGGGGGGAGGCCAAAGGAATGGCTTTGGGAGAAAGCCACACCTCAAAGGAAAGAGTACCTCAGCTCGCAGAAAAGATGTGCTGGAATAAGGGTGACTGATCCTCACCCATGCATGCACATACTCTGCATAGTGTAGCACCATTGTTGGGCAAGTGTGATTCTCACTATTTGACAGAGGGAGAAACTGAGGCACGGAGTGGTTAAATGATTTGTCCAAGATCGTATAGATAGTAAGCCTCAAGCCCTGATGTTCTGATTCTACTGAGGAGACTAATCCAGGGGCATTTAATAAAGGATTGAAGGAGGAGGTGGGAAATGAAGGCAATAAACATTTAGCCCAGATTGTGTTTATTTGGTCTGCAGCACTGGGAGATCAGACTTCTCAAAGAGAATTAAAAATACTTTCTCCTTTGGCTTCCTTGGGGTGCTTGAAGTCCAATAATGTTGTCATGGGATGAATGGAAAGATTTCTCTGGTCCTACTCTCTTCCAAGGACTGTTGGCATAGACAGGTAGCTGCAAGAGAGGAGACAGACACATCAAAGGTACAGTGTTGTTCGAAGGGTGGGCAAGCCTTAGCAGTGAGAGGGGGAGGCAAAGAGGAGATCTGAAGTGGAGTAGATTAGTCCTAAAGCTAAAGAAGAGAAGTGATAAAGGTAAGGCCAAAATGAGCTGGGCCCAGCACTCAAGCCATTTTACTGCCTGGCTGCCTCTCCGAGGGACCTTAAGATCCCCAGTTGTCGAAGATGGGAAGGGACCTTAGAACAGAGAGTGCCATTGCTTGGAGGGAAGGGAAGACAAATGGTAGAGAGAGAAAGGTCCTTATAGCAAAGTTGGACCAGAGGTGGAACCTTGGCTCACGGATGGGACTTTAAAACATATGATGTTATAGCTGGGCATCTCAGAGCTGGGGAGGGAACCTAGACCAGAGAATGTCAGCAGTGGAAAGGATCTTATGACAGAGAATGTTAGAGCTGGGAGGGCTTGATTCTAAGGAATCAAGAGTATTAGTGCTCTGAGGAAATGTTAGAACACAGAATTTCAAAGCTAGAAGAAACTTTAGAATGAAGAAAATATCATAGCTTGGCTGGACCTTAGAACATAGAGGAGAATGTGTCTTAAAACACAGGATGTCAGATGTGGGAGGAACTTTGGAGAAGAGAATTTTAGAGGGTGATGAGGCCTTGGAGCAGACATTATGAGACCTGGAGAGGACCTGAGAGCAGAGAATATCAGGGTTAGAAGGGTCCTTGGAACATAGAATGTCAGATCTGGGAAAGACCTTAGGACACAGGATTTCAGAACTAGAAGTAAATTTAGAGCATAAAATGCCAGAGTTGTGGGAGACCTTAGAACATAGAAGGTCAGAGATGGAAGGAAGGAAGGAAGATTAGGGTTCAGCTAATTCAACTCCCTCTTTTATTTTTTAAACTTCTGTGATCTGTTGGGAAGTTGGTCTCATTTGGCTTGGGTTCCTGTGTATTGAACGCCTCACAATGCAGATTTGTCAAACCCTGCTCTAGCCAAGAAGCCAAAGCAACCTCCCTGACAGCATTTCTGCCATTTTCTCTAACCTAAGACTTTGGTCTTTTCCTATAGGGCTGTTGATGCCAGCCTCCTGTAGACCATCTCACTTGGAATTGGTTATTAACAATGACATAAATGCCTTGGATTTGAACCCTCCCTCCCTCCTTCCCTCCTTTCTTTTGAAAAGTCAAAGAGATCCGTCAAATAAACTGACGTGTTCTCGGGTCCCCTCTCTAAGTTAGGGTTTATTCTTGGAAAAATTCAGGGTTTATTCTTTTCACTGGATAGGCAGAGAATGTGAAGGCCAAAGACTCCAATCTCTTCTCCGGACCTCAGTTTTCTTCTGTGTAAAATGGATTAGATGAGCTCTATGGCCTGTCCACTCTGGCATTCGAGGCTCTGTGTTTTAAGGTACAATGTGTGCTCCTTAAGGACAGGGACTAGTACGATGTCTGGCACATCGAAGGCACTAAATAAATGGGGTTCAGTTGAAAGCCTCTTTCCTCTCTAATGAGAAAACAGGTTCAGTCTGAAGCTCCATTAAAAGAGCCATTTGCATCCAGGAAGGAGGAGACTTAGTGACTTCCTCCTCTGCCCTACTCAGCCCACATCTGGAGCTTTATGCTCAGTTTGGAGGGCCAGTGGTGAGCTGGAGTGTACCAGGAGAGCAGTCAGCATGGGGAAGGACCTCGAATTCATGCCAGATGAGCATCAGTTGGAGGAACTAGGATTGTTTAGCCCAAAGAACAGAAGCCCCTGAGGGAGACATGACTGCTGTCTTTAAGTTTTCAAAGAGGCGTCAGAGAGAAAGTGAAAAAAGCTGATTTGGGCCAGAAGTTGGAAAAAAGACTCCTGAAGCCTTAGAGCTGCCCCACAGTGGAGTGGGCTGCTGCCTGGGGAGCTAGTGCATCACATTGTGTGGGATGTGTTCAAGCAGGCGTGAGGTGGAGGGGTAGATTCTTGTTCGGCAAGGTACAGCTTGGCCTAAATGGCTGCCCTCCCGCCCTCCCTCCCAGCTCAGACCTTCTTTGTTCTGGGTTCTAAGCTCTGGCAATCTCCCTGTGAGGCTGGGAAGAGTTCGGTGACTTGCTCGAGGTCACACAGCTTGCGACCAGCTGACTGGGGACTAAATCTTAAGTCCCACCGACTCGCTGGGGCTCCTCTGAAAAGAGCCCCCCAGAGCTATTTGTCCAGAGCCAAGCACACTGGCCCAGTTGTCTTGGTGATAGACAGCTTGGCAGCGAGCAAGCAAGGGCTGTCTGCACAGCTCTGAGCTGGCCTTGGACTGTCTGTAATGACTCCATTGAAGTTTGGCTAATTGAAATCAGGAAGAAAAATTAATGTAGAAGGAAAAAAATAACACCTCCAGTTGGGCTTTGTATGACTGCCAGAGGGGAGGGGTCTGGGTAGTTACTCTTCTATTATTCTTAATGGCTCGTCATTATTCTGCAGGAATTGGATATGTTAGTTGTCATGAAGTTTTTGACTATTGTTATGTTATATGTGTGTGTGTGTGTGTGTGTGTGTGTGTACAAACACACACTATACACCAGTCTTTCAAAGATCCTGAGAAAAGTCCATCAGATTTGTCATTTCCTCCAGAGCACCAACTGAGGCACAGAGGGGAAAAAACCAACTTCCAAAGGACCTTAAGTCCATAGCAGAAATGGGAAAAGAATTCTTTTGTTTTATCTTCCAGTCAGTAAAATGGGTACCGTGCTCAAAGCTGAAAGAAATCAGGCTGTGGGCCCAATGAAATATGGCCTGTGGAGTTCGGATCTGGAAGCGATATCAGAGATCATTGAGTCCACACTTAATTTTACAGGTGAGGATACTGAGGCCAAGCAATATAAAGCAACTTATCTAAGGACACACAGGTCACAAACAACAGAACCCACCTTAACTCCAGAAGTAAGCTCTCTTTTCTCTATACCATGTTGTCTAATTAAACTTTCAAGGTTTGTGTTTCCAAGCCCAATTCCTTTAGTCTTTAAGTCTGACTGCTTATAAGAAGAAACTGGAGATCAGTACCTTCTCTACAAAGTGTTAACTATTGAAGGGTAACTACTAAAAGCCCAAATATTGATGTGCAAGTTCTTCTTTTAAGCAGCAAGATTTTAAGATTAAAAGAAAGACTTTAAATAAATATAAACACCTAGGTACAAATTAAGTACCTCTTCCACTAAACTTCATTTATTTCCTATTCCTAGTATTTAACTCTTATTCTTCTTATTCTCCTTTACTTTCTGTCACTTACACTTTGGATACTGCAAAATCTGGACACAGTTGCATTCTGTAAAGTACTACTTGCCACTTTGTAACTGGTGTCCGTTGAGAGGACTTTGATGATACACGCTTCCTTATGCTCGGCTTTCAGTTAACTCAACTAGTCTCTCTCTAAGCGAGAACAGCTCTCTGCTTCCTGTGTCTTTCCACCCACTCCCCTCTCCCCCTTTAAAAATGCTAGACAAAATAGAAAAGGCAGAAAAGGATCGTGATTGTGCAGGCATGTCTCCATGTCCATAGCTCCTGTGACATTTTTCCATTCGGGAGAGAGTTCCCTTGGCAATCAAGTTACTCATTCTCACTGCCCCCTTTCCAACAAAATGTGGGCTGAGGGCCAATTCTGCCAAAACCTTCTTAAAGGGCCTCTGCCTTTTTCTCTTCTGAACATTTTAAAGCACGGTTGATCTAAACTGAACAGCTTGTCAACAGAATCATGGTTCTTTAGAGCTGGGAAGGCCCTTAAAGATCATCCAGTCCAACAGCCTCATTTTTACAGATGGGAAAATCAGAGCTCAGAGAGGGTCAGTGACTTACCCAAGGTCACTCAGCTGGTAAAAGGTGGGTCTGGGACTTGAGCCAGGATCATCTGATCCCAAGGCTGTTGGGCTCATCCTTACAGCTCGCTGGCCCAAGCAAATACAGTGATTTCCTCACAGTAGTTAAATAGAACTTTGTGGCTATTTTGTGCAGTGAAGACCTTTGGTGTGAAATCTCAGGATTGGATTTCTTCACTGGAAATCCTGACGCACTGGGTGGGGGTTAGAGGAGACAAAAGGGTGGGTACTCAAGGGTTTTAAAATGTTCCAGTGACTGTACCGTGTAGACATGGGGTGTGTTATGGGGTGGAGCTACAGGGAGTCTGTGAGAGGATCTGATTAAGTCAAGATGGATTTCCAACTCAGGAAGCCTTTGAGAAAGAGGAGAGGAAAGATGAAAGCTTCCCTTTGATTTGCATTGTTTGGGTAGTAGAGTCCCACAGCTACGCCCTTTGCTCCTGCCCAGTTTTGTCTTTGCTTCTAAAGCACATTTTCTTTTGGCCTGTGTTGGATGTAAGATCTTTACAGCCTTGGCTTAGTGTTTTTTATTGTTCATTTGTGCACGTGTGTGTGTGTATATATATGTGTGTATTCATCCAGGAGGCCTTCTCTAAGCTTCCCATGGGGAATCCACCTTCCCCCTTGGCATACCCTCACACAGCACCAGGTATCCCTTTAATTCACCCCTCTTTTACTAAAAATACCTGTGTTTGCATCTTATTCCATTATGAGACTAGAAGTTGCACGAAGGCTACTGCTTGTTGCAATTTGATATCTGTCCCAGGATGTAGAAGAGTACTTTGCTTCCCAGTGGATGCTTAATCAATGTTGAATGAATACAGTGTAGGCTGCCTGATGGCAGCCCCCATGCTGGTCAGCACCCACTTCAAGTGAAAGGCTCATTAGACCCTGTGGGATGTTCCCAATGATGTATGTTCCACTGCATGGATGTTCCCAGTGATGCGTGTTCCACTGCATGGATGTTCCCAACGATGCGTGTTCCACTGCGTGGATGTTCCCAGTGATGCATGTTCCACTGCGTGGATGTTCCCAGTGATGCGTGTTCCACTGCGTGGATGTTCCCAGTGATGCGTGTTCCACTGCGTGGATGTTCCCAGTGATGCGTGTTCCACTGCGTGGATGTTCCCAGTGATGCGTGTTCCACTGCGTGGATGTTCCCAGTGATGTGTGCTCCTCTGCATGGATGTTCCAGTGATGCATGGACTCAAGTGAAACTTAGTGTACCTTGCACTTGGCATTGGTGCTTCAAGGCCTTCTTCAGGCTGTGAAAGAAATATTTAGGATACTAGAGTAGATCGAATGTTGGATGTGGAATCAGGAGCACCTGGGTTCAAAGTTGGCCTCAGATACTTACTAGCTGAATGATTTGGATGAGTTGCTTGGCCTCAGTTTCCTCATGTGTTAAACGGCTATATTAATATCAGAGTCCAGAAAAGTTCCTTTACTCTGTGTTTGTTCACTGAATAAACACTAGGAAAAAGAGAAGCCGCATTCTTCGGGGGGGGGGGGTGTTGCTTGGGAGCCCCTGGCATTTCTGTCCTTTGAGGAAGGTCAATCCATGCAGTGAACAAAAGCCAGTCAAAGCAGCTGTTCAGGGTTTAGCTGACCCAGAATTGATTGACCTATTGCCACCCTAACAAGGTAGCATGGCATTGTGGACCTAGAGTGAGGCATGTGGGGGTTTGAATCCTGCTTCAGACAGTTACTGACCTGGGGTGAATCACTTAACCTCTGTTTGCCTCAGTTTCCTCAACTGTAAGATAGGGATAATAATAGCACCTACCTCACTAGGTTCTTGTGAGGATCAGATGAGATAGTATTTACGAAGTGCTTTGTAAACCTTAAAGCACTATGTAAATGCTAGTGGTTATCATTATTATTATTAGGCGGCTAGGTAACGCAACAGATAGAGGGCCGGCCTGGAGTCTGAAAGACTCATCTTCCTGAGTTCAAATCTGGCCTCAGACGCTCCCTAGCTGTGTGACCCTGGGCAAGTCACTTGCCCCTGTTTGTCTCAGTTTCCTCATCTGTAAAATGAGCTGGAGACAGAAATGGCAAACTGCTCCAGCATCCTTACCAAGGAAACCCCAAGTGGGGTCACAGAGAGTCAGACACATGACTGGACAACAACAACAACAATTATTATCACTATTATTACATTTCCTCTTCAATGAGAGGGAAGAGTTCATAGACCATCGATCATCATAAAGCCCAGATCTAGAGCTGGAAGGGACTTCAGAGGCCATCTAGTCCAACCCTCTTATTTTACTATTGAGGAAACTGAGGCCCTGGAGTGTTCAATAGCTTGCCCAAGGTCATCGTGGCAAAGGCAGGGCATCCTGAGGCCTCCGTCTGGAGAGTCAGATTAGGTGATCTCTCTACTCCCTCCTCCTTCTGAGTGCTGTCAAACAATGCATGCTGAATTCCTGTAGTCTATACTATCCTCACAGGACTTAGAGCTTAAAGGGGCTTAGAAATCATTTAGTCTCCTTCCCATACTTTAGAAGTGAGAAAACTGAGGCCCAGAGAAGGTAAATAATTGGTCCAAGGTCACTATTCAATCAACAGGAGGAGATCTCAGAATGCCAGAGAGTCCATGCCTCCTATAATGCCCAACCTCCTGTGTTCCAGAGGGGACATTTGGTGTGATGGAGCAGAGAGAGGCCTATGCTGAGTTCTTCTTCTGGGAGAGAGAGAGTGTGAAATTCCAACAGCAGCTCTGAGCTGGGCACTGGCTCCCTCCTGGCATCAGATGAAAAAGTTAAAATTAGTTGTGGGGGATCGGGTATGGTCTGCAGGAGCGACCGAAAATAGGCTGTTTCAGGAGGTGACCTCATAAATAACTATATTGGAGGAGGGCAGAGAAGTGCGTGCGCACGCGCGTTCACACACACACACACACACACACACACACACACGCTAAAAATATTCAGAAAAGTCACTGCAATCACCATAAATTCGGCTTTAATGGACTGCTGGAATCCCAGCCCAGAGGCTACCCGGGCGCAGGTGGGCGGGGGTGTGCTGAGTTGGGGTGAGGCCATCAGAAGTCATGCCAATGTGTCTATATTTCATCTCTGGGAACAGAGGATGGCTTTTTTTATTAGGAGGTGGGGAAGGGGAGGCATTTAAAGTCACCCCTCCCTTTCCCTTCTTGATCTCTTCATGTTCAGGACAACCCAGATCTCTTCTATCCCTTCAGAGCTGGACCCTGATCCCATCCTCCATTCAAAGTGCCTTTCTTACCTTCCCTTCTGATGTGTCTCCAGCTATTTTGGTCCATAGCAGATCCTTCCACTCTGTGGTCTGTATCCAGACCAGCTTGCCTCTCTTCTCTTAATAGAAACCACAAGAGCTCGGGGCCCTCAGTAGACTAGGATTGGTTTTTTATGGGAAGGAGACTTCTTGGGGAGGGTCTATAGTCTAGTGGGGAGGGGTCCTTTAATTGGGGAACAAACTTACCCTCTGAAATCAGGCTTCTACCTCTACCATATAATTGAAACTGCTTCCTTAAAGGTCACCAAATCTATTGACTTCCCAGCACAGTACTTAGCTTCCTTGAGTTCTCTGCAGGATCAGACTTCTTTCTTAAAAGCCTTCTCTTCCCTTGGCCACAGAGTCATTGTATCATTTTGGTTCTGCTGCTACCTCCATGAACATTCCTTCTCTGTTTCTATCACAGGCTCATACTGCTTTCTGCCTCTCTCGTAGCACGGGAGGGCAGAACTCTGAACAATGGCAGAAGATGCAGAGAGGCAGATGAGCTGGATCTAAGTGAAAACTTTCTAGAGCTCTTTCAAAACTATACTTGACCTCCTTGGGAGACAGTGGGCTCTTCATTAAAAGAGAACTTCGAAAAGAGACAGAATGACCATTTATTAGGAATGTTGTAGAGGTAGGACTTGGACTAGGGGGGCCTTTAGTTCCTTCTGATTCTGAGATTCTACCTTTGTCCAGTTGATCCCCTATGTCTGGAATGCACCCCCACCTCCCCTCCACCTCTTGGAATCCCTGGTTTCCTTCTAGATTCAGCTCAAGCTCCACCTTTATATGCAGCCTTTCCTGACCCCATTGGATTCTGATGACCTCCTTCCTACTACTACCCAGGATCCATTTTGTATAGATTAATATTGATTTCATGCCTATATATGTGCATGGCGGTTCCCCCATTAGAGTATAACTCCTCAGCTAGGATTAAAACCAAGAATCACCTACCCAGCAAAACTGAGTATAATGCTCCAAGGCAAAATATAGATTTTCAATAAAATAGAGGACTTTCAAGCTTTCTCAGTGAAAAGACCAGAGCTGAATAGAAAATTTGACTTTCAAACACAAGAATCAAGAGAAGCATGAAAAGGTAATCAAGAAAAAGAACAAGAAAACGAAATTGCAAGGGACTTACTAAAGTTGAACTGTTTTGTTGACATTCCTACATGGAAAGATGACGTGTATGATTCATGAGACCTCAGTATTAGGGTAGCTGAAGGGAATATGCATATATATATGTTTATGTGTATATATATATATGTATAAGTGAATGTGTATGTATGTATATATATGTGTGTATGTGTATGTGTATATATATATATATATATATATATATATATATAGAGAGAGAGAGAGAGAGAGAGAGAGAGAGAGAGAGAGTGGGCACAGGGTGAGTTGAAGATGAAGGGAAGATATCTAAAAGAAATGAAATCAAATTAAGGGATGAGAGAGGAATATATTGAGAGAGGGAGATAGGGAGAGATAGAATGGGGTAAATTATCTCGCATAAAAGTGGCAAGTAAAAGCAGTTCTGTAGGAAGAGAAGAGAAGGCAGGTGGGGGGGAATGAGTGAATCTTGCTCTCATCAGATTTGACCTGAGGAGGGAATACCATACATACTCAATTGGGTATCTTACCCCACAGGAAAGAAGAAGGAAGAATATAAAAAAGGGGGTTGATAGAAGGGAGGGCAGATGGGGGTGGAGGTAATCAAAAGCAAACACTTTCGAAAGGGGACAGGGTCAAGGGAGAAAATTCAATAAAGGGGGATAGGTTAGGAAGGAGCAAAATATAGTTAGTCTTTCACAACATGAGTATTGTGGAAGGGTTATACATAATGATACACATGTGGCCTATGTTGAATTGATTGACTTCTTAGGGAGGGTGGGTGGGAAGGGAAGAGGGGAGAGAATTTGGAACTCAAAGTTTTAAAAACAGATGTTCAAAAACAAAAAAAAAAGTTTTTGCATGCAACTAGAAAATAAGATACACAGGCAATGGGGTGTAGAAATTTATCTTGCCCTACAAGAAAGAAAGGGAAAAGGGGATGGGAAGGGAGTGGGGTGACAGAAGGGAGGGCTGACTGGGGAACAGGGCAACCAGAATATATGCCATCTTGGAGTGGGGGGGAGGGTAGAAATGGGGAGAAAATTTGTAATTCAAACTCTTGTGAAAATCAATGCTGAAAACTAAATATATTAAATAAAAAAAAAGATTAAAAAAAGAGTATAACTCCTCTAGGCCTTTGTCCTTGTGCCTGCCACAAAGAAGGTGCTTAATAAATGCTTGTTGGTTGACTGGTTCACACGCACAACTTCTATTACCACCCCCACACAGATGACATCTAAATCCATGCATCTAGATTCAGTTACTACCCTGAGCTTCAGACCTGGGGAACGCTCCACCTGCATGACTACTGTGACCTCAAACTCAATATGTCCCAAATAGAATTGATGATCTTTCTGCACAAATCTGCCTCTCTTCCAAACTTCCCAATTTCTCTCAATGGCATGAATTTTTTTAAAGGACTCTCCCTATCACCCATACTTAAAACTTGGGAGTCATCTTAAACTTTCCTTCTATCCATTCCTCAGTTTTCTCCTCTGTAACACGGAGTTGAATTAGATGATCTGTAGAATCCATTCCTTATTCATCTAGGATTCTATGACTCCATCTTGCTTCTTGGCTTTAGCAAAATCTGAAAAATCTCTCAGATCTGTCCCTTCCTCTCTACTTATATGGCCACCATCCTAGTTGCGGGCCTCCAACATGGTCTTCCTGTTTCCAATATCTCTCCTCTTCATTCTATTTTCTACATAGCTTCCAGAATAATCTTCCTAAGGCACAGGTCTGGCTGACTATGTCACTCCCCTACTGAGAAACCTTCAGTGGTTTCCCATTGCCTGTAGGATAAAATGCTTTGATGTTTCAATGGGTCTGTGATCTCATCAAGATGGTGCTCCTTAAAATAATGCAGATTGCAACCCATCTGTGCCCTCTTGTCTTGTGTGAATCTTGTTTGTGTCCTCCTATAAATTCACCGTGAGGGTCCACCCAACAGACTTGGGGCCTTCCTCTAATTGTCTTGACATTGTGTGTATATCAATGGAATACATTGGACATCCCTCTCTTTCATTACATAACCAAACCTCTTCTTCACTGGTTCATTTCTTTAATCACATTCTTCACACTGACTCTCCATGGTACTTCCTTGTCTGTAACGTGATGCAGCTTTCTCATGCCTGCTATGCACCTCTCCATTGCCTTTTGGGCAATTTCATGACTCATAGCCATACAACAATGCTAGGAGAATATTGATATTTAAAAAGATGGGTCATTAAGAGTCCTCCTCAGTGTGGCCATAATTTCCTATTTCTTGCTGTTTTAAGAGGCAATACCACTCATGATTTCTCAAAAGCAATCTTGCCTATTCTCCTCCTGTTCAACTCTGGGCCTTTGTCTACATGTAGTACATGTCCAACATAATGGTGGATTAGTTCAGTGGGTTGTCCTAATCTGGGCAATAGGCAATAGGCAATACTCTTCATCCACTTGGTTTTCCATTGTGTCTAGTCAGGGTGAATTCTATTGAGTGATTATGGATCTCATTTAGAACCTCTGCAATGTTCTGGTACTTGACACAGTATCATCTGAAAATGGGAACATCTAGAGGTCCTCAGCATCTATAGAGAATCTGGTCAATTGGAACTCTTCACTGGACAGCTTCCATGACCTTGGCAAGCACATGCCCTTGTTTGGTACTGACAGAAGCAGAGGGTCATGAAACCAAGATATCTCTATGGTTCCATCTTTCAAGGAATCTTGCGTGACTTTGACATGTGCACAGGAGACATTCTGTTGGAGGAGAGCCTTTCAGGAAGCTTCTTGCTCTACTAAATGAAATGCTTTCTTATAATCAACAAACAATAAGTACACCAGGACCTGGACTTTTTTCTCTATGCCTTTCAAACAACTGTGTAAAAATATGATGTGGTGTGAAATGGCGTTTGCAAAAGTTGGTTTTCTTCTCATACCTTCAGCAAGGTGTGTACACTGCTGTGTATATTTGTGAATTACCCTCCAAAACAGTTTGCAGAGGTGGGCAAGTAGGCCTGTGGGTGTGCAGTTATAACTATTCTCTTGGTCAGATTTTTGGGTCCAAGCCTTTGCCGTCCTCCCTTCTTTTCCCTCCAGTCAGTTTCTTCTGGCATGTCTCTCCTCTATGTATATCTGGTCTAGGCCCAGTTGCTCTTCTCAGCTTTGTTTTCTTCAGTGCCTTTTCTGCTTCCCCAGGCAGCACAGTGGGGACTGTTAGCTGAGCTGGAAAAGGTGAGGCTCTTCCCCAGGGTGGTGAGATCGAGGCAGGGAGACTTCTTCTTCTAGCCATCCTGTCGACCCCACAGCTTGAAGTCTTTTCCTTCCCCCACACTATGGGTGACCCATACTGTATGCTACTCCCTTGACTGTATATGAGCTGCCACCTCCATGCTCACATCACTATCGCACCCCTCTCCAAGGGTTTGCTCTCTCCCACCACAATGTCCTTTTATCTCCTCCTGGAGGTTGGGAAGGATCAGGTGTGAAGACCAGACTCTCAGAGGTATGGAGCCCTTCCTCTGCTGATGAAACTATAGAAACTGTACTTGGGACAGACAGATGATCCTCTATTCCACAACTGAATTTGCTCAGGGTACAAGAATTTCTAGTTATGGCTTTGGATGCTAATGTCTAAATATGATGACTCCACAGGCCTCAATGATGGAAAATCTTTATACATATTTTTCATTTCACATCTGTTATCTTCCTTCCAGTTTCATCCTTAAAGATCTTCAGGATTACTTTGCTTACTTAGATCTCTTGCCAAGCTTTCTTAAAATAAATTTTTCTGCTCCACTATTTCTTGTTGTTTTAAGAGGAAATACAACTCACACTCTTCCACCATTCTTCTATGTAAGACCTTACAAATGAGTTTCTACTCTAAACTGGCATTGACCTTGGCTGCCATATCTCTCTGCTGGGCAAAGAGACCAAGTGTTTGTTGACTAAGGTAGTTTCTAAGTCGTTTTGGTCTCCTTATTGTGGCATTTGATTTACATGGGTTGAATTTGCTTGAGAGGCAAGTGGAGCAGCCTTGGAGTCAGGAAGATCTGGGTTCAAGTTCTGCTTCTGACAAATACTGGCTAAATCATTGAAACTTTTCAGTGGCCCAGGCAGATTTCCAGGACTAGAGTAGGTGCTGACCTTTGTTAACACCTATGTAAGTTTCTTCTCTGAGAGAGATGTTTTTATCAATGAATTTACAAATCTGGTACAACAACAAAATCCCCAACAGCTTCCTTAGGAAAGGGTAACTATTCTTTTATTCATTTCCTATTTCTCAGCAGCAATTAACTATTTTAAATAGTTCAGGTGACTGTTCTTTAAATGGCATGCCATATATTTTTCTCATTTTGATTATTTCTTCTGGTTTTGTCTGTAGGGTATGTGTATGTATTGCCTATTGCCTATGTATGTAGGTTATGTATGTCCATGTGGGTCTGTCTAGATCTGGCTTGCAGGGAAGCATAACTAGATATCTCTAGCCTCTTCTCCTCACCCCTCTCAAAGGGGTAGCAAGAGTTGGAGGTCATGAGACTGGTCACTCTGTTCTCCTCAGAGAGGGAGTGCTATCTACCTACCCCCAAATATCGTTAGCATATGGGAAGGCATTTTTAGGTCCAAACTGCATACTTGATCACTATCCCTTTACTAGGAGAGAGTGCCCCTATATATATATATATATATATATATATATATATATATATATATATATATATATATATATATATATATATATATGCCAGGCTTGACTCCTCACCAAATATCAGCTACATAAAGACCATGCATAGTGAATAGCAAATAAACGAATTTATCCAAACTGATAGCAAACAGAAGTCATAAAAGTTATACAAATATATTAGATGGAATGAGCTCTCATACAAGGAGTGAGATATCAGAGAGAGAGAGAGAGAGACACAGAGAGAGAGAGACAGAGACAGAGACAGAGAGACAGAGACAGAGAGACAGACAGACAGAGAGACAGACAGACAGAGAGAGAGAGACAGAGAGAGAGAGACAGAGAGAGAGACAGACAGACAGAGAGAGAGACAGAGACAGAGAGAGAGAGAGAGACAGAGAGAGAGAGAGACAGAGAGAGAGAGACAGAGAGAGACACAGAGAGAGAGAGAGAGAGAGAGAGAGAGAGAGAGAGAGAGAGAGAGAGAGATTGAGAGAGGAAGAACGTATGTCTCCAATCTCACCCAAGGAGTAATTCCCCAAAGTCCTCCAGCTCCCTTGCAGGGGAACAGGGCTTGCTCAGCTCTGGCCTACTTGGTTGACACCAAGAACTGGAAATGAGAGCTGTGTTGTCAACAACTTATATCCCCACAAGATCGGACCAGTTTCCATCATTCCTGCACAATGCACAGTACTTGAGGAAACTGGAGGTTGAATAAAAGTTGGTTTGATTGTCTGTCTTCACTGAACAGTTGCAGCTTGGCATGGTAGCCGGTATACTAGACTTTGGAGCCTGAGGATGTGGGTTTGAATCAGAGGTGTGCTGGTAAATGTTTAACAACTGACTCTCCAAAAACTAAAGTGGACCCATGGCACACTTTTCAGTTAAATCTGCATTATTAATATTTTCTTCATCACTTTCTTAAATCTAGACAACCCACAAAATGATATAAATCAAATCCTGATTTGTAGCGTTTGCCCATTTCTGAGGTGTAAAAGCTGTTCACGCTGAAGATTTAACACCTGCTTTTTGTGAGTAGGTTCAAGCACTAAAAGAGATTGTAAAGATTATCTAGATCAACTCCTGGCCTGTCCATTGTAAAGATGGGGAAACTGAGGCTGAGAGGGGAAGTGACTTGCTCAAGTTCACCCATCTGGTAAATGTCAAAGCCCAAATTGGAAATCAGGTCTTCCAACATTCTTTCTTCTATATCATGTTGCTTCTTATACTCACAGATTTATATTGGGGCTACTAAACCTTGCTCTGCTTACTCTCAGAGTTAATCACAGCTCTCATCTGTGCTGTGTTTTGTGGTTCCAAGGCATTATACATACACAATCCCATTTAAACTTCACTATGACCCTGGAAGTGCTTTGGTTTCTAAGGGATTATCTTTTTTTGTCCTGAGCTCCATTCCTACATCTCCAAACGTCCCCCAGACAACTCCATTAAGCCATTCAGTTTCACTTCCAAGTTAACATTGTTAAAATGGCATTCATCATCTTCCCCCTGAACCTGGGGAGCTAGGGACTATCTTGCTTTTGCATTTTTAGCTCCAGCACCTGCACAGTGGCTGGCACATAGTAGTGTTTAATTAATATTTTTTGATTGGTTTCCTTCCTGGCTCGCCTATTTTTGTCAGTGATACCACTTTCTTCTGGTCAATCAGACTCAGAATCTTTGTGTCTTTTCTTGCCCCACTCCCTCCTCCCAATATCCTGTCCCTTTACTTTTTCCTTTTAGTTTTTTTGCATGGACTCTTTTTTAAATTTAATTTTTTTTCATGAATGAAAATCTACATTCTTTCCCTCTTATTCTCCCTCCCCATTGAAAAAGAAAGAAAAACAAAATCCTTGAAACAAGTATGTATAGTCAAGCAAAACAGATTTCCAACTTGGCCATGTGTAAAAAATATGTCTCAGTTTGTACCCGAAGTCCATCACAGCTCTGTCGGGAGGGAAGTAGCATTCTTCATCATTCATAGTCTGGTCATTGTGTTAATCAGAGCTCCTAAGACTTTCAAAGTTGTTTATTTTCACAATATTGTTATCATAGAAATTGTTCTCCTGAATCTGCTCCCTTCATTCTATATTAGTTCATGCAAGTCTTCCCCGGTTTTTCTGAAACAATTTCCTTTATCTTTTTAACCAAGAAATACTATTTCATCACATTCCTATACCATAACTTGTTCAACCATGTCTCAGTTGATTGGCACCCCCTCAGTTTCCAATTCTTTACCACACTAAAAAGAACTGTCACAAATATTTTTGGATATATGTGTCCTTTTCCTCTTTCCTTGATCACTTTAGGGTATAGATTTAGAAGAGGTATTTCTGGGTCAAAAGGTATTCACAGTTTAATGGGTTTTGGGGCATAGTTCCAAATTGCTCTCCAGAATGGTTAGCCCAGTTGACAGCTCCACCAATAGTGCATTAGGGTGCCTGTTTTTCCACAGTCCTTCCAGCAGTTGTCGTTTTCCTTTTTCCATTTTCCTTTGCCAGCTGATAAGTATAAGGTTGTTTTCATGTGCATTTCTCTATTAGTGATTTGGAGCATTTTTTCATATGGCTATTGATAGCTTGGATTTCTTCCTCTGAAAACTTCCTGTTCACAGCCTTTGACAGTTTGTCAATTGGGAAACGGCTTTTACTCTTATCCACTTTAATCAGTTCCCTATCTTTATTAGAAAGGAGATCTTAATCAGAGGATCCTTTTATTTTTCATTCATTCTTTTTTATCTGTGCCACTTCTCTAATACAACAAGTTATCCTCACTTCACACCTGGATTAATAAAATAGTCTTGCACTAAGTCTCCCTCTCTCTAGCAAATCAATCCTCCTGCATGCTACCACCACCAGATGCATCTTCCAAAAACACTGGTTTCATCATGATACTCGCTTGGTCAAGTACCTTCAGTGGTTCCCCAGTTACCTCAGAAAAAAGTCCAAAGTCTTTGGTCCTACTTTGAAGGCCTTCCTCAGTATGGCCTACCCAACTGCTCCCTAACACAAGCCTTTGCTCATCCAAACTGGTGTCCTTACTGTCACCCACACACATTCCTAGCTCCATGCCTGGCAATGCCTTCTCCCTTCCTTATGGGAAAGGAATTGTTCCTTTCTTTTACATTTTTCCTATGTAAATCCTAACCATCCTCTGGTTCTATTCTGGGGATGGGGAACAGTTTAGATAAAAGGCATAGATGTCAGATACTGGAGATTAATGATGAGCACAGTTTGCTTGGAACATAGAGTCTTTAAAGGCTCTGCTCGAACTAGGAGAACATTGTGCACAATAACAGCAATATTGTGCGATGATCAACTTTGATAGACTTAGCTCTTCTCCGCACTTCCAAAAGATTCCTGATGGAAAATGCCATCCCCATCCAGAGAAAGAACTATGGAGTCTGAATGCAGAGCAAAGCAGACTGTTTATCTCTTTTGTGTTGTTTTTTTGTTATCATGATTTTCCTCTTTTGTCCTGATTCTTCTTTCACAATGTGACTAATGTGGAAATGTGTTTAACATGATTGGATTGCTCACTGTCTTCGGGAGGGGGAGGGGAAGGGGGAGGGGAGGGAGGAAGAAAAATTCGGAACTCCAAATCTTACAAAATGAATGCCGAAAACTATCTTTACATGTAACTGTAAAACTAAAATACTATTTATGAAAAAAATAAAGGCTCTGCTCCCTTTCCCAACCCATATCGTGGCCCATCTTAGGATATGGTCTTTGAGAGTTGCGATGGCTGAAAGCTTCATCAGCCTGCAATCAACCCGCTGTAATGCCTTGATGAACACAATATCCATACAAAGATGACCCTAATACGAGTTCAAAAATCAGTAAGTAGGAGAGGCTAAACAGTAAGTAGGAGAGGCTGAGGGACTTGGAGGAAGACTTTTGCTAAGAGGATCAGGAAAAACTTCATAGAGGAGTGGCTTCTGAGCTGAGTCTTGAAGGAGGGGAAGAGTTTCATTAGTTAAAGAAGGAGAAATGGGGGTCTGTTCTGGGGATAGGGAACAGCATAGATAAAAGGCATAGAGGTCAGATACCGGGGATTGACAACGAATGCAGTTTGCTTGGAACATAGAGTGCATGAAGCAGGTTAGTGTATGATGAGGCTGGAAAGGGAGGGTGGACCCCGTTTATTATGGACAGCCTTTAATGTCAGGCTAAGGAGAATTCAGTTTATTCTGGAGTCAGTTGGGAAGCTCTGAAGGTTTTAGATCAGTGCGATGACATGGACTGTGGGGCTGGGCCAGTGGAGAGACTGGAGGCGGCGAGACGTGATGAAGGCCTGCACCGGGGTGGTGCTTGTGTGAATGGAGAAAAAGGGCCAGATGGACATAATTGTGTGGAGATAAAAATGACAAGATTTGGCAACTGATCCAAAATGGGGGCTCAGGGCGAGGGAATAGCCAAGAATGACTGGGAGCCTTTGAGCCTGGGTGGCCAGAAGAAGGTCCCACCATGCCGAACTAAGAACTGGGTACCTGGTGGGCATTTAATGAACCCCATCGTGTTATTTTCCTTGATTTCCAGCCTGACAGGCAGCATCTGAGGCCTTGCTCCTGACCCTCTCTCCTTCCCATCAACCTTTTCACCCCTCAGGAAAGTCAGTTTGTGAAGCTCATCGATAAAAAGTACTTCATTCCTTCATGGCTCATTTTCCTCTTCCGAACACAATATACATAGGAGTTGGAAAGATCTAGTCACACATTGGAAGAGGCCTCACTTCAGATTCTCAAAGCTGTGACCTTATTCCTTTTGGGTTTGAGCGTCTCCCTGGATAGGATTTCACGCCACATAAACTCCAAGCCTGTGAAAAGTCAAAAGGACAGACAGGGAGGGTGTAGATTCATCTTTTTCGAATATCAAAATGCCATCAGCTGGAGGAGGTGCGGGCGGGCGGAGGGAGCACGGCAGCCACCGCATTGTCCTCGGCCTGGGCTCTTTGGGGGAGCCTTTGGGGACTGACGCCACCACAAACCCTGCTCAAAGACGGCCCTGGAAACTTGTCAGCCAGGGCTGGAGCTGGAAAAAAGGCGGGGGAGGGGAGCAGTTCAGGCCCAGTTTGCTTCCTTTCCAAATGTCCTTTCTTTGTTACGGGAATAATAATGATAATATTAACAAAAATAATGTGGTGTAGAGAAAACCAGAGGTTGTCGGAGCTGGAAAGAAACCTAAAGATCATTTAGTCCAACTCCATTGCTTTATAGAGAAGGAAATGGAGTCCCAGGGAGGGCAAGGGGTCACACAGCTTAGAAGTGACAGAACCAGAATTCAAACCCATGTCTTTTGACTCTAGGTCCTGGGAGCCTTCCAAAGACCCTTAAGACATCGGGTCAGGGCTAGCGTCTTCTGGCTTCAGCTCTTTTTGGTTGGGAGAGGGGAGGCTAGAGTATGAAGGTCAGTCCGAAGAAGAAAGAACCCGGGAATGGGGAAATGATCAGCTTTGTTTGCCTTTGGGCCTTGAGAGCTAATGAATTCCTCATTGCTAGGGGCCTCCAAGTAGAGGAGGTTCTTGTTTAAATATGGTGGACGGTATGGTCCTTGAGGGGCCCCTTCTATCTCTGGGAGCCTCTGTCTCTTAACCTAGTTCTAACAGTAGCTTCTACAGCATTTGGAAACCATAGGATCATAAGACTTAGTGCTGGATGACACTTCAAAGGCCAGCTAGTCTAGTCACCTCATTTTACAAATGAAGAAACTGAGGCCCAGAGAGGGGAAGGGATTTGCCCAGTGTCAAACAGCCAGGGTTCGAACTGTCTCTAAACTCAGTGTTCTTTCTACCATGCCATGGAAGAGCACAGTTTCTTGGTTTGATTGAGGAAGAAGTTTTGTTGTGAGGAAAAGTGCTATATAAGCACTAAAGCCCTGTATAAATGGGAGCATTATTAGTGTTAATGATCATCTGTTGCTCCACATAAGTTATGTTCCATATAACTGAAGCTTACTCCATTAAATACCAAGACGTCAATGTTTTTGGAAGAAGTCTTTCTGAACATAATCCATACTTCTCTGCATTATTAATCCCAGCATACTTCAGGATATCAAGGAGCTGCGATTGCAGATCATAGCCCCTCCACACTCTCCAGATGACCTGGGGTCAGAAATGTAATTGTTCTACGGGTGCTAAGACTCTCAGCACTTGGCCAGCTCAGCCGGCTTTCAGGTAACAGGCATCCGGCCCATTGTCAGGCCCAAATCTGAAAACTTTTTAGTTTGGGAGGACCTTCCAGGGCTGAGAGGAGGGCTTCAGGGGAGGACAGAAAGACTAGACTTTGAGGAAAAACAGTCTGCTGCATCCCTCGCTGGTCCAGATGAAGAGGAGGGGAATGCAAAGGGGCCATGCCAAAGACCTGCAAAGTTGGGCAAACGACGCTAGCCTGGTGCTATTAAAGAATCCAAACCTTCCATCCCACAGTGAAGCAAGTGCCTAATTCCCAGCGCCTGCCACCATCCCCAGGATAAGGAGAGATGAAGCAAAACGTTTTTCTTGACATCAAGTCAGGCCCAGGATAGCTGCTCTCCCTGTCTGGCCCCTGCCTGCTCCATTGGGGTCAACGCCTGTTTGATCACTATAGCTACCAAATGGCCCTGCTAGGTTACCCAGAGCAAGATGTTTGCTGTGCCCTGTGGGTGCCAGCTATACTCTGGCATCACCCCATGGAAAATACTAATAACATTAAGCAAAGGCAGCACAATTAGAACATTTTAATAGGTCTCAACCTTCTACAATGACACCCTTTTAAATCTTTGATCTGATTTCAAACAACAGAGGCCAATTTTTCCCCTATTATGTTTAATCAATTATTCCAGGGCTGGGGTGGGGCCTTCCATCCTAACAGGTTTTACAAACGCAGTGGCTTTACCTTGTGGTCACCATGGTGACCTGAGAGGAGTCTGGAGGAACCGATAGCTCCAACATTCCTGAGGAGAAGGCCCACAATGCCTTCTTTCAGAGGGGAAACAGGCTTCGTAAGAGCTGACACCCAGGAATGTCCCCAACATATTAGCCAGGAAACCCAAAGGGAAAGGGGCTTGGGGCCCCAGAAGGCTGAAAACAAATGATCCTCTTTGGGGGACTTAAAGGCAGCCTGTACAGAAAGCAAAATGCTCTCGTCTAGTATGATTCTTCGGAGAAAGAAGCTAGTTTCCTTTCCCCTCAAGATTAGAACAAGAGAAAACACACTTAAATGGAAGACAGGAATATTTAGGTTTGATCATAGGATGTCATGCTAGAAACTCATTTATCTTAACCTCCCTCCTTTTACCGACCAAGAAGCTAAGGCTGTTCAAAGTCACCCAGCTAGTAAGAGGAAGAGCCATGATATAGATGCGGATCTTGTGAGCCCAGATATTCTATTCACTATACCCCCCAACAGCCAGGGCAGGTGGAAACAAACAGGGGGATCTGAAGAAAAGTGTGTAATACTCTTCTTGGAGTTCTTGAAAGATCTTTAAGGAGAAAAAAGACTGTAGGCTTGGTGAGAGTGTTTTATTGTATAGAGGGAACTCTACACAATATAAGAAGCAAAGGGCAGGGATCAGTAGGTCCTCTTCTAGATGGAGCTGGCTAAGTAATGGGGTCCAACAAGGACCTCGATGCAGATCAGCCTCCGCATTTCTGAGATCATTTGAGAATTGTGATGTGCAGTGATAACAGTATATTTAGAGATGACACTGAGCTCCCTCCAGGACTGTCAGAGTTACCCCAATGTGGAACGGGCTGGCTGGCTTCCAACTCTGAAATTCTGTGCCAGCCAGGCAGGAATAAACTGCAGAAGGATTTTGAGTGAGCAATCAGAAAAAGAACAGATGTCCTTCGATGAGTGCAAGTGTAGTAATGAGGTTTAGTGAAAAGAGAAGTGGACTTTAAACCTGGCTTTGCTACTTACTTGGGCACGTCAACTAACCTCTTTGGGCCTCAGTTTCTTTATCTGTAAAAAATGCCCCCTTGAGCTGATGATCCGTTAGTTAAAAACTAGAAAAGGGCTTTGAATTACTTTTTTCCCTACAAAATAAGATGTGGTATACATACCACACTTTAAGGAGCAGGAAAACAAAGTTTTTACTCCATTGAAAATTTTTCTCTAAAGAATGCTTTTTATAATACCCATATTTTCAAATTTCAGGTAGAAAATTCAATACATTTTGCCATAAATTTTATAATATTTTGTAGCAAAGTACATAGCACAGTGTCTTGCAAATATTAGGCACTTAAGTATGTGTTCAATTGAATTGAAAGTGGATGAAAGTGTGTATTTCCCAGATTATGCCATGCTATTAGATGGACAGCCCGTTGAGCTAGTATATCAAAAAATACATATATATATGTGTGTGTGTGTGTGTGTGTGTGTGTGTGTGTGTGTGTATGTACGTATCTTGGACAGGCTCTACACATGAGCAATGAACTGGGCTTTGAATTGACTAGGAGGAGGAAAGCAGGCTACGCTTCCTTTGGAAATGTATTTGGTGTTTTCATCAAAACAAAGATTTCGAGCTGGAAAGGCATCTAGGAAAACCCCCTCATTTTACAGATTAGGAAACTGAGGCCCAGAGAGGCTATGTGACTTGTAAGTAGCAGAGGCAGGATTCAAACTCAGGTGGCCTGATTCCAAATCTAGTGCTCTTTCCTGTGTGCCACACTGCCTCCAGGCCCCAAGCAGCCCAGTGCTTTTTGATAGTGCTAAGTGATGCCATGTGGAAGTGAGTCATGAAGCCCCACCGTCTCAGAAGAGGGTAATGGACAGGCACATGATGGCTGGAATGTCTGTCTGTGTGTGTGCATGTATGTGTGTATGTATGTATGTATCTGGAAGCAGGCCATAGCATGTTAGCTGCAATGCTTTTCACATGAGGAATAGTGGGACAAGAGATGGGCTGCTTGTGTAGTGAGAGTAAAGGATAACGGATGGGCAGACCAAGCGATATCTGTGTACCTGTGAACTATTCAGAGAACCCTGGCAAGGCCTCAGGCTTAGTGGGTAAATTCTCTGAGGAGAATGGCCCAAGATGTGAGTGAAGGCAAAGATGGGGGGCCATCTGGAGCAGTGGAAGGAACCCTACAATAATGAGCTCACCGAGTCATCAAAGTAGGACAAATTATTCCTGCTACCCCTCGAGAACTTGGCACCTTCCACAAGGCCCTCCACTGGTCATTCTTTCAGGGAATCAGGTGGTAAGCGACAAAAAGTATTTCTGGTCAAGCCTGTGTCATGCTAGTTACTATTATTATTGAGTCAACATGTTGTCCTGAAAAGGAGACTAAATTTGGAGTCGAGAACTTGTCTTCAAATTCCAGTTCTTCTACTTACTAGCTGCATGACCTTGCCCTAGTCACCCCTCTGGGCCTCAGTGTCTTTATGTGTAAAATGAAGGAGTTGGACTCAGTGATCTGGAAGGGCCTTTCCAACTCTCATGTCTTTAGTATTGTTCTAATAACCCAATCTGAAGTATCTGGGATATGGTAGAGCAGACATTGGAAAGGACTGTGTCCCTAAGATAACAGACCGAAGAAGAGGCCCCATTGAAGCCTGGGAAGGGGGAAACAGGAGGAGTGCCCAAGTGACTTGGCTTTGAGGCATACTCATATCCAGAGGTTACTTGAAACAAACATTGGCCATTGAAAGACCTTCCATACTTTGCAATTTCAACAACGTGGCGGCTCCCCTCCATGGGCAAACACAAATTCCCAGGCCCCCCCTCCGCACCGTAAGAGATAGACTTCATGAGCTGCTGCCAAACACATTCTGCTAGCCAGCGTGGACTTGAAGCCTTCTCAATTTAGAAGAGGTAGCCAGAGTTTGACTCCCCTACAAAACCATGGAGAGCCCAGGGTCACCCCCATGCCACGGTACAGCCTTGGAGGAGAACTTTGATACAGAATAGAGGGGCATTGTGGTATAGCGGAGCAAGTGCTGGCCTTGGCATTGAGAGGCTTGGGTTGGGGAAATCACTTATACCATCTAAACTTTAGTTTCTTTATCTGTCAAGTGGGGGAGAATATTCCTTGCACTCCCAGGTTCACACGCACTGAGTGTGAGTTAGCACCCTGTAAAGCTAACAGTGCTAGTGACCTAGGAGCAATCATTGAGAGATCACATTTGAAGAAGTACTTCCTTCCTTTTCTGGGCCAACACCAAAGGGGCCCTTTTTGAAATTTGGTGAGCTCCTTTGAGCCTTTCACTTGGCTCGTATTGATCCCCAAGGCTGGCTTCCAAACTAATATGGGCCAGGAAGACCCAATGGATAAGCATTTGAGAAACTAGAACCCCCTACCCTGTGATGCCCATGGCATCCAAGCTATGAGTGCCTCCAATGAGCTCCATCCAGAACACCAGTTTCCATTGCCTCTAAGTCTCTGTACTGGTTTTGCCATTGTGGGGAAATTTCACATTCTTGGTCCTGGGCCCAAACTATGTGCAATGCTTCAATAAAATTACTTGTGACGTTTTGGAGTAGGAGTCTGGGAAATGTGAGTTCTTTAAGTGACTGGATTCCCCCCCCCACCTCCTTTTAACAGCTGAATAGCTGCTCTAGTCACATGACTAAAAGGGGGCTCTTTTCCCAACTCTACATACATGATGTGGAGCTGCCAATTAAGGATGATAGAGAGAGCTCTATTGTACGCGAGAAGTGGAAAAGAGGTTCATAAACACTATATCATAGTTTGAATCCCACCTTTGGCAGCTCTTAGCTGTGTGACCCTGGGCAAGTCACTTAACCACTCTGAGCCTCAGTTTCCACATCTGTAAAATGAAGATAATAATAATAATAGTGCCTACCTCCTAGGTTGTTGTGAAGATCAGTTGCAATAACATAAGTAAAGCACTTTGCAAATCTTAAAGCGCTACAGAAATGCTAGTAATTATGATTATGATTATTGTTGTATAAGTCATAGAATCCTGGAATATGAGCCTGGGGCATTCAGGGCCTTCCACAATCTGCCTTCAGTCCAGCAGGAAGAACACTGGCTTTGGAGTCAAAGCGTCTGGATTTGAAACCTTCTTCCATTACTTACTACCTGTGTGACCTTAGACAAGTCATTTCCTTTTAGTCTCCTCCTCAAGGTGGTTGGCTTCCAGCTCCACATCCTGCGATCCAGCCTACCCAGCCTTGTCTCTGACTGTTGTTGGACCGATGACCTCACAAGGTGATGTCTTGACCTGCCTGTGAATTGGACTTAAGTAAGGCAGAGTTGCACAAAGTTGTCAGCCTCTCTTCCTGACTCATCAAAGTCCAGTGGCAGGACAAAAGTCAAGATGACTGGTGACGGCCCGGGATGCAGTGGATGGCCTTGGCACCTTGGATATCTGCCCAAGCTCTGAGTGTTCCATACCACCTGCTTTGGCTGCCTTTGTGGCCCTCAGAACAAATTGTTCTCATCTGTCGGTCCTGCTGAGGAAAGTCTTCTCGTGCTTGGGGTAGACATCCCTCTAACTCACTGATGGGTTTGAGGCCTGTAGTTACTCTCAGCCCATCTGCCAAGACAGTTTTACCGGGGCGGGGGTGGCCTCTGCACATGCTCCAGCTTCTTGAGCCACAGGCGAGAGTGGATCCAGCCAAAGGCGGACCAGCAGTAAGCTGTCACAGCAGAGGTGCTGGTCCTCCCTGAGCAGCCCTGACTCTGACTAGTTCCCTGCCAGAAGCCTTCTGCTCTGTGTTGGTCCTTCAGTCTTCCAACAGTCTATTCCTGCCTCACTTCCTTTACTCACACACCTTCCCCCATCTCCTATTACCTGGGTGCCCTCAGAGCTCTCCTCTATTCACTCAAATTATGCTTACCTTGTAGGGACCAACTCAAGGCGGGCATGACTGGGTCTTGATGAAGTTCAGCTGGCTCTCTGTGAGCATCTGTCCTTTTCTAGACAGTCACGAGTCATATCTCTGCTGATATATTCTAGAATTTGCTCAGGAATCAAAGCCAAGTGAGGTGGTCTACCATGCAAACTGTATTCTTTCCTTTCTAAAAAATGGCCTCAGCCTTTGCCCTTCTTCAGTCCTGTGGGCTATCTCTTCCTTTTCTGTTCTGCAGGACCATTCAGACATCACCAACCGTAGTTTAGCCATCATCCTGACTAGTTCTTAGTCTCCTGGTCCTCTTCCTCATTCTTCTTCCCTCCGCCCTCTGCCTTCTAGGATCCTCTGATGTCTCTTCTTCCCCCATTAGAGTATAAGCTCCCTGAGGGCAGGGATTGTAGCCCAGTGCCTGGTGCTTGGCAAGGCTCATTAAGTGTTCACTCTGTCTCTCTCAAGCCCATCATTTCCTTTTGCCGCTGTGCCCGGGCCACTCACCTTATGCTCACATCTCCTGGCATTGCTGGCTCCTTTCATACGTTTACAAGAGGCTGTGAGGGACCTCATGTCAGATCTCTTTGCAATCCCACGGAGCCTAGCACAATGCCCTGAGAGGAGAAGAGGCTTAGCAAACACTTTTCAGCTAGTGATTGGCTTCAGTGGCTGAAACTGCTTCCAGGTTAAGCCAGCCCAGGCAGAGGAAAATTGTGTGGACAATTCAGAGGAAAATTCCATTGCCTTCATCAAACACTTATTAAGAAGCTTCCGCATGAAGAGCACTAAGAAAGGGAAGAGAAGGAGGACAGGAAGATCAAATTAGACATCGGTGGGATAGGTAGCAAGCTTCCTGTCACTGGAGGTATTCAAGCCTCTGCTTAGGGATATTGTACATATTCTGATAGGGGCTGAAATTCACCTAAAATTATAGGCTTTAGACATGGAAGGGACCTTAAGAAAACATAGGCCCCCTGATTTTCTGACCAATTTCTTCCTTCCAACCCGTTTCCTTTTTTGGAAATATCTCTCTGTCACCTCCCCAGATCTTTGCATCTACCTTCCTGTGTTATCTTAAATGAGTCTTTGACTGTCTCTGGAGCTCAGTTTCTCTATCATAGAATCCTATAGTTTGAAGGCACTTTGTGCAGTCATCTGTTAGCAGCTATGGAATAGCAGGAAGAGAAGCAAAGTTGAAGTCCATAGCCTGGGCTCCCTGTCTGCCTCCCCATCTGGCAGCTGTGACCTTCCCTCTTTTGGCCTCAGTTTCCTCCTTTGTTAAATGAAGGGATTAGACTAGATCAGGGACTTCTTTAACCTAACCTGGCATCCATGGGCCCTCAGGGACTCTGTGAATTCATTTTCCTTGATAATTTCATTACTTTCCAACATAATTATTTTCCTTGGGAATTCTGTGTATTTTTAAACATTTAAAATGCTAAAGGACATTATTCTGAAGAATCAACAGGTTTCACCAGACTGCCAAAGGAACCCATGATACAAAAAGGTTAATGATCTCTGGACTATATTATCTCTAAGGCCCCTTTCATGCCTCAATCCTATTCTCTCAAGTAAGTTTTAACCCTTATTTGAATATCTATAATATCCCCAAGCAAAGACTTGAATACCTCCAGTGACAGGAAACTTGCTACCTCTCCCACAGGATATATTGGTTTTTGTTTTTTAAAGAACTAATGTGAAAATAGGTATGCAAATGCCTCAAAAAGTATAAAGCATAGGCAAACGTAAGAAATCACTGTGTCTGTACTTTCAGGCTGGCTATTTTTAAGATTCCAGTAAAATTCCAAGCCCTTTCCATTTCAAATTAGCATCTTACTTTCACTCTCTGGGAAACCCATTTCCAGCTTGTTAAGGCTGGTGTGAAAGTGAAGCCCTGTAATCTGGCGGCTCAAACCCCCCTAATTTGGAACATTAGGGCCTAGCAGCAGCCATTGTCCAGAATTTCCCAAATTCAACCCAAGGGATGGAAGGGGCTGTTGAGCATTTTACTGCTTCTATCCAGTTCCTCTATAGCCTTGGACAGTGCTGGAGCGGGAGGAGGGACTGGAGCCTCTTTAACTGAGCATAAAGCTTCAGAGTTAGCGAGAGATACTTCAAGACTGTCTGCTTCTCAGGGTCAGGATCAGGATGAAGGCTGAACTTGGCATTGGGGAGGCACGCACGTACACGTACACATACACATTCACTCATTGAATGTCTTCCCCAAATGTTCTCTGCAGGAGCTCAGTAGCACTGGCATGGCCAGATTTTTGACAGGGGGTGGGGGTGTGTGAATGTGTCCAAATGTGTTCCAGGTACATTTCAATAGTTTGCAAAGAAGTGATAGGACCTAGGCCATAAGAGCTAGGATGAACCTTAGAACGTAGATCATCAGAGCTGGGAGGGCACCTGGAACACGAAATATCAGAGCTAAAAGACACTCGAGAGATTTTCTCATTAAACCTCCTTATTTTTTAGAAGAGGTAGATTAAAGACCCCAACAAGTGCACTGATTAGTCTTCATCCCTTTTACACAGATGATCTTAGGATCTCTGCACATCGCCATGGGACTTCTTTCTGTTCCTAGCTTCAGACAGAGTACAGTTCTTACCTAAAATGCTCTAGATTAGAAAATAGAGCTCTATAGTCTCTCTTTTAGCTGAGAGCCCAGATGCTTAAGCTGAGACAGAGACAGAGAGAAAGAGAGGGAGAGAGAGAGAGAGAGAGAGAGAGGGAGCACGAACGTAGAGAGCACATTTATATAGATTTATATAGTGTCTGCTATGCACTGGGTACTGTGCAAAGCACTTTACAATTATTATTTCATTTGATCCTAACAAGCACCCTGTGAGGTAGGTGCTATTATGATCCCCATTTTTCAGAGAAAACTGAGGGAAACAGAGGTTAAGTGACTTGCCCAGGGTCACACAGCTAGTAAAGCAAGCACTTCAGATACCCAGTATCAGATCAGAGGAAAACTCCTCAGATGCTTTTCTCCCTGTAAGGACAAGGAAATTGGTCAGTTCCCAGAGTCTTGGTTGTGGTTGGCTGTCTTTTTGATTTTTTTTTCTCTCCTTAAAAAGGGTCTTTACCTCCAAGGGCTAAGTTCTTTAGGAGAACAAACTAAAAGCCAGCTCAGAGGTGGTTATAGCTATTAAAACTTTTAATCTTTCTTCTTCTGCTGTTCCACACCATAAACAATGCCTCTCCCTATCCCAAGCCTCTATCTGACTTAAAGTTAGCAAGTCATTGTTAAATCCCACTAAATTTCTGATTACCAGCATGTACCTCTTCAGAATTGTTTTGGTCGCTGCTCTTTAAGCAGGATTGTCTGGGTCTGAAGCCACCTGGTTTCCTCAACCCCCAGATTCTTTTGGTGTCCCATGCAAATGAAAGGGATGAGGAAAAGCAAGGAACAAAAACCTTTAGCTAGAGCTGGCACTAGGCATTGCCTTTCACCTCAATCCTTTGTTTCAAATTCCTGCTTTTATTATGTATGTAATCTATAATATATTATGTATTATAAAGCCTCCCAGGCTTTGAGCAGCCCCATGCAAGTGATCATTCTTTTGTACTTTTATTCTCGTTTGTATACTTGAATATGCATGTATGCTCATGGAGAAAGGATCCTAAAGAGTAGGAAAAAAAGAAAGGGAAAAGAAAGAAAATTGAAAAGTAAAGGTAGAAAGGAAGGATGGAAGGAAGGAAAGTAATTCTTCAGTTCTAGGGGAGATGAGAAACCTCCAGCACTAAGAACCCCACACTTTGAAAGAGGGGGAGGACAATGGACAACAGATAAAGGAACCACCAAAGGGTTTAGATAGAAACCAAACAAAGGCAGTTTAAAACAAAGCAAAACAAAACAACACACAAACCCTAAAAGCACAGCAAACCTAGCTCCGGGGCACTTTGGTGCAGTTGGGTATGAAGTGAGGGCATAGCTGGCCTTTGTTTGGATGGTGTCACTCGGGGTTCCAATTGCAATTTGCAGATCCTGTGAGGGTGACCACACTTTATGGCTGTGGATAATCCCAACCCTAAGGTAATTAAAGGCTGTGCTCCAAGTGGGGATGGATTTAGTTTCTTAGTTACTTGGAACCTCATTCCAATCTTCCCTCATCTTGTGGAGAATGCACAGACCATTAGGTTTGGTGGGATCCTGGGTCTGCTGCTTGGATCTAAATGACCTTGGGAAGTTTACTTAATCCCTCTGGGCACCAGGGATGTTGGCCTAGGTCACCTCTAACGTCTCTTCCAGGCAGCTCTAAGTCCTGTGAGCCAACATACATAGAAATAGTAAAGGGATGGAGCACATACACAAATGATAATAATACAGAATAAGATCAGTTTTTAATAAAGAATTATATTTATGAGAAATAAACATTTGTCCAGTGTGATCCTGAAGAGGCCACTTAACCTCTTAGTGCCCCAAGATATCTCTCCTGAGAAGGTGCCTGCCTGCACTGGTAGAAGAAGTTTTCTCACCAGCAGTTCCCTGTATAATGAAAGCCCGCGTCTGGTCCAAGACAACAAAAAGAATAATAACAAAGTCACTGAAATATGCTCAAAGGATTGGCCTGGGGAATTATCAATGTGGAAACTCCCTTCACCAATGCAGATAGCAACTCATCTATGACTTTTAAGTCAGTGGTGTCAAAATCAAATAGAAAGAGGAGGCGCTAATCCATGCATTAGTGGCCGTATATTAATTTAGAAAATATGAAAGGTAGGATTTGAACCCAGATCTTCTGGCTTCGAGCTGCCTAGCACTCTATCCCTTATGTCACTACACTGACTCCTACATATCAAAGTATAAGTATATGAAATATATTTGGATAGCAAGGTGGCACAGTGGATAGAGTGCCAGGCCTGGAGTCAGGAAGACTCATCTTGAGTTCAAATCTGGCTTTAGACACTTAATAGCTGCGTGACCCTTGACTTAACCCTGTTTGCCTCAGTTTCCTCATCTGTAAAATGAGCTGGAGAAGGAAATGGCAAACCACTCTAGTATCTTTGCCAAGAAAACCCCAAATGGGGTCACGAAGAGTCAGACACGACTGAAACAACAACAAACATTTATATCTGAAATAGCCGTCTATGTATTTTATAAATTTCGACAAGCTTTTATGACAGGTGTGACTATGGAGATAACTTTGTTCAACAGTCACAGAGTCCTAGGGTCTCTAAATGTTCCCATGCACAGTTGACATTGTACTAATTGGATCAAGTCCCAGATAAGAAAAAGTAAATGAAATCCACATTGCACGGAAATCTGACATGTAGATAGGTAGGAAGCCTGATGAATTAGTCCATCAGTGCGTGTGGACTAAGGATTGTATGGACCCCACAGACCTACACTCCTGCCACCCCCCACCCCCACATCTATCTTAGACAGGCCCTGCGGTTGGGCAGTGAGTTGGGCCTAGAACTGAGTAGAGGAGGACAGCAAGCTGGGCCACATTTGGGAAAATGTACAGAACTGTCAATGGTGCCGGGGGCTCCCTGCAGCAAAAGTCCCTCTTTTTAACACCTGTGTTCTCCTGGTGATGCTGTATGGCTATAGATCATGGGGCGTCACAATCCTGGCAAAATTCCAGTTGCAGGTGATCCAGAGGACAATGGAAAGCTACATGGTAGGGGTAAGGAGACTGCTAGCCTAGCATAGGGCTCTGAAAGTGTTTGCAGGCTGGGGCTGTGCTGCCTTTATCATCATTCAGACCTTTGATGGTCCCTGGAAAAGAGGTCAGACAGCTTACAGCTCTTTCCCCAGAGACTCTAACAACATAAGAGAACACACACACACACACATACACGCACACGCACACACACATGCATGCACACACATGTGCACACACATACATGTGTGCATGCATGCACACAGGCGCATGCACACACACAGCGGTTCTGGAGCCAGCTGGACTGCCTTTTGAGAGCTGATTGTTAAATTTTCAGTGTGAACATTTACACCTCAGAAGCAATGGAACAAATGGTAATAATGAAGATTGAACTTTGGAGTGTCATGTACTTTTTCTTTCCTGAGAGCTGGTTGTTAAACACTTCCAAGCGCACCTCTGCACCTGCAGCCTTATGGTTGTTTCATGAAGAAGTCTTACTGGGCTATCTGACTTTCTGTTTCTTCAAAACCCTTAGCTTCATGTTCTCTGTATAAAGACCAGATCCACCAGCACTAAAACATAGCAGCAGCCACTGCCTCTCCGATTGTGCCCACAATGGGCTGGTGTTTCCAACCAAGGATGGTTTGACTGATTGAGCTTTCTAGATAAGTCCCAGCTCTGCCCTCCTGGCTCAGCCTCACAAGAAGCCTACTAAGTCCAGCATTCTGGCTTGATCGTGTCCTGACAGATGGATTAGAGGGTCTAGATAAGAGAGTCTATACCAGCCCTTGACTTTTTCTGGAAGAGGAACCTGGGAGGACTTGCGAATGGTTTCCAATGGTGTCTCCCCAAATCCTTTAATACCACTGCGATCCAAAGCAAACTCACTTGCATAACAGGCACTTTAAAGTCCCATCCTGCTTTGCAAATCCCAGAGTGTCAGCTGTGGGGAACCTTAGGGGGCCTGTGATCCAACCTAGTCATTTCACAGATAAGCAAACTGGGCCAAGGGACTGGCCCAAGGTCATTCAGTGAATTACTGGTAAAGTTGGGTCTCCTGACTCCAAGTTCTGTGATTCTGCTATGTAACTAACTTGCTCCTCTGACCCTCTCTGCTGGCCCCGTGCCTCAGAGAGTCCTCTGGGCAGTGACAGCCAATGCCAAGGTGCCAGGCCCTCAGAATCACCTCTCTCCTACACCAAGGGCCACCTTTCCCCTCTAGTGACCCTTTTACCTCCTCTTTTCCCCAGCAAAGACCTCAGGGAGAGATGGTACATCTAGGGACCAGAGGCTGGGGGAGAGCCCTCTCTCCAGCCTGAAATTCCCCCACTTCTCCTCCTGGGCCAGCTGGGCAGATAACTTTCTCAGGCTTCACTCACTCCAGGCCTGCCTGGGACTGTCAGCACATTTCCTTTCTGTCTAAGCTTTTCCAAAATATGTTGGAAAGGCTGGGGAAAAGAAATAGTCTGAGACAGGGGCCTCCATGAAAGAAGATTCACCCTGGGCTCTGCCGCCCCGCCTTTTCTCTGCCCCCCCCCCTCCTGCACTCTTCCCTATGGTTCAGTAAAGAAATAGTTTCAGCGGTCCCCCCTCAGGGTGGCTTATCAGACGTCAGGTAGCAAGGGTCCTTAATGGTCATGCAAATGAGGGACCTGAGGCTCTGAGAGGAGAAGAAGGGACTTGCCCAAGGAAACACCAACTGGGACAGTTTGGGGTTTTGTCGCTGTCTTTCCAGAGCCTAGCACAGTGTCTTTCACGTAGTAGGTGCTTAACAGTTTTGTTTTTTTTTTTGCTGAATCGAATTGTCTTCATGCAGCTTCCTCTCTGCCACCCCCACCTTGGCTTCTCTTTCTGCCCTCAGGGACCATGCCCTACAAAAAGTCTAAGGGCTCTCTCACCACACAGCCCTTGAAAGACGTGAAAATAACAAGCAGGCCTCCCTCAAGTCTTTCCTTGTTTCTTCGGTTCTTTGCATCATTCTGTTTGTGTTGCCCTCCCCTGAACTGGCTCCAGTTTGTCAGTGATTCGAACCCAGAGCCTCTGAGTCCAAATCCAGGGAGCTTTCCTTGCTGCTCTGTTGTTTCCAATGGGAGACTAACCCAAACTGGACCAATTTCTTGGTGGGAACATAATAGATATGGCTGCCATGTGGAAGAGGGGACTGAAGGGAAGCTGCCAAGAGGACAGAGTTGGACTTGAGGTAAGGACCTATTTCCTAGTAATGCTGAATTCTCCCAAAGCAGAATGGTCTGCCTTGGGAGGTAGTGGGTGTCCCTTCTTGGAGATCTTCAAATAAAGTCCAGGTGGCCACATGTCTCAAGCATTCTTACATGAGAACAAATAGCCTTGGAAGTGCCTCCCACCTGTGATCGGGTGATCCTCAGATCCAGGTGATCTCTAAGGTAACTTCAGCTCTCCGAGCCCATGTTTCTCTTAGGCAGCTCTCTTTTTCACAGAATTGGATATCCAAGGTCTTTTCTAGCTATATATGGCTCTGTATAGTTCTAGCTCCCTGTGGCCACTCCTGCAATCTCTGTTATCCCTTATGCTGTAAATGCATTTTTGCTTCTGAGCTAAAGGCCCAGTAGCTCCTAGTCACTTCTCCAACATTGACAGAGATTTGTGAATGTGGTCCCTAAACTCTCAGCTATGGGCTTCCATCATTCTTTTGTCCCCATCATTCAAATTTTTAATATAACTTCATTATGTAAGCTTTCTTCCAGAAAAGGTAGAGGATTCGCTACTGAGCATATATTCCAGGGAGCTCAAAAGATACAAAGGTCTAGTACATAAGAAATTATTCATCACAGCACTTTTTTAGTAGCCACCAAGAACTAAGGACAAAGTGAGCTCCGTTGATTGGGGGAAATGGCTGAACACATGGTGGTAAATGAACATAATAGCATATCATGTAACTGATGAATATGAGTAATTCAGAGAAGGATGGGAAGATTTATATGAAGTAATGAAGAATGAAATAAGCAGAACCAGAACAATAAGCACGGTTACAACACCGTGACTTATTGTATCAGTCAATAAACATTTATTAAGCACCTACTATGTGCCAGGCACTGTGCTAAGTGCTAGAGATACAAAAAGAGGTAAAAGATGGTCCCCGCCCTCAAGGAGCTCCCAATCTAATGGGGAAGACTACATGCAAACAACGATATACAAAGCAAGCTATAGACAGGATAAATAGGAAGTAATTAGCAATTAAGAGGGATTGGGCCAGGCTTCTTGTAGAAGATGGATTTTACATGGATGTGATGGAAGCCAGGGAAGCCAAGAGGAGGAGATGTGGAAGGAGAACGCCTGGAGCTAAGAGATGAGCTTTTTATTTATGGAACAGCCAGGAGATTCAAAGAGCACTTGGTGGGAGCTGTGAGATGTAAGAAGGCCGGAAAAGTAAGAAGGGGCCAGGTTTTGAAGGGCTTTGAATGCCAAACAAAGGATTTAATATTTGATCCTGGAGGTGATAGGGAGCCACTGCAGTTTATTGAGTGGGAGGGTGGGGCGACATGGTCAAAGATCACTAAAAAGAAGCTGATCCCTGAGCAACTCCAAAAGCAATAGTAGATCTAGAGAACAAAGAATGAAACAAACTTTGCTCCTTCTGGGGTGGGGAGACTACCTAGGAGGACAGAACACTGCATACGCTGACAGAGGTGGCCACCATATCACTTGATTTTGCCCGGTTTCTTTGTTCTGAGAGTTTAGTTATGGAGTGGGGTGGGGGCAGTGGCCAAATGTATTCTATTAAGAAATACTCTGATGTGAAAAGAAAAAGCATGAAGAAAACATATTTTTAGTAAATGTATATTTTTTTCTGCACTTATGGTATAGATGGATATAAAAATGACAGTGGGCCACTCTTTTATCCTTTTCTAGAATGTTATTTCTGATTCTTTCCCTGTTGTTAGTCATGTAGTCTTAATCTGCTTTTTAAAAAGCAAGTTTTAAAAAAATACGTTGAGACAAACAGGGCAATTTTGTTACTGTCCTGTTAAATTTAATATACACTTACAAAAAAAAGAACTACATGCAATGTTTCATCTTCGTATACAATCCTCCTTTGTTCTTTGTATATTGAAATGTTTGTGTTTGCTGATGATTACTAAGTTTATAATAAAAAAAGAAAAACTTTTAAAAGTGTATCGGCACATTATGTTTGGATACATCAGACACTTCCCAACAAACACCCAAACCAACCTTCCCTGAACACACTCGAGCAAAACCATCTAATAGCGTAATTGTATCTGACAGAACGTCACATTTCTTCCAGCTGAACCTTCCTCATCACTGCCTGAGCCAGTGCCCTCCAGCATGTCCAGATCTTGCAAGGGTTGAGGAGACAGGGCCCTTTCCCCTGGCAGGCTCTCTGTGTCTGCATCACTCCCAGAGGCCTCATCACATGCTGCCACTGTTGGCAAGTTCCACAGCTATTCCCTGGCCAGCCCACACCAAGGGATGATATTCAGTCTACTTACTGGGTGCTCTCCTGTTCTGTCTTCATAAGAGTCCTTTTGATTTATGGGCTCTGGGAGGCATCTGTAATGACATTAATGAGTTACCTAGCATTTTTAGTGGGGAGGGTTTGGAGATGGGGGACCAGAGTTCATAGATTCATAGAATGTCAGAGCAGGAAGGGGCCTTCAAGATCATCCAATCCAACGCCCTCACTTTATAGATGAGATAAATGAGACCCAGAGAGGGGAAGGGACTTGCCCAAGGTCACCTAGCCAGGAAGTGTAGGAGCTGGTCTTCAACCCCAGGTCTGCAGCTTCCTACTCTGGAGCTCTTTTTGTTCCTATGAAACTTCAGCTCTGCTACCTGTTCATTCATTACCTGCAAGACCTTGGGCAAGTCACCTAGCTGTCTTGGTCTCAGTTTTCTCCTCTACAAAATGAGTGAGGTAGGCTAAGACAGAAGATCTCAAAGACCCCTTCCAGCTCTAACATTCTATGAATCTATGAACCCAAGTCATCTTATTAAATACCCTTACCACTAAAAATACTTTGATCTTGTGAATTTCACTGCTTGTGTCAGGCAAGTAAGGCCAGAGCAAATGAAGGCCAATGTGCCTCTTGCCCAGAGCTTCAAGATCTCCCTAAGATCCCCAGAAGCCTGTAGGGTATATTTGGATTCTGTCTCTGAGCGCAGAAAATAGTCCAGCAAAAGGAGAGAATGCAATGAGTTGGGGGAAAGAATCCAGGATGGCCTAGCAGGCAGGAGAGGGAATATTAGGGCAGCCATAGCATCCTAGTGGCCTCTTACCCAGTTGCCTGTCCCCCCCTCCCCACCTCCACTTTGCAAAAGGAAGCTGTCCTCTCTAGGGTCCCACTTGACTTGTTCCATTGGGGCTTACCCCAGTGTCTCTGCCTCACACAGCACCTCCCCCTAACTCAAACCACATGGAGGTGAATAATGTCATACTTGGCGCCTACCCAATCAAGCAAGACATGAGAGGGTGGCCAGACCTCAACTTGTTTGAACAAATGTTAAGAAAACATTTCTAAGGGGATATTCTAGAAAAACATGCTCACCCCAGGTCTTGGAACAGATGTTTGGTTTCCAGGATCACGTTGCTTCGTTGCTTCGCAGTTATTGTTATCAAATGCCTATAGGTAGGACAAAGTCACACTGAGTTTTGAGTTACAGTGGCTGTTAGTTCACCCAGTCTCCCCCAACCCCCCAGCATTCTCCTTCTAAAACAGAAACCCAGAGGTGAACTCAGCTGTCCATGATTCAGATGAGTGGTGCGATGTAAAATCTGATTGTTTTTAACTCTTCAGTCTTGCCCGATATCTGCTGCTGTGTAGGGGTGAGAGTGGGGGTATGGGCAACCAAGCCATCAGCTACCTCCTGGGCACCATCACTATGTCCATATAGAGGAAGGAGCCCCCTCTGCACTCACCTGTCAGACCACACCCAAATGCATACTGGATGTAACCTCTCCCTCTCCTCCTATCCACCCTCCTCCCATGATGAATGTGTACCTGAAGAATATACTCATAGCAACCACTATTTCTGCTTCAACACTGGTATCCTCAGAGAAGCCAAACCAGTCTCCAACCACCTCTAAGCCACCACACATACCAGGCCTTTGGTTACTTCCTGATCAATCATCAACAACCATTTATCAAGTGCCTACTGTGTGCCAGGCTCTTAAAGGCCCCTACCCAACCTATAATCAAGCATACCATACCTACAGTGGAAAAATGTCAAATGCACACAACCCACTGACAGCAACATCTGACTTTACATATGAAGGAATATTCTCAGTATAAAGAAGCAGCAAGGTAGAATGGAGAGTAAACTTACAAAGGAACTGGGTTCAAATCCTACTTCTGGTATTTACTAACTATGGGACCATGGACAGTTTTCTAGGCTTAGTTTCCTCATATGTAAAATGAAGGTCGGACTCTATCAGGGCTTCTTTGCCTTTTTTTGTCATGGACTGCTCTTGGCAGTGCAGGGAAGCCTATAGATACCTTCTCAGAACCGTTATTTTTGATACGTAAAGTAAACATGGGACTCAAGTCTTCAATTTCTCACCTGTCTCCCACTACATCCAGCACAGGAATGGGTATATAACAGATATTCCTAAAAGGTTGACTGCTGAAGTATTTATCAGCAGACTTAAGAGTTAGGCAACGAGTCTTCCATCTCATTTCTTCTCAGGATCCTATTACCTGTAGATTTCCATGAGTGCAATCGTAGATTTGGAGACCCCAGTCCTTATTACCATAATGATATTGTCTCATAGTTACAGGACACCCATTTCCTCTCCAGGTTATTCAGTTGAGTCCAAGCTGCTTCCAGGGCATGACTTCAGAGAGGACTAGCCCAGAGCTGGGCAAATAGGCAGATCAAACAATTGAACCCAATGTCCCATGCAGCTGATAACAGGAACCATGTTGACACAAAGGCATATTAAGACCCAAAGAGGTAGACAGAGTCAGGGAGCAAAGAAAGGGTTTTAAATGACATATGCAGGATTCCCTGGAGCAATGGTTCCCATTTAGTGGTTTGCAAAGCCCTTAGGGGTTCCTGACTGTGGTCCAAGAGATTCAAGCTAAACATTCCTTAATGGCAGTAAATAATTGCTCAATTATGTTACAAATATATTTTTCCTCTGTGGCAACAAGCATGTGCTAGTTTGAAGCATTATATGTTTATTTCTGCAGCCATTCAAACCCATCATAAGTTTTTTTGGGCAAAAGTTATCATTGTAGTTATTGCAAGGACTTAATGAATAAACCAAAAAGAATATTATGAGTAATATATTAAATTACCCAGGGGGTTCACAACGCTTTTTTGTTGAAAGGGGCTCGTGAAACAAAAAAATGTTGGAAACCACTGCCCTCAAGCTAGTAAGCTCCTCCAGATGGTCCTGTTCACTATCAACATTGTGGTATTGTATCACGTCCCAGAACATTGCAGAGCCTTCTAGAAGATCTGTAACACTTAAAAGAGATCGGCTGAATAATCCACATAGGAAAAACTGAGTGGATGAAAGAATCTCTGTTGTCCAATTTAATGAACCCCCCACTGAGCTGTTATCTGTACACGTGTAATGGACAGACATTGTGGATGGACAACGAGCCAGTTCCAGAACTGGACAGGAAGAAGAGAGAACTGGATTGCATTTGGGAAATTACACATTACTTTCAGTGTCCTCAAGCTGTGCTCAAACACAGAATCCATACTTTTAACACTGATGTTCTCCTAGGGCTGCTATATGACTGTTAGTCATGGAACACCACAATCTACAACCAGTCTACAACCTGTCATCTAAAGGACAATGGAGAATCTCATGGCAGGCATAAATGGACCACTGCATGAGGACAATGATGTCTGTTGCCCAAGAAGTTGCATAAAAGATATTACCCTTGGAAATATATGGCTGGGAATGGAAATGGGCTAGTCACGTAGCAAGAATGAGGGCTAATAGATGGGCAGCCCAAGTGCTCTATAATTACCCATGGAACATTAACCTCAAAGAAGGCCACCAATACATTGGATTTATCTTCTGTGGAGGATTTATGGGGGTGACATGAACAGGGATCATACAGGATGAGAATTAATGAACGGGAAGGGACCCAGTCCAACTCTTTCATTTTACAGATGAAGAAACTGAGGCCAATATAAGTTAAGTGACTTGCCCAGGATCACACAGGAACTAAGTGGCGGAGCTGGGATTCTAACAAAGGTTCTCTCATTCCAAATCCAGTGCTCTTCCCATTGCTCTACTCTCGTACCCTTGCAAGGAGTTGTCCTCACTGATAAGACTTCGATCTACTGAAGAATCATAACTTACATCTTGATGACACCTGGGAATTGACAAATCACTCGGCTCATAAGAGTTCTGTGAGGTAAATAGGACTCTTGTCTGCTCCTCCTCTCCCATCTGTGTGCCTTTGCATGGGCCCTCCTCCATTCCCAAAATACATTTGTTCCTTATCTCTACCTCAGAATCGCTCTCTTCCTTTAAGATGCAACTCAGCCACTGTTTTTGCATGATACCTTTCCTAATATTCCCAACTTCCAGTGCCCTCTCAAACTGTCTCACATTTATTTTGTATATATTTGTATTTATGCTATATATATTCATATACATACATTATCATATTATTATCGTATACATTTTACAGACGGGAAAACTTAGGTTCTGAGGTATTAAATGACTTGTCTATGGTCCCACATCCAGTGATAGCCTGAAGTTGAGTTTCAACCCAAGTCCCCAACTCCCTGTGTCCCTTTTGAAGTACTGAAGTGTAAGGATCTCATGGAGGGGAGGCTCCATTCCTGATACAGTTTGGGAAACCCAGCTCCCAAATACCCAAGCACTCTTGACGTGTGCTTCTGTTTTCCTTTATTCAATCTCTACTGCTTGGCTCTATCTGTCAGATCCTACCTGAACAGGCCTATTCCTATACAATAATCTCCTTATCTTGCCTATCAGAATTTTTATTGAAGTTCAGAGGTTTCCCTCCCCGTCCCTCATCCTCTTTCTCATTGTTTGCTCTGTTTTTTTTTTAATCTCAAGGGGTCTTAGAAGGTACCAGGCTGGCTTTAGACTCCATTGTGCTTTCTTGGATGTGCAGAGCTAAGCACCAGGGAGACTAAGGCCTTACCTGAGAAAGACTGTGGAACTTTGAGCAAATCACTGAAGCTCTCAGTTGCCTAGGCAACTCTCTTAAAATTAGAAGCTGCAGAGCAAATGCCATTCTACATTGGTGGAGAGAGTTGGCTCATCGGAAGTTCCCTAAACCAATGAAATCACAGGGCTAGTTCCCCCCACCCACCCTAAATGATTGCACTGGGTGTGGCCTATGATTCAGGGAACCAGTGTTAGCTGACATTTAGAAAAGTCTTTATGGTTTATAAAGCACTATGTATTTCTTATTGCCTCAAAGCAAATCCTATGCAAGCATTATTATCTCTGTTTTCCAGCTCAGGAATCTAAGATCATATAGATATTTCAATGGCAGAGCTGGGCCTACAAGTCTGTGGTCCTTTCCAGCCCATCATAGTGCCTCTCACTTACGTGTGGCTCTTACATTCTACAGTTTACAGTCTGAGAATGGCAAGGACTTGTATGTGTTATTGTCTTCATGCAGTGTCCCAGGCAGAGACCAGTGACTGATGATGGCAGTCCTGCTAGTCTGGATGCTGTTCTGAATGAACAGAAGAGAATTTTCAGTGATACTACGGGAAGGCAGCTGTGGACTAGGGAATCAAAGACTTGGAGAATCGGAAGGGACCTCAACACCGTCCAGTACAAATTAGAAACAAAAGGAATCCCCACTCTAACATACCTGATCAGTGGTAGTCTAGCTTCTCCTCGAAGACCTCCCAGGATGGGGAAGCCATCACCTCCAGAAGTAGCCCACCCCACTTTGGGCCAGCTCTTATTGTTATGGGTAGTGAGTTTTTCCAGATGTTGAGCCTCAGGGTGACTCCATGCAACTTTTGCCTGTTTCTCCTGCTTCTGCTCAAACACTCTCCTCCAGTACGCTCTTGCCCAGGCTAACCACACCCAATTCCTTCAACACTCCTCCTATGACATGAACTCAAGGCCCTCTACCATGCTGGTTGCCCTCCTCTGGTCACTCTCCTTCTTGTCAATGTCCTTCATAAACCATTCCTCCCAGAACTGTACACAGTACTCCAGTTGAGGTCTGACAGGACAGAGTAGAATCAGTCGGTCAGCAGGTCTCTACGTTCCAGGTGCTGAGAATCAGGAGAGAGCAGTGTCATGAAAATTGAGTGAGAAGAGACTGTTAAGAAGATGGTCATCAATAGGGTCAAAGGCTGCAGAGAAAAGAAGTGGAAAGGCCTGAGAAAATTCCATTAGATTTGGCAATTAAGTGATCATTGGTCATTTTAGATAGTCCAGTTTCAGTTGAAGGATGAGGTTGTAAACCACATTACAAAGGGCTTAGAAGCCAGTGAGAGGGGGAAAAGTGGAGGCATCAATTGTAGAAAGCTTTCTCATTGAAGTTAGCCACTAAGGTGAGGAAAGATGTAGGATGACAGCTAATGGAGGTGGATGGATCAAATGAGGAGTTTTTTAAGTATGGAGGAAGCATGGTAGTGTTTGTAGGTAGAAGAGAAGGAGTCAGTAGATGGGGAAAGATTGAAGATGAGTGAGAGAATAGAGATGAGAGAGGGGACAATCTGCTGGAGAAGGTGGGATAGAATGGGATCAAGGGTGCATGTAAAGGGGTGCATCTTGGCAAAGAGAAGGACTACCTCTTTATGAGAGACAGAAGTGAAGGAGGAGATAATGGAGAAAGGTATCTGAGCAGTTTGAGATGAAGAAGAGGGGAGAAGAGGGAACTCCTTATGAATGGCTTTGAGAGGGTTGGGGAAAGGTGTTGTGGGAAGCTTGAGGAAGGATGGAGTTTTAGAATATTGAATTTAGAATACTGGATGACAAGCAGATCTATATATCAAGCCCCATTCTTTCCCCTGAGCTTCAGGCTCATATCACTAATTGTATATTGGTTATTTCAGATTGGATGTCTCAGAGATATCTTAAACTCAGTATGGCTAAAATAGAACTCATAATCTTTCCTTCTAAACCACTGCCTCTTCCAAACTTCATTGTTTCTGGTGAAGGTGCCACCATCTTTCCACTGTCTCAGGTTTATCGTCTCAGTGTTATGCTAGCCTCCTAGGCTCCTCATCCTCTATCAACCACATATCTAGTTAGTGGCCAAATCTTGCTTTCACAGCATCTCTGCATCTGACTCTGTTTCTCCACTCAGACAGCCAGCACCTCAGTTCAGTCCATCATCACCTGTTGCCGAGATTATTACAACAGCTTCCAAATTGGTCTCCCTGTCTCCAGTCTCTCATTACTCCAGTCCATCCTATGCATTGTTGCCAAAGTAATTTTCCTTAAGCACAGATGTGGCCATGTGGCTCTTCCACCCAACCAATTCCAGTGACTTTCTATTGTCTCTAGAATAAATTTAAAACTTCTCTGTTTAGCTTTTAACGCCCTCCTTCCTCTCTTGATTCTGCTCCTGGCTCTCCAGCTACCTTCTCACCCTGGAATGTCCCTCCACCTTTCTGGCCTTCTCTTCTCATTAGTGGGTTCCTCCATTTTGAGGAAAGCCTCAGGCCAACCTTCCTTCCTCTCCCAGATCTGCTTCTGACTCTTTGGACTTTGCCACTATATCTGTGCATGGATACTTCTTCCCCCTGCCCTTTTAAGCTTTTTCTTGTGTGTTTCTTTCCCTGTTAGAATGTAAGTTCCTTAAAATCAGGGACTGTCTTTATTTGGGACTTACTTGTATTTGTATCCCCAGTGATTAGCACAATGATTGGCACATAGTAATCACTTAATGAAGGGTTGTTGGCTTGACTGTACAATCTGGCTCCGATCTGTCTTTCCAGACTCATTGGACATCATTCCCCTTCTATACTCTTCAGTCCAGCCAATCTGGACTTTGGTTTGCTCCTCATCTCCCATCTATGCGCCTTTGCATGGGCCCTCCCCCATTCCTGAAATACATTTGCTTCTTACCTCTACCTCAGAATTGCTCTCTTCCTTTAAGATGCAACTCAGCCACTGTTTTTGCATGAAACCTTTCCTAATGTCCCCAACCGCCAGTGCCCTCTCAAACTATCTTGCATTTATTTTGTATATATTTGTATTTATTAACCTTGTTTTTATGCTGTATATATTGATATACATATATATTCCTAGCAGATGGTATGTCTGCCTACTTCATTTTGCGAAGGCATAGAGATGGAAGATGAAATATTATGTATGAAAAATAGCCAATAGGTCAGTTTGGAATGTAGAAAGCATGAATGATAGTAATATGGAGCAAGCCTGGAAAGGTAGGCTAGAGCTAGACTGTGAAGGGCTTTCAATGCCAAACTAAGGAGTATGTATTTTATCCTAGAGGCAATAGGGAGCCACTGCAGTTTTTGAGTAGAGGAGTGACATGGTTAGACTTGTGCTTTATAAATATCACTTTGGCAGCGTTACATTGGAAAGGAGAGATTTGAGGATATTTAGGAGGATTTGAGGTCATTTAGGAGGATCTTGCAGTTATTCCAGATGAGAAGTGATTATTTGGCAACCACTGGATATGGGTATGCAGGGTGGGGTGAGGGAACAGGAAGAGCCCAGATTGACTCCAGGGTTATAAACTGAATGGCTGGAAGGATGATGATTCTCACAGCAGATTAGGGAACTTTTAGGAGGGGTCACTTTAAGGGAGGAAGATGATGAGTTCTGTTTTAGACATGGTCTCGAAATAACAACTCAATGAATATGAAGAATTCAGAGAAACCTGAGAAGATATATGAACTGATATAGAGTGAAATAAGCAGAAACAGGAAAACAATATAGAATGACTACAACAATTCAAATAGAAAGTACAACAAAAGCAACTCAATTGAACTCTGTATAGTTATAATGGCTAAATTTGACCCTCCCAAAAGTCATCTTCATCCCTTTAGTAGCAAAGATGGAGGACTAGGGTATGGAACATCACATACCCTGTCAGATTTGGTTAATGAGTTATTTGGCTTTGCTAAGATGCTTTCCCCCTCTTTTTGGTTCACTAGGTAGGGCTGAGGGATGAGATGTATTTGGAAATGGAGGTGACATAAAAATAAAAGATAACAATAAAAACTGAAATTTTTTAAAACCCACATTTCTCTAGACCTTTACAATATACAAAGTGCTTTCCTCGCTAGTATTTCCTGGTACTCAGGTCCTTGCTCTGCCACTTCCCAGTTCCATGTCCCTAGTGAGCAATGTCCCCTGTGTGAGTCTTAGGTGTCTCATCTCTAAAGCAGGGAATAACAAGGATTAGCCCTACCTATCTCACTTACCTATCAAAGATCTCATGAGGAAAGTACTTTGTAGCATCGTAGCACCAGAAAGATGGATGTTGGAAATGTGAGTTATCATTATCATTTGCATTTTACAGATATAGAATCAGGGCAAAAGGGTTGAATTAACCTACTTGAGATTACACAGCTAGTAAACAGTGAAAGTGCAACTCATACCCAGGTATTCTGGCTCCAAATCTAATGCTTTTTGGTCTGTCTCATATTGCCTCCCAAGAGATGACTTATTGACTGGCGAGATATTTTTCACCACGTGAATGGTGAAGCCTCACCTCAGTACATTGGGCATTTTCTTACACAGAGAGAGCGATGAAGACACAGAGACCAAGACACAGAGACATAGAGACAGACTGAGGGACACAAAGAGAGACAGAGACAGATGGATGACAGCTGCAGAAGATTCCTTAGCAATAAGGACTGCCCTCCAGGAATGAGGCAGCTCTCCTGAGGGAGAGCAGGCAAGGGTGTGGAAGACAGGAAGAAATACTCCTACTGATAAACTCTGAGCAGACCTGCCTGCTGGACACTGAAATGTCACGGACAGAAGACATTGTGATAGAGTGCATCTTTGCCCTGCCTGCCAAACTTTAATAGCATTTCTTGGCAGCCCAGGGAAATTAGAGAGCCCTGAAGTCCCTGTAGAAACCAAGAAAATAGTTGGAGATTTTTTTTATATTTGATATCATCAATGGACACTAGAGAAGCGCTTCATGTTTATGAGGGATTCTTCACTTTTTTGTGTGTCATAAACTCCTTTGGCAGCCTGGCGAAGCCTATGACCCCTTCTGTCAGAATAATGTTTTTAAATGAACAAAATAAATTACATAGGACTACAAAGGAAACTGAATATTAGTGAATATAAAGATGTAATTTTTCCTGATCCATGTTCACGGACCATCCATGGACCGTCCATGGATCCCAGGTTATGAACCCCTGAGTGATCTCCAAGGTTAACTACCAGCTCTCAAAGTTAAAATCCTCAAAGGGACATGTTCATCCACTTTTACTCCCTGTCCAAAGCTAGGTGTGAAAGGACCTATGTGGAGGGAGCATTTGCAGGCTGTAATTTGCTGCAGTTGTTTATTTCTATAGCTTTGTAGAGTTTACAAGAACTACCCTCATATCATCCCTGTGTGTTAGGTGATACAATTATTATTTCCACTTTTTAAAATGAAGAAATTAAAGCCAAATGGGTTTAACTTGTTCAACCACACAAGTAATTAGTAGCAGAACTCGGATGCAAATTCAGATATTCTGGCCGCAGATTCAGTGCTCTTTCCATTATACCACATTGTTAGTCACCAAGTGGGGGGTGTTGCTAGCAGCTTCCCTCTGTTAAAGATTTTCTCTTTATCCTGTATATAGCTTGCTTTGTTTCTTTGGTTGGCATGTTGTCTCTCTCGTTTGATTGAGAGCTCTTTGAGCTCAGGAACTATCTTTTGTATCTTTTTGTATCCCCAGCACTTAGCACAGTGCCTGACACATTGAAAACACTTAATAAATGTTTATGAATTGATTTCTCAATTGCTCTATCCACCCTAAACTCAAAACTGAGCAAAAATGATTCACCCAGAATGTGGAGAGCTTCTGCATTTGTTTAAAGGATCTTACTGTATAGGCTGATATTGCTGCTGCTCCTTGAAAGGCTTACCTGGAGGTTGACCCACACTGCCTTAAAGCAAGAAGTAATATGATATAGGAAGCAAGTACATTGGTTTTCTAGTCAGAAGACCAAGTTGGAATCCTGGCTATAACATTTGGTACCTATGTGACCCTCAGTTTTTGTCTGTAAAGTGGGGTAATGATGTTACCTACCTCATAGATTTGTTGTGAAAAAAAATTTTTATAAGCCTAAAAGCTCTAGAAAAATGGGAGAAACTATTAATAAACCTTGAGGTGCCATAGAAATATTAACTAGTCATCTTAACTCAACATTTGAATTGTGATATTAGGCTGATTTTTAAAAAGCAAATCAAGAACTTCCAGCAAGATAGTTCAAAGGCCTAATAAAAGAATTGAAAGAAGAGATAAGAAGTGAAATTAGAGCTCTTAATTAATTAAAAGCTCAAAAGGAGACTTGATGGTCTTTAGTAGAAGTTGGAAAACCTTAACAAGACAATAGATATCCTTCAAAATAGAATGGGGGAGACAGAACTCAAAAACATAATGATACAATAAGATTTATCAAAAGAAAGTCAAAGACATTGAAATTTGAAGAACGTATGAGGGCTCCACAAACAAAGACAACACAGCTAGAAGACATTCCATCGGTCTCATTGGCCTGTTAGGAAAACACGATGAAACAAAAAACCTAAACACCATATTTCAGGAAATGATAAAAGAAAACTGCCAGGAAGTATTTGTACCAAGAGGTCAAAGTTCAAAAAAAAAGATAGAATCTATATGACATCAAAAAGAAGAATCTCAATTTTAACACCCAGAAATGAATTGGCCAAGATCTAGAGCTTTTAGGTAAAAGAGAAAATATTGCAAGCATTAAATAAGAAACTACAGTCACAACTGCACAGAAGGGGTAGCAATAGCCTTCTAATTGGTCTCCCTGCCTCAAGTCTCTCCCCATGCCAACCTATCCTCTGCTCTACTGCCAAGGTGATTTTTCTGAAGTGTAGGTATGACTATGTCACTTTCCTATCTAGTGAGCCCCAGTGGCTCCCTATTACCTCTAGGATTAAACATAATCTCCTGTGTTTGACACTTAAACTTCATAACCTGACTCCTTTCTATCTTTCCAACCTTATTACATTTTACTCTCTTCTGTGTAGTTTATGATTCAACTACATTGACCTGCTTGCAGTTCCTTGAATACAACACTCCACCTTCCCTTTTTGTGCCTTTGCCCTAGCTATCTTAGCAGCCTAGAATGTTCTGCCCTTTCATTACCCCTTTGTTTCTCTGTCTTTCTTCAAAATTTGACTCCAGTCTCACTTTCTATAGGAGATCTTTCCTAATTCCTCTAGGTGCTAGACTCTAGAGCCTTCCCCTCTCAGATGTCTTTCCCTCTACTCTTAATGTACTTTACATTGACCTAGTTATTTACATGTTACCTCTCCTATTAGAATGCAAGCTTCTTGAAGACAGGGATTGTTTTTTGCTTTTCTTTGTATCCCTAGAACTTAGTACAGCGTCTAGTACCTAGTAATCACTTAATGAATGTTTCTTGATTGATTGATGATTTCAAATAAGGTAATAATAAAAATAGATATTGTCAATGCACCATGGATAACGAAACAATATGATTATAGATATAGATATCAGTACTAAATGGCAAGTGGAAATATTTGAAGGAAAAACTAACTTAATTATAAAAGGACATAGATATTAAGACTAATTATAGGTGACTTCAATGTACCTCCCTCAGAAAAATCTAGAAGAAAGAAAAGAAATAACTTAAAGATCTGAACAAAATATTAGAAACTAGATATGACAGATCTTTAGCAATAATTGAATGAAACTCTTAAGGAGTATACCTCTTCTTTCAGCACTACACACCACCTTTAGAAAAAAAATTTATCACATGCTAAGAAATAAAGAACTTTTAAATAAATGCAGAAAGGCAGAAATATTAAAACTTACTGAAAAACCTGGAAAGACTTATATGAACTGATGCAAAGTGAAGCGAGCAGAACCAGGAGAACATTGTACACAGTAATACTGTGTACAGCAATACTTTATGATGGTCAACTGTGAATGATTTAGCTATTCTTAGCAATGCAATGATCCAAGGCAATTCTAAAGGACTCACGATGAAAAATGTTATCTACTTCCAGAGAACACTGATGGAGTCTGGATGCAAACTGAAGCATAGTGGTTTTCTCTTTCTGTATTTTTTTCATGGATTTTTTTCCCTTTGGACTTGTGTCTTCTTTCACATGACTAATATGGTATTATGTTTTGCATGATTGATCATGTATAACCAATATCAAATGGCTTACTATCTCAGAGAGGAGGGCAGTGAAGGAGAGAGAAAATTTGGAACTCAAAACTTTCTTTAAATTAATGTTAAAAATTGTCTTTACATGTAACAGGGGAAAAATAAAATATTATTTTTAAAAGAAAAATCTGGGGCAGCTAGGTGGCGCAGTGAGTAGAACACCAGCCCTAGAGTCAGGAGGACCTGAGTTCAAATTCGGCTTCAGACACTTGACACACTTACTAGCTGTGTGACCTTGGGCAAGTCACTTAACCCCAATTGGCCTGCCTTCCCCCTTCCAAAAAAAAAGAACAGAAAAATCCCCTTGGCAGCTGAGTGGAGTATGAATTGGAGTGGGTAGAGATGGAAGGAGGGAGGCCAGTTCAAAGGCTCTTGCAGTAGTCCAGGCAAGTCCAGTATACATATACATACATACATATATATGCACATACACATATATACACACATATACATGTATACAAACATACACAGACACATACATATATGTAGAGAGAAAGAGAGAATTCAAGTACCTATATATAAGGCCACTGAGCATCTTGAATATGTGCTTAATGCCTAATTCAGCTTGGTGCCTCAGTGGGGTGCCCTATCCTACCTGGCCTAAGTGGACCTGATCTGTTTCCATCCTTCCTGGCTGCCTTATTCATTGTGAGCATATCCCCTCAGTAAAGCTGGCTTGCTTTATCAAAAAAAGAAGAACAAATTACAGAAATAATAAATAAATATATCAAAGAAAATGATAGCTCACTCGTTTTTCTCCTAGAGATTCCCTAACTCTCAGCCAGTGAGAAACTTGTGCCATTTCCTTTCCATTTATTCTTAGCCCAGAGGACTCATGCACATCTCCATCATACATATCTTTATCCATGTTGACTGGGTTGGTATCCAGATTGGCCCTCCCTGCTAATAGCTGTACTGCCTGGAACATGATATCCAACCTGATAGTTAGAATCCTAGCGACAACTCCAGTTTCCTCATCTGTAAAATGTAAAATTCAAATGGTTGTTGTGTGGATCAAATGAGTTAAGATGTGTAAAGCATTTCGGAGACCTTAAAGCTATAGATGAGTGCTAGCTACTAAGACCATTAGGGGAGATGACTCCTTCAACACCTTCTTCAGTGGAACAGGTGCTGGCAAGCATGTTCCCAGGGCAATGATTGTCGATCTGGAACCAACTGTCATTGATAAGGTTCATACTGAAACCAATACCAGATTTCTATCCTAAGCAACTGCTCAGTAGAAGGAAGATGCCTCCTGTAACCATGCCCGTGGGCACTACCCCACCGGCTAGGAAATCATCAGCCTGGTCCTGGCCAAGATTCAGAAGTTTGCTGGTAAGTGCACAGGTCTTGAGTGCTTCCTTGGTGGTTCTGCTTTTGCTTCTCTGCTGCTGGAATGGCTGTCCATTGATTAAGACAAGTATTTTGAAGAGGGGGAAAACCATATTACCAAGATGAAAAATAAACAGGGGAATTTCATATGGTAAAGGAAAGAATATGGTCAGAAACTACTGTGCCCGATTATATGTTAACCAGCCTGAAAACTTTAAATGAAATGGATGAATATTTGCAAAAATAAAAACAAAAAATACCCAGATAGGAAATCAAGAATTGAAATAACCCAATCTCGGGAAGAGAAATGGAGCAACCCATAAATGAACTCCCCGAGTAAAACCTCATGGTCCAGATAGATTTACAAGTGAATTCTATCAAACGTTTAAAGAACAAAGAATTCCTGTGCTACATAAACTCCTCAAAAAAAAAAACCCAAACAAACAGAGAAATCTGGGAACTGGCCAGATTTCTTCTATGTCTATGAGACAAATATGATAATAATTCCCAACCAGGGAGCAGTAAAGCAGAGAAGGAAATATGAACAATTAAAGCGCTATAGACATGTGAGTTAATGTTATTTTTTGTTTGGCATTGAAGTCACCCTTTACTCCTCCCTTTCTCTTACCCCCATAACCAATCAGTGACTGGTTCTTGTAGATTCTACTCCCAGGACACCCATCCCCTTCTCTCCAATCACATGGCCACTACCCTGGTTTAGAGACCCATTATATTTTGCTTGGACATTTTGCCCCCATCCCTCTCCTCTCTAATCTGTCCTCCACATAGCTGCCACAGTAATCTTAGGGCACAAGTCTGACCATGTTACTCCCTTTCTTTAGTGACTCTTGATTGCATCTAGGATAAAATACAAACTCCTTAGTTTAGCATTTAAAATCCTTCACAGTCTGGCTCCAGCCCACCTTTCCAGATTTATTTCACATTAGTCTTACTCATGTACTTCGTGTTCCAGCCAAACCGTTCTGCTTGCTGTTCCCCAAACTTGGCATTCTATCTCCTACCTCAGTGATTTTGCACAAGCTGTCCCTGATGCCTGGAATGCACTCAGTCCTCATCTCTGCCTTTTAGGATCTTTCACTTCCTTCAGATTTTAACCCAGGGGCTGTCTCCTACAGGAAGCCTTTCCTCCTCGAAGTCAAGTACTGTTTTCATTTTGTCTCCATATCTTCACTGCCTAACATAATGCCTTGTGCTTATTAGGTCCTTAATAAATAATAAATACGATCTTAGTGAATGAATCAATGTCATTATGGTCTAGTCTTTGGTCTGGTCAAGGCTTAGCTCAAATGCTACCTCCTCCATCAAACATTTCCCGATTTCCTCCAGTCCTAATAATCTGTCCTTCCTTTGAATCTCTAGTCCACTTTCTTCATACTAGAGTTATTCATGTGCTACTTTTATTTCCTACCACCCAGTCTGTAAGCTGTCCAATGGCAGGCATCATGTCTTATTCATCTTCCCCATCGGCCACTGCATATTGTCAGCACTAAGCAAATGTCGAATTGAATTGATTATAGGTAAATGAACCTCATATAAACCCCGGCTGACATGGCCAGGAGTTGACAGAGTGTGTTGGTAACCAAAAATGGGCTCCTTAGCACTTAGTCAACAAGTGCCCTTGAATAGTTTGGCTTTTTCCCCTGAACTAAATGAATGTTCTGAAGTTTGGGGTGCTGGCTTTTTCCTCTGAACTGACTGAATGCTGGATTAAGGTAAGCTTGTTGGCCCCTTCACCTTGCTTCCCTTGATTAAGCAGATCAAAAGAACCTGTGCTTTCCTGGTCAACCCCGTCACCTTGCTTAAGCAGATCAAAAGAACCTGTGCTTTCCCCAGCGTACCTTACACCCCCACAGAAGCTGCTAGCTGGATGGTTAAAAACAGCTTCCGTAGCCAGAGACAGCTACAGCCACAGCCACAGCCACAGCCACAGCCGAAGCTGAAGCTGAAGCTGAAGCAGGAGCTGCTGGTAGCAGAGCTGACCTACGTGTGGACTGAGGAGTGCTGAACAAGGACTTGAGGCCAGTGGGTAATCTTTTCACCATAGAGGGGAAGCACGTATATGATTTTGCTTTATATCATCATGCTTCTCTGTGGCCTCCTGGTTACTCTTGTGAGGCGGACTTATTGGGCCTGGAAGCTTTTGATCAAAATATCAAAATGGGGATGCTGGTTTGTGGGTTGGTTACTGTGGAGACTAAATATATGCTTTGATTCTTCTGCCTCCTACTTTGGGAATTCCTTATATCCGGCGGTTCCAAACCTTTCAGACATATATATGATTCTTTTTGAAATTATAAATTCTGCCCTCATAATACACAGAGTCACCTTCTCTCCCTTTTACCCCTGCCTCTCTATCTGACTCACTGCTCAGCTGGATGAGAAATAATGGGAACTTGGACGATGAGCCCAATTCACTCTACTATAGGGATTCTCCATTATCTGAACTCCTCAAAGCCTGCCCTATGGAAATGGGGAGGTTAGAGGGTGGAAAGAGGGAATTTGCCATGAAATGGCTGGGTCCAGTGTGTCAGTAGCCCACTTGTGTAAAGGGTAGAAACAAGGGCTGGGATATGGACTAAACCTGTGATTTCAGTGACAAAGGGTGAGGAAACCCCCTCCATCAGTGCAGGTGAGCACCTTCTCTGTAACTATAGTTTTAGAGATTATCTAGAACATTGTGTGGTTAAGGAACTTGCCTAGTCACACAGCCAGTATGTGTCAAGGTGGGGCTTGAACTGAGGTTTTCTTGACTCTGAGGCCACATTACCACCTAAAAACCATAACCTTTTCATTCAAAAAATTCCCAAGATGATACAATACAAAATGAAGTATGCAGATTACATGCAAATCCTAAGACCTTTTGGATGCAAATAAACTTGTGGTAGCCTTAACTAATTCACTCCTTAGAAAGGGGCCTTCAAAGGGAAAACGAAAGGTCTAAAGAACAATGGGTAGTAGAAAGAGTGTAGGTTGGGGGCAGAAGAGCTAGGGTTGCATTCCTAGCTCAGAATCTCTTTTTTCTCCTGGATAAAATGATAATTAGTAATCCTTGAGCTCCTGACCTCAGAAGCACTGCATAAGCCTTCACATGCTAGAGAAATTGGGGCAGCTAGGTGGTGCAGTGAGTTGAGCACTGGCCCTGGAGGCAGGAGGACCTGAGTTCAAATCCGGCTTCAGGCACTTGACACACTAGCTGTGTGACCTTGGGCAAGTCACTTAACCCCATTTGCCCTGCCTTCCCTCCCTCAAAAAAAAGTTAAAAAAAAGAAATGGAGTTCTCATTGGACATCCAAATAAACACCATCCAAGCATGTGTGGGATACAGCGAAAAGAGAACCTGGGGCAAGTCACCTGTCTTCATCCGACCAATGGAGATCATAGCATTCACCCTCCCCAACAGAGGATGTTTAGAAATAGTAAAGCTCTATGCAACAGAAACTGCTAAACATAGCCAATCAACTCCAGCTGGTTCATTTAACAGGCAGACTTCTAAGAGAAAGTGGGAATAGAGCTAGGTCTTTGGGTCTTGAAGGAGATAGCAACTCTTTGCTTGGCTTGTACCATGGTGGTGTAATGCACAGAGCCCTGAGCCTGGAGTCAGAAAGACCTGAGTTCAAATCTAGCTGTGGGACCCTGGGCTCACACACTTATGTATGTGAGATCCAGCTAAGTTAAGTGATTTGTTCAGGTTCACACAGGTAGTAAACATCAGAGGCTGGGTTTGATTCTGGAGCCAGCACCCTTTCCCCTCATCTGCTGGTCCTCTGCCAATGAAGGGCACTGTCCCCTTGCCATGGTGCCTATCAGGCAGGACTCTCTGGGTCGCAGACCCCCCCCCAGCACACACACCACTGAAGGCATTTACCCCAGGCGCAGTTAGGGCCAGTTAAGGTCCCTCCAGTTTATTTTAGGATCTCTCCAAAGGAGAGGGAGATCCAAGGGACAGCAGCACCCTGCACATAGCAAACACTTGGTAAATGTTTATTGAGTTGAGTTGTGATTCAGAGAGAAGAGGAGGAAGAGTGTTCCATGTGTAGAGACAGAAATGAGCAAGATGTATAGGAGTGGATAAAGTTTTGGATACTGTCAGGAAACCTGTGTTTGAATCCCAGCTCTTCTACACTAATTCTTCATGTGACCTTAGGCAAGTCACTCTCCTTGTCTAGGCCTTTGTAAAATGAAGGGACTGGGCCGACCTCCGAGGTTTCATCCAGTTCTGACATCCTATGACCAGATGACTAATCTATTAGCAAGAGACGGGTTTGGCCTGAAGTCCTCGGCTCACTTAAGCCCCATAAGCCTGCTTCAACCAGAGGTAACACAAGCTGGAGAGAAGAGGAGCCCACACCCGGACACTTGGAGCAAGTCACGGAATCTGGTTTGGAGAACACTGAGCCTCTGTTCTTGTGATAAAGGTTCACTTGGCAGACCCCAGACAAGGGGAATTGTCTTGCAGTTTTAGACTGGAGCACATGAGGGAGTGGGGGAAGGGAATAAGTATTTCTGTAGCATCTTTATGTCCCAGGCACTGTGCTGAGCACTTTACATATATTATCTCATTTGATCTCACAACAGCCCTGTCATTGGATGGGTGCTGTCATTATCCATATTTCATAGTTGAGAAAACTCAGGGGCATCTAGATGGCGCAGTGAGTAGAGCACTGGCCCTGGAGTCAGGAGGATCTGAGTTCAAATCCGGTCTCAGACACTTGACACACTAGCTGTGTGACCTTGGGCAAGTCACTTAACCCCAATTGCCCTGCCTTCCTTCCTACAAAAAAAAAAAAAGAAAAAAAGAGAGAAAACTCAGGCAAGCAGAGGTTAAGTGACTTGCCCAGAGTCATCCATCTAATTAGTGTCTGGGGCTAGACTTGAAGTCAGGTCTTCCTGACTTCTAGACTCTAGTGCTCTATCCATTGTGCTGCTGTGTTGGCAACCAAAAATGGGCTCCTTAGCACTTAGTCAACAAGTGCCCTTGACTAGTTTGGCTTTTTCCCCTGAACTGAATGCTGTTTGTATGTTGGACTGGAGTAAGCTTGTCGGCCCCTTCACCTTGCTTCCCTTGCTTAAGCTGATGGAAAGAACCTGTGCTTTCCTGGTCAACTCCTTCACCTTGCTTAAGCTGATGGAAAGAACCTGTGCTTTCCTGGTCAACCCCTTCACCTTGCTTAAGCAGATTGAAAGAACCTGTGCTTTCCCCGGCGTACCTTACACCCCCGCAGAAGCCGGATGGTTAAAAGCAGCTCCCGTTGGAGCCAGAGGCTGCTATAGCCACAGTCACAGCCACAGCTGAAGCAGGAGCTGCCAGTGGCAGAGCTGACCTATGGGAGGAAGCTGAACAAGGACTTCAGGCCAGTGGGTAATCTTTTTACCATAGAGGAGGAAGCATGATTTTGCTTTACGCAATCATGCTTCTCTGTAGCCTCCTGGTTACTCTTTCAAGGCGTACTTATTGGGCCTGGAAGCTTTTGATCAATATATCAAAATGGGGTTGCTGGTTCATGGGTTGGTTACTGTGGAGCCTAAATATATGTTTTGATTCTTCTGCCTTCTACTTTGAGAGTTTCTTATATCCGGCGGTTCCGAACCTTTCAGACATGTATATGATCCTCTTTGAGATTATAAACTCTGCCTTCCTAATACAGCTGCCTAGTTGTCTCTCATTCTTAAAGTGACTCAATGTGATCCTGGACTCAATTCCTATGGTTGGAAGGTCTCAGGACATGTGACCCACCAAGGAAAAGGTTACTGAGGTCAGATACCTGAAATGGACAAGGGCAAAGAATACTGGACAAGTTGTTAGAAGAACTAGGTTCTGGTCCTTACTCTGTTGTGTAAATTTGGATGAACACTTAGATTCCTTGGGCCTCAGTTTCTTTATGTGTAAAATTAGAAGGCTGGACTAAATGGACCTTAAAATCCCTTTCAGCTGGGACATTTTCTTTTCTATGTTTTAAGGTTCCTTCTGGTTCTAATGCTTTTGATTCTAAGAGAATCTTTAAATCAAAGAAAATTACAGTCCGGTGCAGGCCCCTTCTGATGGCAGCGGATGGAAAAAAAGTCAGGAGGTGCTAAGAATCACAGGTTTTAGACCATCAGTAAATGTTAACTTTTACCATAAATACGCAAAATGTGATATCTTTGTGCAATGAGTAACCAGTAGACATGCCATTGGAAAAACAACCATATTGATACTGACATTCTTGTAAAAAGCAAAACCAAAAGATAAAAGGAAACTGTTGGCATAACTGTGAACCAATCCAACCATTTTGGAGGGCAATCTGGAATTATGCCCAAAGAGACAAAACTGTGTATACCCTTTGACCCGGCAATACCATTATTAGGTCTGTTCCCCAAGGTGATCAGGGAAAAAGGAAAAGAGCCCATATGTTCTAAAACATTTCTAGCAGCTCTCTTTGTGTTGGCAAAGAACTGGAAATTGAGGGGATGCCCATCAATTGGGGAATGGCTGAACGAGTTGTGGTATATGAATATAATGGAATACTACTGTGCTATAAGAAATGATGAGCAGATTGGTTTTAGAAAAAACGTGGAAAGGCTTGTATAAAATAATGAAGAGTGAAATGAGCAGAACCAAGAGAATGTTGTGTACAGTAACAGCAATGTTATTTGAAGAATGACTGTGAATAACTAATTTATTCTGAGTATTATAAATACTCAAATCAACTACAAAGGACCTATGAAGGAAGATGCTCTCCACCTCCAGAGAAAGAACAGATAAATAGACACACACACGTATGTATCAAATGGTGGCTTTCTCTAGTGTGGAGTGAGAAGACAGGGAGACCTCATAATGTAAAAAATAAATAAAATTCAGTTTAAAAAGGCAAAAGGGAGATAAATGGGAGGGAATGGCTTATGGATTTTCCTTAGCTAATCAAACAAGGGAAATGATGGATTTGGTTTCGTTGTGAGTGCAAACGCAACAAGAAACATTTCATAGAGACACTTGGTCATCTTGCATTGCAGTGCTCATAAGGAACAGAAGCAAAAAGACCAATATTAAAGATTAATCACAGTTTATGTGCCAACATCTGTCGTGGAGGATGAAGAAGCAAAGAAATTCTACAAAAACCTTGACAAGATAATCCAAGTCATGTCAACATATACTTTCGTTCCTAGTGGCTTCAATACAAAGTTATAAATAAAGAGGATGTCAGAAAATCTTGAAAAATATGGCCCAGGTTTGAAAAATAAAAGAGGCCAAAGACCTCTTACCTCTATATCCTAAATACTTTCTTCCAGAAGAGAGTCAGAAGGTGCGGGACGTGGCAAGCTCCTAAGACCATCACAAAAATATGAAATTGATTATAATTTAACAGACAGGACCTCTAAGGTCCCTTCCAGCTTTAGAGCTCTAATCTTGTACAGGCTCCTGTGGTCCCATTTCTCTGTGTGTGCAGTCAGACTATCAACTAATTAGAGCAAAGGTCAAAATCAACATCATTCTCAGGAAAGAATAAAGAAAAGAAGAAGACACTGTACAGATAATTTCAACAGTTTCAACCTGAACTATTCATTCAAGCCATTAAAACTGAAAAATGGGGAAAAAGAAAAAGACATCAACATTGATTTTTGAAATTTCCTGCAAAAATTTAATGGATGTAAAGCAGTTGCCACAATGAGGAAGCCAAAATCACCTAAAAGCTGCCTTTGCCAGCAAATGCTCAATATCCTTAACAAAGGAGAGCCGAGAGCAATGCTTGTTTAGAATATGGACTCGTTTGTAAAACACTACAGAGAAGGATGGCAGATTATGAATAGTATTGCCTTGAAGAACAGGGAAAAGCAGTGGAAATGAAAACAAATTTACAAAAAGCTTGGCATGGGACCCTAAGTCGTATCATCTCATCCCAAGCTTGTTTATAGATTGACAACAAATATACAGAAAAATGAACCAAATCTGTTTGCATTGTTGTCATGATCTATTTTTATCATCTGTGACAGAGGACCTGAACACCTCAGTTCCTAACCTGCTGTATGAAGAAATAACAATCATACTTAGGAAGATGAAGTAGGAAAAGAGTGGCTTAGATGAGACCCATTTACATCAAGGAAATCCATGCTGGAGGCAACACAATCTTGATAGCATTAGAAGATGGCCTTAAAATAGATCTGAGAAAGGAAGACACGAAAAGATTGGAACAAGTCATGGGTGATATTTATACTCCAAAAAGTCAATCAGGTGAACACCAACAATTCCTGACACATATGCCTGCTTTCTCTTTATAAAATTTGTATCAGAATGATCTACGTTTGTATTGGGTGTATCCTTGAGGAAAATATGAGAAAGGAAGAGGCAGGCTTCTGCAAATGATTCTCTGCAGCAGTATATACCATTACAGTCACACAGTTGATCAAAGGTCTGGCTAATATATGACCCCACAATGTCTATTGTTTGTTGATTTAAAATAAAATTCATCTTGGTAGAGTCTTAAAGTCTCTCCTCCAACAAAAAGACTCTCATGCATATGGCAAAATAAGACAAGGTTTCTTGATCAATATAATCACGGTGTGTATTCTATTTGGTGGTGCTGTGATTATTAATATCAAGTGAAGCAGAAAGCAGGGAGATATATGGTGTTTGCTAATGGTGTTTGCTGCCTTTGTGGAGGGTACCTTGCATGGAATCCAAGTAGAAGAGGGATTCCCAATAAAAGGTCAGATCCTCCAGATGCTCTTGGTTGTAGATGACATTGTGATGATTGTGTTAAGCCCCAGAACTTTAGAGGGGCAGTGAGATTTACGTGTACTCAAAAGGAATCAGTCTAACAATCCATACAACCTAAATGGATGAAAAAAATGAAAGATGCATTTTGGCATCAGATTATGACATATAGTCGGATGAACAGTACATTGAATTTGTTAATATGTAGATATGAGTTAGGAACAACAGATGAACAATGAATTGGATGTGGGATTAAATATGAAGAAGACAGCATGTTAGACTGCTTTTAGGAAATTTTATAGTGCTTTTAATATCAAGCTATGCCTTAGTGAAACAACCCATCTTTTATGTTCTTTTACTATGTAGTTATGAATCTTAGAACACTACCATCTCCAAGATGCAAAGGTACAGGTGACCCCATAGGTCATATACAAACATAGGTTCATATCCCAGCTCTGTTACCAACTGTCTGAGCAGATGTATGGGGGTGATAATGCCAGGTATGTTAGAAAGGGGAAGAGAGTCCAGTTTGGCAGGAGTGTAGAACAGAAGGGAATGATACAAGGTAAGGCTAGAAGGTAGGGTGGCACCAGATGGGGGTAGGATTCAATACCAGATAGAAGTGTTTGAACTTTACTTTGTGAACAATAGGAAGCTTCTAGGCATGTCAGAGGCAGGAAATAGAGCAGCCAAGCCAGAGGCTGTGTGGCAAAGGAGGCAAAAAACCAAGAGCATGACAAGGTTCTAATATTAGAGGGATGGTTTAGATGCAAGAATTCAGGAAAGTACAAGGACTCCAGAAAGTAGGACACAGCTCTGGCAACAATGAAAGCCTCTAGCAATAAGTGTCAGGAAGACCTGGGTTCAAATTCTATCTCAGACACTTACATGACTCATGCTAAGTGACTTCTCCGGGCCTCGTCTTTGAAACAGGCATAATGATAACACATACTCAAGTATTGCGTAAGGTCTGTTATGTCAAGTGTTGTGCAAACCTTAAGATGCTATATAAATGAGAGTTATTTTTGTTGTCGCTATCACTGTTATCTCATTCTTCTCGTCCTTTCCATAAGTTCAGATAGAAGCATCCCGAGGGCAAGTCAATATCTTGCTGTTATCCTTTTATTTGTAACATTATTCTGACTGTCGTGTAGTAGGGTAAACCAACTGCTTTTTGTAACTGAATAAAGAGTATTGGGATATAAATTCATCTTCCATAGCCTCACTGAAAACACTTTTGGGACAGCTCCAGAAGTGGACAGGACAACAAGAATGACACAGACCTCATTCTGTTCGCACATGGTTTTAATTTCTTTCATTAGGCCTCTATATGTTGAAAGCTTTTCATTCTGTGTAGTTTTAGTATATTTGGTATTCAGTATAATACTTATGTGTATTCAGTATTTAGATGTCTATTAAAAACTTTGTTCTTTTATTTTATGGATGAATGTTACATTTAGGTAATTGTGGGCAGCAATTATGCATGTAATGATTCTCTGGTTCTGGTGCAGTTTGTTTGCTGAATTCTCAAGGATATTTGAGGGTTTGAAATTCTAGTACAGGGAATTGTCACCTGTTTATAGAGGACAGTGATCTTCCAGTGAATAAATCTAACCACCGGATCTTGTCCATCTAGGTCTCCAGCAGATGCTAAATTTTTGGAACCTGCAGGGATATCTTACAGTTTCATCCAATTTGTTGTGTAATATGCATCAATTGGTAAGTCTGGTCTCCTTAAGGAGATTCTTTTTGTAATTTCTGGGATGTGGTCTTGAGTAGCTATCATAAACAAATCTATATGACAGCCATTTGTTTGGTGCTTCCTTGTCTATATTGTTGGTTGAGTTTGTGTGATTGTTGCTCATGAATGTCTTTTGATTCTACTCTGGAATCTTAGCTATTTCATAGGCTTCATTTGGAAATAAACTACTTTGGGTTGCAATTAACAAATCTCCCTCTCTCTCTCTCTCTCTCCCTCTCTCTCTCTCTCTCCCTCTCTCTCTCTCTCTCTCTCTCTCTCTCTCTCTCTCTCTCTCTCTCTCTCTCTCTTTGTGTGTGTGTTTGTGTGTGTGTGTGTGTGTGTGGTCAGTCTTTGCTAGTGCTTTATGAAATGAGGTCTTGTATCAAAAGTACTTTGGTACAAAGTATAAATTTTTAACCTCTTTATCATGTGCTCCGAGAACATGTATCAATCATCTTCCGACTTTCTGGCAAGGTAATGTTAATCTTTCCATAGCTACATTGTGGTGATGAGCCCTATGTTTCATAAACATTGTACATTAACATCATAACATTTTGTTTGGACACCTTCTAGATCCATTGTTATCCATTTTACCATACTCAAAACATATGTAAGACTGGCATTGTGTGTTGATTGCTTTTAATGTGTTCTTCCTAATTATACCTTGACTGTTGGATGCCTATAAGTCTCTTAACATAAGCACCCTCAACTTTCTGCTTTATAACCATAATATATTCGATGTGTCTTGACTAGAGAAGACCAAGGTATTTCTAAGTATTACCTTCATCCATTGTCTTGATTTGACCTCTGTATCCAAGCTCAAAGCCTTTAGTGTTTATTATTCCTTGGCTCACAAAAAGAATTTTACACTTATTAAATCCAAATGATGTTTTGTTATCCTTGGAGAAAATTTCCATGAGAAGCAGTTATTTAATGTGCTTTAAAGTGAAGCCATATAACTTTATATCATCCACGTACATCAAGGGATTAATATGATGTCTTGATATGAATTACTCTTTGATTTGAAAGCCATACTCAGTTCTGTGCAGGAATGATGACACTGGATTTAAGGCTAAGCAAACCATAGTGGGCTTAAAAAACTGTCTCTCTAGAAGATGCCATGTTTTGAATCAATTGTTCTTAACATCATTATGTCAGTCGCATGTTTTAAATAAAGACCAATCTTCTCTGTGAACATCAAATAATCTTGTATTCTTGTATCAATTTTACATATTTATAGTACATGGCTAATGCATGACTATGGAAGTGAGTCAAAGGCTTCAAGATAATCAATAAAGGCAGTGTAAATGTTATGGCACTTTTAGGCAGATTGTACAGTCGTCACCTAATCAATAATAAACTTCTTTTTAAATCCCTGGGACTTACTGGTATACTTTTTTTGGCTTCTTAGCCAAAATGTTATTTTATTATAAGTATTTATAGATGTTTTTAGGCAATAGAACCTGTGGTTGTTTTGCATAAAGTACATAAATGTAATTGGCCTATATTTGGAGGGGTCACTAGTATTCTCATCTAATATATATGTCATGCCTTCTATTAAGAAAGATGGGGTCAGTCTTTCATCAAAGAGGAAGCTGCTAAAGAACCTTGTTAGTTATTCTTTAGCTACTATGAAATATTTGAGCCATAACTGGGGATCTTATCCAGACCTGCCACTTCCTAGTTTTGCAGAATGTCTAGAGTTTCAGTTGCCTGCCTTAACATAGCTGTTCTGTCATTCATTATGTCAATGGTACACAAGCTTTCTGTTTCACATTTGATCCCACATGTTATTTGGTTGCATTGGACTTCTTTTGACCAGATAGATGACCTGCAATTTTTCACATCTGCCTCCTTTAAGGGCGCTCTCTCTCTCTCTCTCTCTCTCTCTCTCTCTCTCTCTCTCTCTCTCTCTCTCTCTCCCCCCCCCCCCTCTCCTCTGAGTCCTTTGCTTCTCAAGCCTAAAACTAGTCTTTGAGGGTTTTCCATTGATATGGAATTGTTAATTTTGTTCTTTGCACTGCTCTAACTCTTTGTATCACCCTGGCCTTTTGGTGTTTGCATTATTGATTAAGGGTATCGAGAATTTGGGATCGACTTTTCCTTTCCATATTCTATTCTGTGTTTCTTTTTTCTTTGGCTTTAAGTGGATACTATGGTGTTAAGTTTTGTATTGCACATACTGGCTAGGTACTGATATAATCTTCCAAGGTCTTTCCTCAGATCTTCAGTGGTGTTCTCAAGTTGCTTCTGCCATTTTTTGGCTGTCTTTAAGAGCATTCCCACATAGTACCCCCTTTTCTCTGATGGTTCTTGCTGTGGCAGCAGTTGCAATATATATTGTGTATAAGTTCTTTCATTCTCTGTCAAATAGCATGAAAGAATGTATTTATTCATGATGGTTATAGTAGATAGCATTTTAAAGTGAATCTGTACTGCTAAATGCAAAAAGAGATTTGCAAAATTCCAGTCTAAGTATGACCATCTCCTTTTCAAAATCATTTGAGACATCAACATTCTTTTTGCAATCTGTTTTGTTACTAGTTAGCACTTCTGGGGTTTGTATTAAGTATAAGTTGTCAGTGCCTTCAGGTTCTTCAGCTTTTTCCTCTTCAAATGTAAGTAATTCCTCAGTTTCTGCTCTTATTTCCTCTAGTTTGGGTTTGGGAATGAAGTTACTTCTTATGATATGTTGTGTAACTTGGAACTTACTGACAATGCAGCATGTAGCCATTGCCTATGACTATTCTGATCTGTTCTCACTTCTGTTACGACTTAGTCCTGGTGTGTAATAGCAGCATTCCTATCTTCGGGCCTTTTCCTGCATACTTGGGGTGTGCCTGCTATTGTGGTTAGCGCCATCTGTACCAAAGCACTTCTAGTAGGTGGGGCACTGGAATTTCTGGTTTGTTCCAATATTAATTTGCCTTTTTGTGGGCACCAAAACACAAAGGAGTGCTGCTTGCTCCTCTGTCCTGTGTATTAAACTGATCATCATGATGGTCCTAACTAAGGCCCACCTACAACCTGAGGCTGCCCCGACTATTTTTTAGATCCGTAGGCTCAATAGCATCACACTGATCAGAATGCTAACCCAACCAATGATATCTTCAGGGCCCAAATAGCTGCCATTTTAGGGCTCCTGCTGGGCTTTCATAGCTCCTACAGCAGTTGTGGTGCATACTGAGGCCCTACTGTGTGTCTTGGAGAGTGTGCCCTTGCTTGCTCTTGCCTTCACCATACAACATGAATGGTGAGCTGGGCTTTGAGAAGAATGTGTACTTGCCAAGGTTTACCTACCCCAGGCCTTCTTTCTTCCATCTGTCTTCCTCTCACCTATGCCTGGGGGACTTAGGGAGAGGGAGTAGTGAAGGTTAAAGCCAAGTGGGACCCTGAAATGAGCTCCTCCCCTTGGGTTCCACTCTAATCACTCCCTCCCCTAAAGGCAATAGAGGTCTCAGGGTGGCCCAGATTCTCTGTCACCCCTTTGGGACACCCCATGGCCTCTTCTTCTACTGAATCTTGTATCCCAGGGTCAGGTCTAGCTCCTAGATCTTTCCGTGTGAATTTCCTCCCTGGGTCTCTTCCTTATGCTACCCCCTGCTCTTGCCCTAGGTTCCACAACTGTTGTTTAAAGAAATCTACTTGTCAGAAGATAGGAATCAAACACCCAGCTCTGCCATGGGAGCACTATGACTTTGAGCAAGTCATTTCCCCTCTCTGGGCCTCAGTTTCCTGATCTGTCATATGAGGGAGTAAGCTGAGCTGATCTCCCAGATTGAAATCATGTGATCACGCCTACTCAGCCCAGCCTTAGTCACACTGCTGGCCTTAGCCATTTCCAGATAGCCCATCCAAAGCAAGAGATCCAGGGATTAGCTCCTAGGGCTGGGCAGGAATGTCAGCAGATGAGCTGGATAATTGGAAAAAGACACCGCAGCCTTTGGAGTCAGCAGTGGAGATGACTTTCCATCCCAACTGGGTGGATGCCCCCCTCACAGACCAGAGGTCCCGAAGGTGCTCAGGAACTTGTCATTTTAAGCATCTCCATTACTCCAAAATGTTTGCCATTTGGAGACCCTCAAGGAAACTGTCAGTTGACTGTTCCAGAGGATGCTGCTGAGGCATGCTACCCCCCTCCTGATAAAGAGGTGATGGGCTCAAAATGCAGAAGGAGGCATTTCTATTCAAACATGGACAATGCAGGAATTTATTTTGCTCAACAATGCATATTTGTTCTAAGCATTTTGTTTTTCCAATGAGAGGGTGATGTGGGAGAGAGAGAGAGAAATTTGCAAAATGAAAATAAAATCATTTTTAAAAGAGAAACTGTTGATCGATAGGAATCATCCAGGCCAGAAACAGGGCTTGGTGACTGGCCGTGGGGTGAGAGGACTCCTGGTGCTGGACTTGGAGGCAGAAGACCTGCGTTTAATCCCTCCTTACCACCTGTATGCCTTTGGCCAAGTCACTTCATTTGGCCAGGCCTCAGTTTCCTTGTTTGTAAAATGAGGACTATGTGCCCTCTGAGGTCCCCGTTCTAGCCCCTGAACACTAACATTTGCAAATACAAGATCTCATTTAACACTCACAATGATGGTCTGTACCATTCACACCCTCCCACATTGTGACCCCATGGGGCTACCCCTTGGGTACTTGGGGCTCCCAGGGAGCACGGGTGTTTGTTCAAACCTCTAAAGATTTGAATGAAACCTGTTCTGAGACAAGACTTGGAAGCTGTAGGATTGAGAAGGCTGTGCTTCTTGGATCCCCATTAAGAAATGGAATTCGATGGCTGGCCCACTGGGCAGCAGCCCCATATAGTCCAATGGGGTTGCCTTAACAGCCCAGATTCGTCAAGCTAGAAGAAGGGGCAGTAGATAGCACATAGCCTAACAGCCTTGTTTGACAGAGGAGGAAAGTGGGGCCCAGAGAAATTAAGGGACGGTCACAGGGTAGCAGAACCAGGTAAATGGAAGGCCTCTGACTCTAGATCCAGAGTTCTTTCCCCGGCCTCCCAAAAACTTCTTGCAGTATTATTTCAAAGATCCTCCGCTGGTGCAAACTGCAACCCTTCCCTGGATTCTCCTTCTTGTTCATGTCCTTCAACAAAGTCTCCATTTTTTGGAATAGATTCTCAGCTTTGACCATCCCTCAGGGATTTCCCCCACATTTGGCCTTGAAAACTAATCCCTGAGTGCCTAATGCCTCTTCCAATACAAACTGGCTCCATGTCAGTTTCCTTCTATATCTTATTCAATGGCATTTTCACTCCCTCAGTTTGGGCACTGATAAGTAGAACAGAGAGGATGGGGTAAGAGCCAAGGTGAGCTTCCCAGAGGGTTATGGGAGAATCTAAGGAGGAAGAAGCCTCCGGGGAAGAGGCAAGAGAATGGTTTCTACTTTCTTTTGGTGATTGCCACAGCATGGGAAGTGCTCCCTGTGCTCAGGGCTGAGCAGCTCCCCTCCAACTCAGTGTCTTAGAAAGCGGTCTGAGGCAGGGCTTGACCCCAGGCCTTCCCTACTCTGCCAGGCCACCTTGCAACAGCTCTTTCCAAGGCCTTTCCCCTGGGAAATGGCAGTGTACACTTTGTTGTCTCATTTTATAGATAAGGAGAGGAAGGCTCATGGGGGTTAAGTGGGTTGCACATTATGACTCAGCTCATTAGTGTCAGAGGTGGGTGTCAAAGCCAAGTCTCCCCAAGTTTAAGTGAGCACTCTGTGCACAACCTCCCCTTGCAATGAGCTAGCCAGGGCTTTGAAGAGCCACTGGGAGGTCAAAGGGCTTTGAGAGGGCAATTGCAGAATGGCTCCCAAGTGCCTGGATCATGCTGTCATGGAAATGATCTCTGGATTCTGGTGGTGCTTTGGCACTGGAAGAATCCAGGAAGGGACCAGGAGCATCCCAGATCCAGAAAGTTGTCAGCGAATTGGAGGAAGGTCAGGAAAGAGCCACTGGAAGATGAATGGAGTTGGAAGGCAGGATGGATGAGGGTGGTTTAAAGACTTTAGTAGCGGCAGGGGCTGGGGGCAGGCAGGCTGAAGCCCTGGTAGCCACCCCCAGAGATTCAAAAGGAAGATAGATTATTCAGCCCTCTATGGGGAGGGGGAGGGGGTTCAGGGGATGAAACAGAGGAGGGGTGTGAAAGGCTGCTAACTGAGAAAAGGCATCTTGGCAGGCAGAGCTCCCAGATGACAGCATCATTTCCCATGGGAGCAGAGGAAGTAGAAGCTTTGGGACCAGGGCTATTGCTGAGCAGACAAAGGCCAGGTCTGGGTCGGGATGGGAAGAAGCCTGGCCTAAAGGAGCTGCTGTGCCTGGCTCATGAAGAGAGAGCGGCTGTGCCCGGCTGACAAGCCTGGGGACATTTCCCCCAATGCTTCGTCTCTCAGGGTTGGGGGTGTTTCTATGTGGACTCGTGTTTCCTAGGGCTGGCATTTGCTCATTTTCATGCCCTGTAATGTCTTATCTCCAAAGCCCAGCAGGAGGAAAGGCATCTCCATCTCCTCCCCATCCTGATCACTAGTGGTGCCGTAGTGGTGGCAGCATTTCATGTTGTCCTGCTACTTTAAGGCTCCCAAAGTACTGTCTGTAGAATGGGAGTCCTTGAGGATGGGGACTGTTTCAGTCTTGTCCTTGTATTTCTGGCACTTAGCACAATTCCTGGCACAGAGTAGGCATTTAATAAATGTTTCTGGATTGACTGAGGTAAGATAGTGTGGGGGCTATTATACCCATTCTACAGTTAAGGAAATCAAGGCTCAGAGAGGTAGACTTGCCCTCAAGTCATACAGCTAGTTAAGGGTACAAGTGGCCCTGGAATTATAATAATACTGACAATGACACTCTAAGATTTACAAAGTGCTTGACCTCCATTATAGAGCATCATTGTGATAGAGCATAATGAGCCCTAGCTTTGGAGCCAGAAGATGTGACTTCCCCTTCTGGCTCTGCTAATGACTTACAGGCAAGTCCCTTTTCCTTCTGGGGCCTCGACTTCCTCCTAGGTCCAGACTGATGTTGGCTATGGTCCCTTCCAGCTCTAAAAATGCATTGAGCCTCTAGCTCCAAATCTTATTCCCTTAAAGGTTTCCAAAGCACTTTCCTCACAACACACTTGTACTACTCACCTCACAGGGCCAGAGTTGGCCCTGCTCCATCCCCACGGGGCTACCCTTCACTAGGCCAACCAAAGAAGGGCTTTTGGAACCTACTCCCTGGGTCCAAGGCAAGAAGCCAAGGTCTTCAGAGAGGTGAGCTGCCCGGAAGGCACAGAGTAGCCCTAAAGCCCGGGCTTCCTCCTATCTGGGCCAGATCCCCGAGGAGGACAGTTCCAGATCCCTCAGCTCTGAATGGCCCAAGGAGCAGAGAAAGACCAACAGGTCTCATTCACAAGAATGGGGGAACAATAGCCAACTCACCAAGAACAAATGCCAGAAGAAGCCCAGCTCTGCAGTCTGAGATTGCAAGAAGGCAAGCCTAACCAGCCCTGAACTAGCTCAGGAACAAAGATATCCAACATCCCAGGCCCCACTAGGGGCCCAGTAGCATGAATCTTCACCACCTTCCACCTTCTGCCTGTTTTTTCTCCAAAAGCTCCCCCTAGTCTTCCTAGGGAACATCTGTGCACTAGGAACCTAGGATCCTCACCTGGAAATTCCCTCTATCAATGAAATGACAGGTCCAGTTCCTCTGCCTATCCTGTCCCCAGCACTACATATATGACAGGCACTTAATACATCTTGGCTGCCTTGCTTGTGGTTGGGTTGTTGAAGCAAGACTTTCCAAACCAACGGCTTGGGGGAATGTTATATCATGGGCTAGGTGACACATATCATCACCCACATCATAAGCTGATGCATATTTGGGAAGCAGAGGTAACCCAGAGGAGGGGCCATGTCAAAGGCCTCTTCATCCTTTCCTATTCTTTACTAACAGCCAAAACCCAAGGAGGTTTCTTTTCTGCCATAAGTCTGTGGGCAGCTCAGATCTGCACACTGACCATCAGAGAACATTTGCCCAGTACATTTGGGAAAATCCTGCCGCAGAAATCCAAATTCCATCCCTGGGGCTGAGCGGAGACAGTGTGCCTCGATTTGGAGTCACAGGTCCTGGGTTTGTATTCTAGCTTTGCCACTCAATAGCTACATAAGCAGGAGCAGATCACTTCTCTCTGGGCCTTAGTTTTCCCATCTGTAAAATAAGAGATTTGGACTTGATGCTCTCCGAGGTTCCTTCCAACCATGATTTCTGTGATGCTACGATAGGTTTCCATTGTGGTGTGGTACGACAAGCATTGGGACTTAGAATCATTAGGCCTGGGTTCAAGTTTTGTCTGTCATGCATTAGCTGGGTGACCTTGGACAAGTCGCTTCACCTCTCCAGACCTCAGTTTCCTTGTCTGTAAATTGGGAACATAATAATACATGCACTGCCTGTCTCAAGGCTGCTTGGGGAAATGAGTTTGAAAATGGTAATGTGCTAGAGAAATGCCAACTATTTTGCTGTTATCGAATACCCAGACAATTAGTCGAAAAGTGAGAACGTCAGTCAACTGAGGCTATTGTTCGGTCCTTGCCCCACCAAATGGCCAGTTGGGCTGATTGCTTTCACTGAGCTAATGGTCTATGTTTGGTGTCATGGAGACCCAGCCTCCAGGAGTTCAAAACTACTTCTCTGTCTCCCCTGCCTTCAATCTCTCTGCACCTGTCTGCCCGGACCGATCCTTTGCCGAGCCATGAAAAACAGTTTGCTGTAATTACCTTCCTGGCCAAGAGCAACAAACAGAAGCAGCCATGCCAGATCAGGCCAGACTAATGGGAGCTTTGGCTCCAGGGTGTGGGTGGATTACCTAAGGGGTCAGAAGGGACAAGGCACTGGGAGCTGAAGAGGTGCACCCCAGCCCTGGGGATGCCAAAATAGCAAAGCGGCCCATGGGGAGAAGGGCTAACCAAAGCATGTTGGTGGTCACATCAAGCCGAAGGGATAGGCAGGCAGATAGATGGACTGGGAGGAATGGGGCTTTCATAAAAGTCAAGAGAGATGCAGGTTAGACCCAAGGAAGAACTTCCAAACAGCAGAATGAGTGATTGAGGGATGTCTCCCTCTTTAGAAGGTCTTTAAGATCAGCGTTTATCTGCCTGATAAGGTTAAGGTTCAGCTAAATATGGGAAAGGGAGGAGATGAGCCCTGGAGAATACACCTAACCTAGGGATTTTGTGTTTGGCCAGATTTATTGAGAAGAAGCAATAGGTTTCTCAGGTGGGATCAATTTCTACTCAGCAAAGCAGCTACCAGCGTCCTGAGGATGGGTGGGAGGAGTCACCGACTAGATTAGAATAATAAAATAGTAATAATGGCCCCCAGCTATGTAGGGCTTTGCAGCTGACAGAGTTCACAACCACCTTGTGAAGTTGACAGTTCAGGTATCACTGTCTCAATTTTATCGATGAGGAAACTGAGGCTCAAAGAGCAATGACTATCTCCAGATCATTAGCTCAGTAAGCAGCAGGGCCTGGACTTTTGCTTCCAAGTCCAGCGATCTTTCTCACCACACCACAATGATGAGGATGTTGCAGCTCGGAAAGATTAAATGGCCTACTTGAGGTCACAGAGCTAGTTAGTCACAGAGCCAATGAGTTTCTGCTTGCCCCTCCCTTCCCGTGTCTGCTGGTGTAACATAGATCCTCCTTCCCACCCCCTCATTTTCCCTGCGTTTTGATGCAGGTCAATGGACACATTCTTACAGGGTTACATCTCAGTCTGCAACCTGACCACGACAGATATCACTGGGCCAACAGCCTGCTGCTCAACACCCTGTGTTGGTGGGGGTGTTGGAGACCCCAGGCCTTCAGAGGAGGCCCCTGAGGAAAGCTTCTTGATGGCCTGGGTACCCGATGAGCACTCTTTTCTGGGAAGTGGAGGTAGGCAGCTGAGGAATTTTTCTTTCCCCAAGTGTGTCTAGCAAGTCTTCATCACTAGGGGGAAAAGGGCAGGTTCTTGTTATCCAAAGTGATTGCAGAGTCACTTTTTCCGAAAGGTACACTGTACTCCCTTGCAGATTGTTGCATTGCGGGAAGATGAGTAACGCTTTGGAGCAGATGTCAAAGGACTCAAAGCTCAGTGGAAATGGTACATTTTTTCCATTTTATGTCGAGTTGAGACTATATTAAAGAGAGACCAAAAAAAAGAACCCCCCAAACATATTTTCAATAACACCATCGTTGTAAGAGAAACCAATAAAAGTCCGAGGGAAATTTCTCCCTTTTCCCTTTGTGAAAATGCCTGACTTTTGTTTTCCCTTCTCAGGGTGGGACAAGTCATGTCTGGGCTTCTGGAAGAGGAGAGGGGTGCTCTGTTAAACTCCGCCTTTCGTCCCTCTTTTCCTTCCTTCTTTCCTAGTTTTCCCTATATACCCTATAAAAATCAATATCTTGTGGTTGTATAGGCCTAGTCAAAGGGTACGCACAATTTAGTGATTCTTTGGGCATAGCTATAAACTGCTTTCCAGAATGGCTCAGTCCGTTCATAGCTCCATCTGTGCCTAGAATGCTTTCCTCCTTCACTTCTGCCTCTTAGCCTCACCAGCTTCTTTCAAGGCTCAGCTTAAATCCTCCCTTTCACAGATTGTCTTTCCAGGCCCCCCCCACCAGCTGCTAGTGACTTCCCCTGAAAGATTACTTTCCATCTGCTCTGTATGTCTTGTATGTATCTAATTAGTTTTACATTGTTTCTCCTCATTAAACTGTAAGTTCCTTGAGGGCAGAGATCGTTGTTTGCCTTTCTTTGTATCCTTGGCACTAAGAATAGTGCCTGGCATAGAGTAAACACTTAAAAATGCCTATGGACTTCCTTCCTTCCTTCCCTGCTTTCTTTCTCCCATCCTTCTCTACTTTCATCCTTCTCTCTTTCCCTTCTTCCTTCCTTCCTACATTCCTTCCTTCCTGTATTCCTTTCCTTCCTTCTTTCCCTCTTTCCTTTTCTCCTGCCTTCTCTCCTTCCTTACCTCCTTCCTTCCCTCCTTCCCCTTCCTTCTTTTCTTCCCTCCTTCACTCCTTCCTTTGCTCTTTCCTTCCTTCCTTGTACAGAGCTCATCTGTCAGAAGTGCCTTAGGTACAGATCTACTAAGACCTGAGCGAGTAATACCTGGTAGCCCCAACTTAATTGTAATTGTGGCTCTAAACAGGTAGAGATGGGGGTAGGAAGGCATAAGGCGTATGGAGTATAGTGGGCATAGAGGAGGGAAAGCCTGGGCTGCATTTAGGAAATGGACACCGAACCAGTCCCCAGCTCTAGCTTGGCAGGGGCACAGGGTATATCTAGGGGGCATAGTAACAACTAAGGCTAGAAAGGTGTCATAGCGTGCCAGAATTGAAAGGGAACTCACAGGTCATCTGGTCTAACAACCTTCCGAAATAGGAAAAGTTACCCCAAGATTGCTGATGGCCAGTGATGGGGCCTCACTACTTTCTGAAGCTGCCTGTTTCCCTTCAACACTGTTTTAAGCCTGTGAAGTTCTTCATCATGTCAAGCTGAGATCTGCTGCCTTGTAGCATCTGCCCCTGGCCTCTACTTCTTCCCTTTGTGGCTGAGAAGAATAAATCTAATGGCTCTTCCATGTGACGATCCTTTGAAAACAAAGATCACACCCCAAATCATTTTTACTTTGATGACCAGTTTCTCTTTATTGGTTAGAATCGGGTCTGACTAGCACTTTCCCTTTTGCTTCCTCCATCTTCGGAAGGTAAAATTACTGTTAAGGTAAGTCACAGGTGTCTCAGCCATCCTTCTTTTAGAAGAAAAGGATTTCTCACAGATATCTTGATAGTTGACATCCTCTGTCTTCATGTTGGCTGTGGAACTCACCATGTAATTACCTGTCTTGGCCAGGTAGTCTGTAATAAGCTCCCAATAGAGCATGTTCTGTTTCTCCCTCCATCCTCCCTCCATCCAACAAGGCCTTCCTCTGGTTTGAAGATTTCCTCCCAGGAAATATATTCTTAATATATCATGCTTCTCTATGACCCTTGAATCAAATCTTTTCCTTCTGAGTGAGGCATAGTCTTCCATTGCTGTACTCCAGTTAGGGGTCGCATCCTATCGAGTCTCCATTATGCCTATGAGGTTAAATTTACATCCTTGGATTAAGATCTCTAGTTCACTTTATTTATCACCCATCCCCTGAACACTTGTGGTCATCTGAGACATCAAATATCATTATTACTCCTTTCCTGGACATTTTGTCTCTTACTATGCATAGCCATGCATATTCTTTTGGTGCCATATCTGCTACTCTCCTCTGTATCTGACTTGGCAGTTATATTTGGGCAGTTTTCTCCAACCCCCATTTGATCAGTTCTAAAAGTCTCCAAGCAAAGGTATTCTTTCTGACCTTAGTTTGATACAATTTCTCCCTGGCCAAGAGCCTATCATTCCTGAGTCTTAAGATCTCATTCAGAAATATAATTCCTGTTTTCAGATAGTATCTTTCTAAGCAGCTGTTCCTTTCCCATATCCTTCATCTTCTTCTAAAGCCACAATCTTCAATTAGCCACAGTGATGAAAACACCACCTGTGCCCCCAAGGTCTTCAGTTTCTTGTTCAAGACTTTGTAATCCTCAGCAATGCTTTCTAGGTTCTTTCTGGTGGTATCACTTATCCCTACATGAATCACCCAAAATGGGCGGTGGTTGTCAGGCCTGGCAAGTTTGGGGGGGCTCTCTGTCATGTCTTGGATATAGTCTATCAGAAGAGAAAATGCCTCCCAATCATTTGTTCAGGTTCACATCTGACTTGTCAGGTATGTCATTGTAGGGATTCTTTTCAGGGTATGAGTTGAACTAGATGGCCACTGAGGTTCCTTTCATCTAAAAATTTTGGTGACTTTGTGACTGGCTCTCCATCCCTATACAGCCTTTCCCACCAAAACTTGGCTCCATCTACTGCTCATTACTACTCTGTAGATCACAAGAAGCTGCCTCTACCGCAGAGAGGGCAAATCTACCCTCTATGGGAAGAGCCTACTACCTATCATAGAGCTCCCAAGTGGCCTTTCTTCTCTGTGTGACAACCTTTTAACACGTTAACATTCCTCTTGGACTCCTCAGAGTCTTTTACTTTGATTTCCTCTGGAAATTTTCCTTCCATATTTTTCAAGCAACACTTTCTTTTCTCCAATAAGCTGGAAAGTAGAGAGGTATTCCCCAGCTATTCCAGGCTGGGCCTGACTCAGGCTAGTCCCCTGCTAGTTTAGGTTTGATATTGGAACCAAAGGCAGTTAACAAAAGGAGATTTACTTTTCTACAGCAGGGGAAGTATAGGCAGTTGGGATATGCAATGAGGACACTCTATGTTGATTCAGCTGAGCAAAGCTCCCCTGCCTCTGAGTTGCCTATGGTGGTCTGCCAATCAAGCACCAGAAAAAGGCAGGAAGTCTGTGTGGTTGATTCCTACTCAGGTGACCAGGAAGTAATGTCAACACCCTGAGCCTTAGTCCCTTGATCCAATTCAGTCTCAAGGATGGTTTTAATACCTTTTAAGGAAAAACTTGCCCTTTGGGGGAGTTTGGGGAGGGCAGGGCAAGGATATTGTTTCTACAACCAGTCGTCTCATCTCCTCTGGGAGGCCAAGCTACATTTTGTGTACACTTCTTGATTACAGGGTCACTTGTCAGTTATACTGTAGAAGGGTTTTCTCCTCAGGTTTTGGTTAGACCAGATGGCATCTGGAGTCTTTCCAACTTGGAGATCCTGTGATTCTGTTTCTTCTTCCCTTTTCTAGGATAAACATCTATGATTCCTTCAACTGAGCCTCATGGGTTGGGCCCATATTGTAGAGGGCCTTATAGACCAGGCTAAGGAATCTGGATTTTAAGAGGGAAACGATGGGAAGTATTTGACCATTTTTGAGCAGAGGAGTGACATTCTGAGAGCTATGCATGAGGAAGATTACTCTGGCCGCTATATGGAAGCAAAGGTATGCATAGAGTGTGGACTGGGACAAGCACTGCCGTTGGCCCTTCCCCTAGAAAGGGACAGTCTCTGTTATAATGGCCCTACCCTTTCTGATATTCTATATTCTTTTCCATCCAGCTCTGACATTTGGTGTTCTAAGCAAAGGCCCCTTCAAATTTGATGCTCTCTACCCTAAGATTCAAGCAGCTCTGATATTCTCTGCTTTAGCTCTGACTTTCTGTGTTCTGTGTTCTATTATCCATTCCAATCTTACAGTTTATGTTCTGTGGCCCTTTCTGTCTCTATCATTCCTTAGGGAAGGGCCCTAGAGGAATGCCTGCCCTGAGATGTGCCGGCATACCTTGCTCACACTCTATGCATGCCTACGCATGGAAGAGAAATTTAAAAGGAGAGAGAATTGCTAGGAGACAATTACCACAGAGTAGGCAAGAGGGAATGAGGGGACGACCTAGGATAGTAGCAGTAAGGGAAAAGAGGTACATTTGGCAGGGCTTCAAAATTGATTTGATGGGGGGTGTGAAGATGAGGAAGGATTCAAAGGTGGCTCCAAATATTTAAGCCTGGCAGACTAGGAAGACGAAATCATTAACAAATAAGGAAGTTAGATTGTGAAGAAGTTGGGGAAAAAATGATAAGCTTAGCTTTGGATCTAATCCTAGATCTAGAGGCTATGAAGTCCAAGCTTTTCCATTTTACAGAGCAGGAAACTGAGACCCAGAGAGGTGAAGTGAGTTGCCCAAGGTCACACAGGTAGTAAACTTCAGAGGGGGGATAGGAACCTATAACATTCCCTTGGTCATTAAGTTTTCTTCCAGTTCTGACCTCTGAGAATCTTGAGTCCTCATGGTTTCATTTTATGTTTGAGGAGGCTCTGCCTAGTGTCCCTGCACTCCCACAATATCTCTAGTAACACAAATGTGACCATGTTACTCCTTTGCTCAAGAAGCGGCTGTGACTCTCTATTACCTCTAAGTACAAACTCCTCTGCTTGGCATTTGAAGCCTTGGTCTGCCTTTCAGATATATTACACATTATTCCTCTTTATGTACTCTTGCATTCCAACCAAACTGGACTGCTTGTTGATTTCTACCCATGATATTCTGTCTCTCATCTCTCTACCTTTACACGGGCTGTCCCCCATGCCTCAAACATTCTCTACTTCCTCACCTCTGCCTTCTCAAATCCCTAGCTCCTTTTAGAGCTAAGTTTAGGTGCCACATCTTGCATATGGCCTTTCCCGACTGCCTTAGTTGGTGTTCCACCACCACCTCAACTAAAATTACTTTTTATTCATTTTGTGTGCATAGACATATATTTACATACTATATTATTTAGTTTTTCAGTTTACAAGCACAGTTTTTCTTCTCTGTCCCACCCCACAAAACTCCAAATGAAAAAAGGAAAAACAAAATCCTTGTAACACATATACATACAAATTATTGCATTGCTCATATCCAAAGATTTATGTCTCTCTCTGTTCCCTGAGTCTATCACCTCTATGCAATAGATAGAAGGTTCATCATTGGTCTTCTGGAATCATGGTTGGTCAATGATCATGGGTCTTAAGTCTTTCAAAGTCATTTGTCCTTATAATATTGTTGTTATTATATTCATTGTTCTCCTGGTTCTTCTCACTTCACTCTGCATCAGTTCATATAAGTCTTCCTAGGTTTCTCCTAAATCCTCTCTTTCATCATTTCTTACAGCACAATAGTATTCCAAGATATTCACATGCCATAATTTGTATAGCCATTCTTAAATTGATGGGCACCCCCTCTTTCCAGTTCTTTGATGCCCCAAAAAGGCTGCTATAAATATTTGTGTACATATAGATTCTTTTCCTCATTCTTTGATTTTGTTGAGGGTATAGGCCTGGTAGTATCAAGCTGGGTCAAAGGGAATGCACAAGTTAGTGACTTTGGGGACATAGTTCCAAATTGCTTTCTGGAATGACTAGACCAATTCACATTTCCATCAACAATGAATTAATTTGCCTGTTTTCCTGCAGTCCCTCCAACATTTGCATTTTCCCTCTTTTATCAGCTTTGCCAATATGATGAGTATGACATAGAACCTTAAGGTTGCCTTAATTCAGGCAGTTCAAGACCTGAGCTCAGGAAGGGGTTGGAGCTGAGGTAAAGTCACCAACCTAGATATGACTGTTGAAGACATGGGAGAGATTGCCAAGAGAGAGAATATAGAGGGAAGAATACCTTGGGGGAAGGTATCTAAATCTGAGAAAAGGGATGATGGGAGGAAAAGGAACTAATGAAGGAGGAGAGGTACAGTACAGTATTGAGAAAGAGAAAGAAGATTTTAAAGAGAAGCAAACAACAATGTTAAATGCTGCCAAGAAGTTAAGGAGCATGAAGACTTAGAAAAGAACTCTGATGTTAGTGATTTAGAAATCACTGATGGCCTTAGAGAACAGTTTCAATCAGGTGATGGGGCCAAAAGCCAGGCTACAAGGGGTTGAGACAATAGAAAACAAAAGGTGAGAAAGTAGAAGCAACAAGTGTAAATTGCTTCTTTAAGAAATATAACAATGGAAACAGAGAGGTGAGGCAGTAAATGAAGGGGCTAGCAGGCTTGAGGGGAGGTGTTTTTCAGGATAGGGGAAAGTGTTGGTTCAGGGTAAGTTTCTAGCATAGAGGAAGAGACTGTGGACACATGAAAGAAAGACAATGACCAATGGATCAAAGTAGATAGAAAGAGAGAATGCATAGTAAAGAGAATAAGAGAAATCCTTTTTGGAAAGGGGAACAAAAAATGAAATTAAAAAAACTAATCAACAAAACTAGTTTAAGAGGAGAGAAAGGATCAAATCTACTTGACTAAATGAGAGGGAATAAAGGGGAAGTATTACATAACCAGTTAAAAGCAGGAGAGAAAAAGGAACTGATAAGCAAAACCCTAAACAAAAAGGGGTAAAAATTAGAGAAGGGGCGAGGAAAAGAAAGCCAATGGAAATAAGGCCACCTTAAAAAAGATTAAGCAAATTAACTAAAGGAACACAGCACTGTGTTTACAGTAGAAGAAGAAAAATATCATAACTTGGAAAAATCCCAATAATAGAGACAGATGGAGGAAAATATAAACCTAACTCTTATAACTTAAAATGTGAACAGATTAAACAATCCAATAAAATGAAAAAGAGTGACAGATTGGATAAGAAAATAAAGCCCTACAATCTGTTGCTTATAAGAAACACGTTTAAAAACAAAGATATGCACAAAGTAGAACTGGGGGGATAGAAAAAAATTACTATGCATCCAATGAATCCAAAAAGAGTAGGAGTCATAATCATGATGACAAAACAAAAACAAACATTCGAAAAATAAAAAGGAACAAGGAAATTCTTGTGCTAAAAGGAACCATAGATAACAAACCAATATCAGTAATAAACTTATATGTTCCAAAAACCTTAGCATCCAAATTCATAAAGGAAACATTATCTGAGCTACAAGAAGACATAGACAGTAACACAGCAGTGACAAGAGATTTTGGTATCCTCTCAGTTTTGGATAAGTCTAACAGATAGATAAACAAAAAGGAAAATATGGAACTGAGCAAATTGCTAGAGTAACTAGAGTTAAAAGACTCACGGTGTCTTCTAAATGAGATAGCAAAAGCATCTATATTATGTATTTATGTGTGTGTATATATACATATATATTTCTCAATATCATATGAAACTTACAAAAATTGGCCATGTACTAGGGCACAGAGATATTGCAAACAAATATAAAAATGTAGAAATAGTTAAAACATCGTTTATAGACCACAAACAAAAGATATAGACCCAAATGGAGACTTCACAATGAAATCCTAAACAATGAGTGGGTCAAAGAACAAATCATAGAAATGATAATTATGGAAAGAAAATGATAATGCTGAAAGAACATAGTAAAATTTCTGGGGTGCCGCTAAAGCAGTCCTCAGGGGATAATCATATGCTTACAAACATATATTAACAAAATAGAAGAAGAGAGGATTAATGAACTGAATATGCATTTTTAAAAATTAGACATCAAATAAACAAACCCAAATAAGCACGAAAGAGAATATATTAAAAATTAATGGGAGAAAAAGATAAATTGGAAACAAAAAACCCCCATAGAAAGGATAAATAAAACTAAAAGCTGGTTCTTTGAAAAGACTAATAAAATTGATAAACCCTTAGCTAATCTGATTAAAAAGAAGAGAGAGCAGAAAATCAAATCAATAAAAATAGCAAATCAGCAACATGAAATCACAGCAAAATTAGAAGAAATAGAACAATTAGAACACAGAGTTATATACTAACAAAACCAAGAACACAAAAGAAATAGAGGAATACCTTTAAAAATAAGAAATATGCAGACTATCAGAAGACCAGATAGAGATCTCAAGTAACCTAATCTCAGAAAAGGAAATAGATCTAGCTGGGAAGGCACTACTGAAGGAAAAACCCTAGTCCTGGTGGATTCACGGGAGAATTCTATCAAACTTTTAACAAATCACTCTCGAAAATGGAGAAACAAAGTCCCCTACCAGTATCCTTTTATGAGATAAATATAGTCCTGATACATAAAAAAGGAAAGATAACACACAGAAGGAAAATCATAGGCCAATATAATTAATGAACATCCACTCAAAATTTTTATTAAAATCCTGTCAGACAGACTACAATGATTTATCCAAGAAACCTCCATTATGACCACATGGGACTTACACCAGGGATGTGTGGGTAATTCAGTAATTTAAAAATAAATTTAAAATAAATACCCTCCAAAACCACATGACCATCTCAATAGATGCAGAAAAAGCCTTGGACAAAATATATCACTCTTTTAATGATAAAAACTCTACAAAGTATAGGCATAGAGGGATCTTTATTTTTTAATATCAAAAAACAAAAACAAACATCATATGCAAAAGATAAAAACTAGAACCTTTTCCAATAAATATGGGAGTGAAGCAAGGAGACCCACTTTCCCCACTGTTATTTGACATAGTCCTGGAAATGCCTCCACTAACAATAAAACATGAGAAAGAAATTAAAGGCATAAAGACGGGTAAAGAGGAGATAAAACTATCCCAATTTGCTGATGAGACAGTGATTTACTTGGAAAATTCTAGGGAATCAACAAAGATACTTATTGAGACAATAGCTTCAGCAAAGTTACAGTCTACAAAATAAATCCTCAAAAATCAAAAGCATTTTTGTATACTAATAACAAATCACAAGAAACAACAATAGAATGGGAAATTCCTTTCCAAATAACTACAAAATGTATAACATGTCTGGGAATCAGCCCACCAAAGCACACCAAAGATTTGTGTTGATCCATTCACAAAGTACTCCTTCAGGAAATCTAAAAAACAACTGAAATAGCTGGAGGAATATTCAGTGCTCATGGATAGGCTGTGCTGATAAAATAAAAATGACAATACTACCAAAATTAATTCACACTTTTAATGCTATACCAATCAAATTACTAAGGGGATACTTTCTAGAACTTGATAAGATTATAACAAAAGATCCAGAATATCAAGGGAAATGATGAAAAGAAGTATGGACAAAGGGGGAATAGTACTTCAAGACCTCAAACTATATCATAAAGCAGAAATCATCAAAATCTTCAGATATTAGTTAAAAATAGAGAGATAGGTCAATAGAACATACTAGACAAGAAGAATCAGAAACAACAGAATTCAATAACCCAGTATTTGATGAAGTAGAAAACATAAATTACCTAGGAAAATACTTATTTGGGAAAATTGGAACACAGTCTGACTTAGACTAGCACCTCATCTCAGGGCAGCTGTGTGACTCAGTGGATAGAGTGTCCCACCTGGAATCAGGAAGACCTGAATCCAAATCTGGCCTCACATATTTACTAGTGTGATCATGGGCAAGTCACTTAAACTTGTTTGCCTCAGTTGCTCATCTGTAAAATGAGCTGGAGAAAAACATGGCAAAACACTCCAGTATCTTTGACAAGAAAACCCCAAATGGGATCATGAGGAGTCAGACATGACTGAATGACTAAACAATAACACCTTACACCATATTGCACAATATGTTCTAAATGGTTATATGACCTTAATATTGAAGATCATAATACTTTTTTTCAACTAGAAGAGAGGCAAATCATGTACCTCTCACAGCTAGGGGTAGGAGATGTATTCTTAACCAAACATAAAATAGTGGCAAATACAAAAGATAAAATAGATTATTTTGATTACATGAAACTGAAAAGCTTCTGAACAGAAAAAATGTATGTATCGACAGTAAGAAGGAAAGTGGTCGAATGGGGGAAAATCTTTATATCAAATTTCTCTGATAAAAGTTAGTATCCAAGATATACATATACATAAATATATATATATACACAAACATATACGTGTTTATATACATATAAACTATTTATAAATATATATACATATATACATGAATAATAGCCATTCCCAAAACATATGAACAAATAGTTCTCAGAAGAATTACAAAGTATTCAAAACCACATAAAAATGCTCCAAATCTCTAGTAATAAGACAGATGCAAATCAAAACAACTGTGAGATATCATCTTGCACTCTGAAAATTGGCAAAAATGGCAAAAATTGGCAATAGTCAATGTTGGAGGGACTGCGGAATGCTAGACACACTAATATATTGTTGATGGAGCTGTGAAATTGTACATCCATTTTGGAAATCAGTTTGGAATTATACAAATAAGGTGACTTAAATGTCCATACCCTTTGAACCAGAGACTCCATTACTGGGTTTATACCCCAAGGAAGCCATTGATAAGAAGAAAGTCCCAATATACTCTAAAATATTTATAGCAGCACTTTGTTGTGATAGCTAACAATTGGAAGTAGATGCCCATCAACTGAGGAATGGCTAAACAAATTAGGGTTCATGAATGTAATGGAATACTACTCTACTGTAAGAAATGTTGGGTGTGATGAATACAAAGAGGCATGGAAAAATCTCTGTGATCTAATGCAGAGTGACATAAGCAGAGCCAAAAAACAATATATACAATAACAACAATAGTGTAAATGGAAAAAACATTCACAAACCAAAAAACCAAAAGTAAATGTAACAAAACTATAGAGCTCAAGCAGGACTAGAATGAAGAGATATGAGAGAACACCCCCACCCTTTCGTGGAGCTGGGAGGTCCACTACATTGCACATGTTTTCAGGCTTTTTCAGTGCGTTGATCATTTGTGCCAATTTCTTTTCCTCTCTAAAAACACTATTTGTTAAATGGAACGGCTCTCTGGGAAGGGGAGGGAGAGTGATGTTGGTAATAACTATGATAATATAAGAAACAGAAGACATCAATAAAAACTTATTTTTTAAGTGTTACAAGAGCCAGGAGGAACTGGGGTCAAGGGGTTGGCTTTCAAAGTATAGCTGCCTTTTCCTTGGAGGTAGGAGGAAAGGAAGAGAAGATAGTACTGAAGGCATAGAGGGATTGTGAGATGTAGAGGATGGGAGCTAAGGCTGTCCCAAGTCAGATAGTCTCAATCCTCTTAACACTTTGGGAAGCCAGTTCATCTGCTGAGAGCAGGGTGGGCCCCATTTGAGGTTGGGGGACTTGAGGAGTAAAGGAAAGCTTTTCCCACTATGGGGAAAGTCTCAAGAAGTCACACATCCGTAAAGGCTGAATTAACGCTGAAGTCAGATAGCATGCATTTGAAGTCGGTGGGGTTTTCTGACTTCCTCCAGCAGCTAACTGTTGGCAACAGTGGAGTAGGAGTGGAAAAAATCAGCCAGTGTGAGTTATCCAGGGTTAGGGATTAACAAGGTAAAAATGGCAGAAGGGAATGGTGAGAGTTTCTAGGGTGGTGGCTAATTACTCACTGACCATGAGGTCCAGGCTTATGGGGTAGGGTGTGGTTGGAAGTCGAATGAAACGAGAATGGCAATGATAGACTAAGACCACAAATAGGTCAGAGTTCCGGGGATCATGGGAATTCAAACTGGTGGGGACCTTAAAAATTATCTAGGCCAACCCTTTCATTTTAGAGAAGAAGGAAATGATATCCAAAGAAGGGAAGTGAGAGACCCCAGGTCCCACAGGTGACAGTAGCAGAGTCAAGATTGGAACCCCAGTCCTATGATTCCATATGCATTGTTCTTTTTTATTATAGCATACAAAGGTCTCAGTAAGGACAAAGAAGCAGGATCAGTAGGATTGAGGGTGTGGGAGAGGTGGAAAGATAGAAATGTAGAGTCATACAGAGGAATTTCAGAGTTCATGCTCTTGGAGGTGGAGACATTCCAAATGATGTTGAAGTCTGAGGTGTGGCTACCCCTGTGGGTGGCTAAAGTAGAATAGAGATGGAAGTCATAGTTTCTGAAAGTTTGAGGCCAAGGTTTTAGAATATCAACCAGGATATTGAATTTGCTCAGCAATGATCTCCACCCCGCCCCCAATCAAATATTTTATCTACGGTAAATAATTTAAATCTTTCTTAGTTATTAGGCCACTCTAAGATTTGGAATGGGATCAGATGGGATGGGACTGGACCTGTGATTTGATTAGAATAGGGAACTTCCAATGAGGAAACTCCTTCTACCAATGGTGATGTATACTCTCTCTGAAAATTATAATATTAGAAAGTTGCCTGGGGTGCTGAGAAATTCAGTCATTTGCCTGGCTCACACAGCCAAGTTGTATTGGAAGGCATTCTTGAACCAAGGGCTTCCTGGAACCCAGGCCAGCTCTCCACCTACCATTCCATGTGGCCTCTCAAAATTTGGGATACCAGTGATAAAATAAATACAAATGAATGAAGAAATATGGTGTCAACCAGGTAGTGTAGTATAGAACACTGGCCCAGGCAGAAGTCAGGAGACCTGAGCTCTAATTCAGGCTCTGCCACTGACTCACTGTGTGACCTGAGGTAAATCCCCTCCCCTCCCTGGCCTCTACTTTCCTTAGGGAATTAGTCCATCCTTCACTCAGTTGTCAAAGTGATCCTCCTAAAACACAGGTCTGACCATCTTACTCCCCTACTCAAGAAACTCCAATGGCTCCTTATTATCTCCAGGATCAAATGCAAAATCCTCTATCTTAGAAAATCTTTCATAACCTGGTCCCTTTCTACCTTTCTAGTCTTCTGACACTTTACTTCCCAATATGTACCTTGTGATCTAGTGACACATCCTATCTCCCAACTCTGAGCATTTTCACTGGCTGGCCCCCATCCATGGAGTGCTCTCCCCACTCATCTCCACTTCTCAGCTTCTCTGGCTTCCTTCGAGTTTTGGCTCAAATCCTGTCATCTCCAAGAAGCCTTGCCAGGTGCACCTTAATCTTGGTGCCTTTCCTCTAGGATACCTCCAATTTATCCTGTAGACATAGTTTGTCCATAGAGTTGCTTGCACACCGGCTCTCCCATTTGTGAACTCCTCTGGAGCCTTTCTTTGTATCCCTAGAGCTTAGCACAGTGCCTGGCACATAGCAAGCAATGGCAGGATGCTCGCCAACCAACTTCTGTCATACAAAAGTGTACATAATCCCACCGATTCCTAGGAAATGGGCTGCACCAGCTGAGGTAGGTCCTGGCTGCATTTTGTTTGAAGGTGTTAGTGGAACCTTAGAGACTAGATGAGCTTCCAAGATGCTGTCTGACTCTCAGGGAAGCATTCTGTGAAGGAATACAAGGTGTAAAAAGTAAGGCAGGCAGAAAGGACCCTGAAAGCGGGGTGGGCTGGATGGGGAGTCATGAGATGCAGCAGGTACTCCTGTAAAGAGTCTTGGTCATAGAGTCATGGGTGCGAATCCTGACTCTGACACTAAATGGGACAATTCTCTTCTCTTCTTTAAGCTTCTGTTTCCCTTTCAGTGAACTGGGAACCATAATGCTAGGACTCCCCTGCTTTGGACATGTGCTCTGAGGAAAGCACTTTCTAAGCCTTATAGTCCCAAAGAATAGTGAGTTATTTTTAACAGTAGAAGAGCATGGAATGAGAAAGTGTGGGCAAGTTTCAGTAAAAGAAGAAATCACAGAAGAAGGATCACCAAGTCATATGTGTGCTGATGAAAGTAGTGACGATAATCCACTCTGTGGCTTCTTTTTTCTTGGAGATGGGAAAGGAGGACGCTATGGCCTTATACCTTATACCTTAAAGTACTTATACCCTAGTCCTGTGACCTGAGCCCATACCCTCAGGGGATAATGTCCTGCTGTCTGTACCTCACTGCCCAGCTGGGAGCTTGGGTCTCCCATGATGAAAACCCAGCACTTGCCACAAGGCTCATGTTTCCATTCCTAAGTAAGACCTCTGATGAAACCCCAAATGCCCTCCAGTTGCCCCCAGTGGCTCCCTGGGTTGTCGGCCCCTCAACCACACCACAGAACCTGGGGCAGCCTGGACATTAGCCCCAGGTCACTGGCTCAGCAACATCCATTTTCCAGCTCTAGGTCCCTTGCCAAGACACAGCAACACCAGTGATGTGTTCCCCGCCTGGGCCCTTGGCCTCTTTCCTATTCCTGAAGCCTTGCCAATATACGTGCGCCTTGGTATTTGGGGTATGAGTGGCTGGGGAACTGAAAGCAGGACAGAAGCTTTGAAAGCAGGGCCACATTTAGTGTGCTAAACGACGTTAGTTCATAAAGTGAAGTAATTAGTCCACCCAGTTCACTAGTCCCCTCTGTTTTGGGCTATAAACGATTCCTGAGCTGACTGGAGTTGAGCCCGGGTGATGGCCTGTACACCACGAGGTTACTGTAAACACCAGTGGCCACATGGGGCCTTCTTCTTGGGCTGCCCTGTACCCCACAACTGTCAGGCCCAGCATCCACTAATGACTTGCCCTCACTCTTTCACCCACTCAGAGCTTTCTGGGGCAAAGTGGAGCTCCAGTGTGCTGAGAGCTTTGGGGACTCATGTCAAACCCTATGGATGGCTGTCCCTGACAGCCCCCCTCAGCTCCTGGTTGCCTTGGCAGGGCTAGACAGAACAGGAGTGAGCCCGAGGGCTGGGACCTTTGAAGTCGGTTGGGTGATGTGATATTATTCTTGGCTCCAGCCACTCTGGAAAATACACTCCAGTCCAGGCCTCCTCCTTGCTGAAGTATACAGAGCTGCTCTGGCCTGAGGAAGAGCCACCTCAGCCAAAGTCACTTCTTGTGTCTGGGCCTCAGTTTCCTCCTCTCTAAATGAGGGGGTTGGACTCAGTGACTGCCAAGGTCCCTTCCAGCTCTATGTCATTCTGTCATAGAGTTGGAAGGGACGTCGGAGATCACCTAGTATAGTCCTGCACTTGGCAGAGGAAGAGACTAAGGTCCAAAAGAGGATAGGGACTTTCCCAAGGTACTAAGGGGTGATTTAGGCTCACTTTCTCTAACTCCAAGTTCAGCACTCATCCCCACTCCTCACCTTGCTCATCCAGTCCTGCCATTCAGTTCAGCTTGACAGACCCTTATTAAGCAGCTCTAGGCACTGAGCTTTGCTGGGGATACAAAGATGAAAAACAACACAGTCCTTGCCCCTCTGGGGGATGAAGACATTACATGGCTACACCAGGCACACAAACATAAATATGATCCAAGGTAGGGAGTGAAGGGAACCAAAATGGAAGCTCACTTTCAGCTGGAGCCTCCAGGGAAGGCTTCGTGGAAACAACACTATCTTTGAAAAGATTCAAGAATAGACATAAAGATGCAGACATAAAGAGGAAAGGAGTTCCAAGTATACAGAACAGTTCAGATAAAAGCACAGAGACAGGAGATGGCAGGTTGAGGTTGTGGAATAGCTAGGGGCCCAGTTTGTCTGAAATGTAATGTATGCATTATGCACTCTTGGTGGAGCTGTGAATTGGTCCAGCCATTCTAGAAAGTAACTTGGAACTATGCCCTAAGAGTCATCAGCCTGTGTATTCCCTTTGACCCAGCTCTATCACTACCAGGCCCATACTACACAATAAGATCAAAGAAAGAAGAAAAGGACCCCTATGTACAAAAATATTTGTAGCAGCTTTTTTGTGGTAGAAAAGCACTAGAAAGTAAGAGAGTGCTCATCAGTTGGGGAATGACTGAAAAAAATATGACATATGGATGAAATAGCATATTTTTGTGCTATAGGAAATGATGAAAGGGACACTCTCAGAGAAAACTGGGAAGATTTATATGAACTGATATAGAGTGAAGTGAGCAGAACCAAGAGAACAATTTATACAGTAACGTTATGCAGACAACTTTGAAAGACTCTAAGTATGCTGACCAGTATAATGGCAAACCATGATTTTAGAGGTGGTGGTTCCCCTTTACTCCACCTTATCAGGCCACATCTGGAGAAACACATTCCGTTCTGGTAGCCACATTTTAGAAAAGATTGATAAACTAGAGAATATCCAGATAAGGGCAATTAGGCTGATGAAGGCCTTTGGGTTCATGAAATAATAGTGTCAGCTGAAGGAAATGGAGTTGTTTAACCTAAAGAGAAGACTTAAGGCCAACACAATAACTTTCCTCAAGTATTTGAAGGGCTGTCATGTGTTCTGCATGGATCCAGAGGACAGAAATAGGACCAAGATGTGAAAGTTGTGGAAGTTCAGTGTCAGATTTGGAAATGTCCCAATATAGAATGGGCTTCCTTCACAGGTAGTGAGCTTCTTCACAATGGAGGTCTTTGAGCAATGGCTAGATAACCTATTATCAGATACGTTGTGGAAGGGAGTCTTGATCAAGGACGATTAGACTCGATGGCCACCGAAGTCCCTTCTAACTCTGAGATCCTCTGAAATTCTGGAGGTTTTCTTGCTTTTTAAAATACATACCTTTGATTATTTTAAGACAAGTTCCTTTTCTTCCTATGCTTGGGGTTTTTTGTTTGTTTTTATTAATATCTTTTGTTTTTATATCACCCACATTTTCCAACATGTCTCTCCCTTCTCCTTTTAGCTCAGAGTCACTTATAACAAAGAATAAAAAAAGATGAAAAAAACCCAGTTCAGGAAAACCAACCAACATGCAAATTAAGTCCAACATTATATGCAATGTGCTATACCCATAGTCCCCTACCCTTGAAAAGAAGAGAAGGAGGTACATTCTCATATTTCTTCTTTGGGGACAAGCTTGTTCATAGCATTCAATTTCAATTGTTTTGGTGGTGGTGTTCTTTCCATTGACACTGTTGTAGTTGTATATATTGTTTTCCTGTTCTTCTTACTAAACTTTGCATCAGTTCATAAAGTCTTCCCATGTTTCTCCATATTCATAATATCTTATAGTACAGCAATATTCCATTATATTCATATACCACAGTTTGTTTAACCATTTCCTAACCAGTGGGCAAGAATCCTTGTATTCTTTTAACATAGATGATATATTTTTCCGATGTCTTTTCCTGTGCCTATTAATATGATCGTGTGATTTTTATTTTTTTTTAGTCAATGCTAATTGTGTTCTTAATGTTAAGCCATCTTTACATTCCTGATATAAATTCAACTTGGCTATAATGTTGGTTTTTTGTATTCTTCTTTAAGAGAATTTATTTCTGTCCTTATAGAGGTCCAAATATTTCTTTAATTCTTCTGTTGAGCTCCCAAACCATTGTAAAGGCTCTTGAAATTGTTCTACTCCCTATTCTTGTAGTACGGTTGTTGAAGTGTTGTTATTTCTTCCTGGGCCTTTCTTCTTGCCTTCTATTTTCATTATATTGGACCCCTTTTCTCTTGCTTACTCATATCTTCATTCTCTCTCTCTCTCCATCTCTCTCTCCTCCTTCCCCCCCTCAGTTTTCCTGTAAAGATTTTCCCTATAAGGAGTTCTTACCTTTCCTGTCTTTGATATAGTTGTTGGTTTTTTTAGTTTATTTGGTTCATGTGGTACTATTTTGAGATGATGGAGGGGTGCTAAGCTTAGGCATGAACCCTTCATTCAGCCATCTTGCCAGAAATCCTTCCCCAAAATAAATTTTTCAAAGCTTTTTTTTGCTGCTCAAATATCCATCTCATGATTTCATAAAATATATTAATTTTCTGAGTAGACAATTCTGGGTTTCACAGCCCATGAGTTTCAATTTTATGAATGCATTCAAATTTCTCCAGTCATCCCTAGTCCTCCTTGGAATCTGCTTTGATCCTCATTATTGGTACTTGGGAACTGATTTCAACACTTTTCTGGCAGCTTATAGAATTTTTCCTTATTGGAGTTTAACCATGATGTGTCTAGGCATGTTAAATATTGAGTTCTTTATTGTTGGTGTCCAATGGATTCTTGCTAGCTATATTTTTTTCCTGCTGTTTTTGCCAATTCTGGGAATTTTTATTTGACAATTTCTTGAAATATAGCATTCAGGTTCTTTTTTTAAAGTTCTCTGAGATGTCAGTAATCCTAAGATTACTCTGTTGTGATCCAGCTCTATCCAAGTCTATCACCTGGTTCTGCATGTTTTCCAAATAGTTTAGATAATTCAGTGATTTTTGAGCCTATATTTCCAGATGCTCTTCATCGCATGCAATTCCATTTTCCACTGTACTATGTCTACTGCTGGTTGCGTCTGTGGATTTTTAAAGGTATTCTACTGTATTATCTACTTGAGTCATTTTCTTCATTATTTCTTTCCAATCTTTTTAAGTGTCTTTTAAATTTTAGTTTGATTTACACCAGTGATTTTTTCCCTTTTTTCAATCCTTTTTAAACTTGGTCTTATGGTTTTCTTATCACCATTAATTCTTGCTCAATTTCTTGAATGTATCATTTATCTGTATTATGTAATATCCACACTTCACCTCAACTTACTCTCTGGACTTTTTTTTCTCCTTACCAGTTGTCTCGCCCCCATGCATCTACTCTCCCCTCCCCATCCCCACTTTCCAGCTCCTTTTTATGTATTGTCTTTCTTCCTTAAAATGTAAGATCCTCGAGAGTAAGGGCTGTCTTGTTTGATGTTTGTATCCCCAGATCCTAGCTCAGTGCTTGTCATATAGTAATCACTTAATACATGCTATATGCATGCAAGTATGTATGCATGTATCTATTAATCTGTCATCTATGTAGCTATCCATTTGACGCCCTCTCTTGGGGTGTCTTGTGTGTGTTCCATCTACATTTTTCCTCATATTCTAACTAATTTGGTTGTTGCTTAGTATTTTGGGGAGGGGGATTAATACTTCTTAGCCTTGCTCATTTATTTTGGTGGATTTTTAATTTCATAGGTATGTTTTTAGCCCACTTTTCTTCTCATTGGTGTTTCTCTTATTGGGTTTTGTTTTGTTTTGTTTTTGTAGGGGGGAGGGTAGCAAGGGAACCTGTCTTTCTCCTGTATCTTGGATCATTCTTCTCCAGGTCACTTTTTGTATTCATTCTCAGCTACTTGTTTCCATATTCCAGACACGTCTATTAAGAATCCAAGTTGTCACTGCCACCTTTTTTCCCCAGCTCTAGCCACCCAGAACCCATCTGGGCTACTCGACCTCTTCATACCACTTGGATAAGATGTGTTCCTTCCGATGAGATGGAGGATCATAAGGCTTTACTACTTGCCCTGCAACTGCATCCAAAGTTCATCCATGACTTTCCATCTGTATTGCTGCTTTATTCTCCAGACCCTAGCATCCTGAGAACCACAGGCCTTGCCATGGCACACTACTGCTATACCCTTAGGTCATATGGGCCTTCTCAACCACTCTGTAGTTGAACTTTCTTTTATGTACTGCTTCTACCAATTAGAGTGTAAACTCCTTGAAAACAAAGACTGTTTTGCTTTTCCTATTTGTATCCTCAGTGATTAGCACAGTTCTTGTCATATGATAAGCACTTAAATGCTTTTTCATTCATCAGTCTCTATAGAAAGTCCTTTCTTCTTGCTCCTCATCATGTCATTTATGTTTGTGTTTCCAGAATTTCATTCTTGAGAACATTGTGGGATACCCTTTTGGGTTGACACCTTATATAAAAATTTTGAGCAGTGGAATCCTTCTTGTCCGTTTTCTGAACAGTATGAGTAAATATTTCTCAACTTTTGAAAATAATTTGTGAAGTATAATATTGTGAAGTAACTGTTCTTCAAAAGCCTGATAGAATTCTCCTGTGACTCCACCAGGACTAGGGTTTTTTCCTTCAGTAGTACCTTTATAGCTAGATCTATTTCCTTTTCCACAATTGAATTATTTGAGATCTTTATCTGGTCTTCTGACATTATGAATATTTCATATTTTTAAAGTATCCCTCTATTTCTTTTGTGTTCTCAGTTTTGTTAGCATGTCACTCTGCATAAATGTTCTGATTATTCCTTCTAATTTTGCTGTGATTTCACCTTGCTGATTTGCCATTTTTATCAATTTGATTTTCTGCTCTCTTCTTTTTAATCAAATTAACCAAGGGTTTATCAATTTTATTAGTCTTTTCAAAGAACCAGCTTTTAGTTTTATTATTTCTATGGGTTTTTTTGCTTCCAATTTATCTTTTCCTGCCATTAATTTTTAATATTTTATCTTTGTGTTTATTTTGGTTTTGTTTATTTGTTGGCTTTCTAATTTTTAAAAATGCATATTCAGTTCATTAATCCTCTCTTTTCTATTTTCTTTTTTATTTGTTTAATTTTTTTTCTATTTTCTTAATATATATTTGAGGACTGCTTTAGCTGAATCCTAGAAATTTTGGTATGTCGTTTCAGCATTATCATTAGTTTTTCCATAATTATAGTTTCTATGATATGTTCTTTGACCCACTCATTATTTAAGATTTCATTGTTAAATCTCCATTTGGATCTGTATCTTTTGTTGGTGGTCCCTCAACCAACAACTATTTTTATTGTGTTATGGTCTGTAAAGGACGTTTTTTAACAATTTCTGCCTTTTTTATTTTTTTTTTTACCATATCTCTGTCAAAAAGTTCCATGTGGTGCTAAGAAATATAGATAGATAGAAACAGAGATATATACAAACACACACACACACATATGTGTTCATGTGCTTTTGCTGTCTCATTTAGAAGACACCACAAGTCTTTTAACTCTAGTTACTCTAGCAGTTTCCTCAGTTCCATATTTTCCTTTTTGTTTATCTATTTGACTTATCCAAAACTGAGAGAAGAATATTAAAGTCTCCTTTTACTATTGTGTTACTGTCTATGTCTTCTTGTAGCTCAGATGATGTTTCCTTTATGAATTTGGATGCTAAGGTATTTGGAACATATAAGTTTATTACTGATATTCGTTTGTTATCTATGGCTCCTTTCAGCATAATAAAGCTTCCCTGTTTATCCCTTTTTATTTTTTTTGAATGATTGCTTTTGCTTTGTCAGATGACATGATTGTATCTCCTACTTTTTTGGATTCACTTTATGCATACTGATTTTTTCTATCCCATCAGTTTTACTTTGTATATGTCTTTGTTTTTTAAATGTATTTCTTGTAAGTAACAGATTGTAGGGTTTTATTTTCTTATCCAATCTGTCATTTTAATTTTATTGGATTGCTTAATCCATTCACATTTAATATTATGAGAGGTTTATTCTTTTCTCCATCTGTCTCTTTATTGGGATTTTTTCAAGTTATGATATTTCCCTTCTGCTGTAAACACAGTGCTATGTTCCTTCAGTTACTTTACCTTAATCTTTTTTAAGGTGGCTTTGTTTCCACTGGCTCTCTTCCCCTCACCTCCTCACCCTTTCTCTCATTTGTCATCCCCTTCCATTTAAGGTTTTGCTTATTAGTTCCTTTTTCTCTCTGTTTTTAACTAGTTACATTATCTTCCCCTTTCCCCCCTTTTTTCCTCTCAGTAAAATAGATTTCCCCTTTCTCTCCTCCTCTTTTTTTTCTCTCTCCTATTTTTGTTCATTAGTCTTTTAAATTTCATTTCTGTTCCCCTTTGCAAAAAGGATTCCTATCATTCTCTTCATTATCCATCCTCTCTTTGTGTCCACTCTAGACCCTCATTTTCTCATTCATTACCCCTGGTCTCTCTCTTTTTTCTGTACTCTTCATGCGATTAAAGCTTCCAAGGTATCCATTTTAGGCTCTCCCCTCTAAGTGGTTGTGCTGCTGCCTTTTCCATTGTGCTTCACTCTTAGAACATTGCCAATCATTTCAGGTATCAGAGAGGACACTGCCCCATGGTAGAACCTGTTCCCCACCATGTCCCACCACTAATCTGTGTCCTCCCCTGGTTACCATTTCTTCTCCACTTGCCTTAAAATCTCCTCGCTGAGTCCATGCCCTCCCACTCCCCCACCGAGTGCCTGTTGCTCCTAAGAGTTCCAATTCCCTCCCCCCAGAGGTGGGATGAGTAGACTTTGCAAGCACCAAATCTCTCAGCCACACCCACCATGAGATCCTCGTCTCCTTTCACTCTAGAAGCATTCATCAGTGGAACACCCTCTAAAACAAGGCCACCCTTTCCCCATTCTCTCCTCCTCACCCACTTCCCTGTTGGCTCCTCTCTTTCTAAGACCACAGGTGTCATCCTTACTATGTCCTTTCCTCTTTACTAGCCTTTGTTTTGAGCCCATCTCATCACACATTCCTCTCTATCCTGTTGCTCCTCTATGCTCTTTCATGTACCCTCCTATGTTGTAATGTAGTCCTACCAAAACACCAATATTGATTCACCTGTAGGCAGGGTGTCATCAGGTTCTGTTCATAATGCCCCAGGCCTACCTCTTCACTGTTACTCCCACCAGAATTCCACCCTCATCCTTGTATCCTTGTGTACATTTAGAAAAAAGTTTCTTATTGATCTCTTTGCTAGCATTCTGTTGTTGCTGTCCTTGGCTTCTGCATTTATGCACTCCCACATTTCTGTTGTTTGAGAAGCAAATAATCTCTTCAGTTTTGGTTTTCTTTAAAAAAAATTTTCAAATGTCTCTTTATTGTTGATTGTCCATCTTTTTTCCATTTATGGTTAAGCTCATATTTGCAGGTTAGGTCACCCCAGATTGCATACTGAGTTCCATTGCCATTAAATTTAACAGTTCAATTCAGAAACAGTCAGCTCTACAAGTAATCAGGCAAAAGACCTTCGAATTAAAAGGAAGAGAAATTTGAATAATGCAAGACTGTTCAAGTGCCATACAGCATCCACACACACAAAATGACAGGAGAGATCTGTGACAACAGGGCTGGCCTGGAGTACAGCATTGGTAATGGGTCTTAGAAAATGCATTGATAGTGGCAGTGGCACCTTCAGGAGCTCTCATCCCAGAGACAGAATTGGTCAGAAAGTGATTAGAGAAGACCCTGAGCTGAAACTGGGTGCAGGATTTGGCTCTGTTTGTCAACTCTATTGCCAAGACGCAGTTTTGGGTTGCAGTTCCACGGCAAAGAGGAGCGCACTAGTGCTTGGGGCTGCAGGGGAGCAGGGAACCTTGTCACAGTTCCATGGCCAAGAGGAGAGCTAGCACTTGCAGCTGCAGGAGAGCAGGGGGCCCTTCCTAAGTAAAGACCAGCACATAGATCAGGAGAGTAGTGACCACATCTCTCCCCAAATCACACCACTTCGGAAGCACCAAAAACTTGCAGATTCCCAGAACTAGCTCTGAAAATAGCAGCATGCAAAAGCCTGAAGCTTGGGACAGTGCCTCCCCTCTTCCAGGTGAACAAATCCCAACTTTAACATAAAGTTCAAAGTCAAGAAATAGGCTGGAAATGAGCGAATAACAAAAAAAGAATTTGACCATAAAAAGCTACTATGGTGGCAAGGAAGACCAAGACACAAACTCAGAAGAAGACAACTATGTGAAAACACTTATGAGCGTAGCCTCAAAGAAAAATGCAAATTGGACACAAGCCAAACAAGAATTACTGGAAGAGTTAAAGAAAGAGATGAGTGGTAGAGGAAAAATTGGAAAAAGATATTAAAATTATGCAAGAAAATTATTAAAAGAGAATTAACAGCTTAGTAAAAGAGGCATAAAATGCTAAAGAAAATAATACCTTAAAAAATATAATTGGCCAAATGGTAAAAGAGGCACAAAAATTCACTGAAAAAACTTTTTAAAAAGCAGAATTGGACAAATGGAAAAAGTAATACAGAAGTTCAGTGAAGAAAATAATTCCTTAAAATTAGAATTGGGCAAGTGGAAGCTAATGACTCCATGAGATATTAAAAAACAATAAAACAAAATCAAAAGAATTTTTAAAATAGAAGAAAATGTGAAATGTCTCATTGGGAAAATAGCTAACCTGGAAAATAGATCAAGGAGAGATAATTTAAGAATTACTGGACTACTTGAAAGCCATGATCAAAAAAAGAGCCTAGATATCATATTTCAAGAAATTATCAAGGAAAACTTCCCTGATATCCAAGGACCAGAGGGTAAAATACACAATGAAAGAATCTACTTATCACTCTCTGAAAGAGATCTCAAAATGAAATTCCCAGGAATATTATAGACAAATTTCAGAGCTCCTAATGTCAAGGAGAAAATATTACTAGTAGCCAGAAAAAAAAACAATTCAAATATTGTGGAGCCACAATAAGGACAACACAAGATCTATCAGTTGCCAAATTAAAGGAGTGGAAGGCTTTGAACATGATATTATGGAAAGCAAAGGCCCTAGGATTACAACCAAGAATCACCTACCTAACAAAACTGAATATAATCCTGCCGGGGGAAAATGGGTATTAAATGAAATAGAGGACTTTCAAGAATTCCTGATGAAAAGACTAGAGCTGAACAGAAAGTTTGACTTTCAAAACAAGACTCAAGAGAAGCATGAAAAGGTAAAGATAAAAAAGAAATCACAAGGGATTCAATAAGGTTAAACTGTTTACATTCCTATGTGGAAAGATGATAATAGTAATTCCTAAGAACTTTATCATTATTAGGGTAGTTAGAAGGAGTCTGCATAGACAGAGGGCCTGAGTATGAGTCAATTATGTTGTTATGATCTCAAAATAAAATGAATGGGTGAGAAAAAGGAATGCACTGGGAGAAGGGAGAGGAAGGAAAATTATTTCACATGAAAGAGGTGCATGAGGAAGAACTTTTACTGTAGAGGGGAAAATGGGAGGCAAGTAGGCAGTGCTTAACCTCATTCTCATTGGAATTGGTTCAAAGAGGCAGGAATATTTATACACACTCAGATGGATATAGAAATGTATCTTAGCCAACAAGGAAGTAGATGAGGAAGGCTGTAAAATAAGGGATAGGGATAATAAAAGGGAGGGCAGATTAAGGGAGGCAGTGATCAAAACAGTGAGCAAAACAGACTTTTGAGGAAGGGCAGGATAAAAAGAAAGAAGGATAAACAGAAGAAAACAGGGTGGAGGTAAATACACCATAATCATAACTGTGAATGTGAATGGGACAAACTCACCCATAAAATGGAAGCAGATAGCAGAATGGGTTAGAAACCATAACCCAATAGTATGTTTTTTATAAGAGACACACTTGAAACAGAAACACACACACAAAGTTAAAATAAAAGGCTGGAGCAGAATCTATTATGCTTCAGCTGAGATTAAAAAAGGCAGGAGTAGGAATCATGAACTCAGACAAAAAAAGCAAAAATAAGCACAATTAAAAGAGATAAGCAGGGAAACTACATTTTGCTAAAAGGTACCATAGACAATGAAGAAATATCAAAAATGTTTACAGCAAGTTTCTCTGATAAAGGCCTCATTTCTCAAATACATAAGGAACTGAGTCAAATGTATAAAAATAAGAGCCATTCCCCAATTGATGAATGGTCAAGGGATGTGAATGCTGGCATGTAATCCAATGTAGGTTCTGCATATACCTTCATATTGAACTTATTTATGTAATAGTCCAGTTGTAAAAATGGAATGAATCATGAGAAAGAAGAAGCGAAACCAAAAAGAAGGAAAAAAAGAGAGCAAGTAGTTTGCCTCAATCTGAATTCGGACTCCATAATTCTTTCTCTGGATGTGCATAGCTTTTTCCATCGTGAGTCTTTTGGAGCTGTCTTTGAACCTTGCATTGATGAGAGGAGCCAAGTCTATCGAAGTTAGTCCTTATAGATACCATGTGTCTGTAATCATGTATAATGATCTCCTGATTCTGCTCCCCTCACTCAGCATCAGTTCATATAAGTCTTTTATAATGAAGTCCATCTGCTCCTCATTTCTTATAGCATAATAGTATTCCATTGCATTCAAAAACCACAATTTGTTTAGCCATTCCCCAATTGATGAGCATCCCCTTGATTTCCTAGAAATTCAAATTAAAACAACTGTGAGGTACCACCTCACACCTATAAGATTGGCTAAGATGATAGAAAAGGAAAATGATAAATGCTGGAGAAGATGTGGGAAAATTGGAGCACTAATGCATTGTTGGTGGTGTTGTGAAGTGATCCAATGATTCCAGAGACAATTTGGAAATATGGCCAAAGGGTTATAAAACTGTGCATATCCTTTGATCCAGCAATACCACTTCTAGGTCTGTATCCCAAAGAGATCATAAAAAATGGAAAAGGACCAACATGCACAAAAATATTTAGAGCAGCTCTTTTTGTGGTGGCAAAGAATTGGAAATCGAAGGAATGCCCATCAATGGGGGAATGGCTGAACAAGTTGTGGTATATGATTGTGATGAAAGACAATTGTGCTATAAGAAATCATGAACAGGCAAATTTCAGAAAAACCTGGAAAGACTTACATAAACTGATGCTGATTGCAGTGAGCAGAACCAGGAGAACATTGTACACGGTAATAGCAACATTGTTCGATGATCAACTATGATAGACTTAGATCTTCTCAGCAATACAATGATCTAAGACAATTCCAAAAGACTGATGATGGAAAATGCTATCCACATCCAGAGAAAGAACCATAGAGTCTGAATCCAGATCGAATCATGCTATCTTCACCTTTTTTTCTTTCTCGTGGTTTTTCCCTTTTGTTCTGATTCTTTCACTAATGTGAAATATTTAATATGATTATACATATATAATCTATATCAGATTGCTTGCTGTCTTGGGGAGAGGGGAGGAAAGGCGGGGAAGGAGAGAGAGAAAAAATTTGGAACTCAAAATCTTATAAAAGTAAATGTTGAAAACTATCTTTATATATAATTGGAAAAAATAAAATACTACTAAGTGGGAAAAAAAAGATGAAGGGAATGGTTTCAGAAAAATCTGGGAAGACCTATATGAACTGATACAGAGTGAAATAAGCAGAACCAAGAGATCATTGTGCACAATAACAACAGCATTGTAATGATCGACTGTGAAAGACTTAGCTACTCTGATCAAGACAGTGATCTGAGACGATTCCAATGGACTCACAATGAAAAATACTATCCCCCCCCAGAGAAAGAACTGACAAACTCTGAGTGCAAAATGAACTATAATTTTTCACTTTCTTTATTTTTCTTGCCTTTTGTGATGTGGCTAATATGGAAATATGTTTTGCATGATTTCACACATATAATTGATATCATATTGCTTGTCTTCTCAATGGGTGGGAGAAGGGCTGGAGGTAGGGAGATAATTTGGAACTCAAAATTTTTTTAAAAATATTGTTAAAAATAGACAATTTTTAGGATAAATTTTTTTAAAAAAAAGAAAAGAAGAATGAGCTCCTCAACAAAGCAATTCCAGAATTTATCACTGATTTTGCACCAGCAGATGTTTGGATAGCTGAAGTCCCATATCACTCTTATATCATGCCTCTTTGACAACTTCATGATCGCTTCTGGAATTCATCATCCATTTCCTTCTTCTGGCCAGGCAGTCCATAATATATTTCCTGCACAATATCTTATGTTTTTTTCCTTCATTGATCCCTGCCCAAATGCTTTCCACCATGCTTGCCCTTTCTGACTCAGATTTCCTCACAAGAATGTATCTTTTTGACATATAGTGCTACTCAATCACACCTTTTATCTAATAGCCATTATTATTAACATATTGCTTTTGAATAAGGTAGCCATGTGTCATCTCACTAAGCTTCTGTGATACATATGTAGTTGATTTTACCTCATCATATCTCTAGTTCACCCTCCTCTCCATATCCTGCACATTTGCATAAATATCCGAGACCAGTTGTGTTGTTATTATGCCTTTCACTGAATATTGTCTCCTGAAAATTACTGACCTTTTCTGCTGATGTTCTTCTTACCAGGTGGTACAGATACTCTCCATGGTATCTACATTGATGGCTGGATGTAGGTAGTTTCCTTTCTTCCTCCATTTCCAGTTTAGTGTTGTTTTGATCAGATTCCCTTAGACCCGAGGCAAATATTTTACTGATTCTTATTAATTCCACTCCATCCCTGGCCGAGACCCCATCATTCCTATAGCTTAAGCTGTGTCCCAGAAATATGAATTCCATTATCAAGCACCTTCTTCTTAACCAGCTGTTCCCAGATCTGTCTCTCATCAGTCAGTAGCAGTGATGGAAATACCACCTGTGATGCTAAAGGCTTCAGTTTGTTTTCCAGTTTCCACATGGCCCATGATTTACCCTCATATGAATCACCAGAACTTGGTATTAGTTATCTGGTCTGAGAAGTCTTAGAGGCTTTCTGTCACATCCTAGACATATACTCCAACATACCTTCCAGTTTTTCATACTAGAGTGACATATGGATGCACCAGAAAGATTAGTGCCATGTCCCCTCCCAAGAGAAATAGGAATTTCCAACATTTTGGAGCTTTACTATGGCAGGTGATAAACACTGAGCCTCAGGAGAAGCCAGATGTAACCAAGCTGCCATCACAACTACCACAGAGACTGAACTCTATCCCTTATATACCTCCAGCCAAAGGTTAGCTTTATGACTCATCTCTGCTAACTGTTGGCTATGTGATCTTAGACCAATCACTTAAATTCTCTAGGCCTCAGTTTCTTTGTCTGTAAAATGAAAGATAATCTCTACAGTCCTTTCCAACTCCGTGTTCAATGACCTAAGTCACTCCACCTCTCTGAGTTTCAGTTGCCTCATCTACAAAATGGTTATAATCATACTTGCCTTATCTTGCTTTAGAGAGTTTTAGTCGGGCTCAAATGAGATTGGAGGAGTCCACATAGAATAGTGGACAACCCACTGCATTGGGAGTCGTAAGACATGTACCCATCACCCATGTGACCTTAGGTACCTCATTTCTCTTTTATGAGCTTCAGTTTACTCCTCTTTATAATGAGAAATCTGGATTAAATGACCTCAGCTCTAAAACCTGGGATCATCTACATTGAACATGCTCTATTCTTAGCCGGGGGCACAGCCACTAGTTCAGGACATGCTTGCCTTCACGAGTCCCTGGGAAAGAGGGTTCCCCATTCTTGTGGGGTAGTGCTGATCTGTACATGTTGGTAGACATTGGAGGCCTCCAAAAGAGACCTCATGTTAGTGAAGACACCAGCAGCATGGTGCTCTGTGCATCTCGTATCGTCTGAGGTCTGACCAAAGACCCCACATTTCCTCAGAAATAGAAGAGGGTTTCCGACTAGCTGCCACAAAACTAACCAGCCTGCATAGAATTCCCCCATGACAAATTAGCTTCTCTCAAAGACCAGAATTTGGCAAATCCATTTCTCTGGGCTCTCTTTCTCAGGCTGGTGTCAGGATATGATTAGAAAGGAAATCATTCCACTTTGAACTGAAATGAGAGATGTCAATAAGTCCTTCAGGAAAGCCTTGTACTTCCCCAGGAAGGGAATAAAGAGGGTGAAGGTGAGGTGTCTCAAGCATATTTGCCTTTTACAAGCTAATGGGTATCTCTTCTTTAGGAAGGAATGCCTAGTCCAGAGAAGATCTCCCCCTGGACCCCTTGGAAGGATGTTGTTGAGCTGCCTTGAGGCTCCAGTAGGCTCTTGCAGAAGAGCAAATAACACTAGGTCTTTGCATCATTGGGCCTTACTAAAGAGGACATAGATGAAGACCCAAAGATCACTGAAATGTCTGTGTGTGTGTTGGAGGCCCCCAGACAAGCTGGGGCTGCTACAGGTGAAGTCATAGCCTACCTGGCCATCTGGTGAGCTGACTACTTTATGATATCTAGAGCCCAGAACTTCTATGGTGTCATGCTCTTGGATGTTGTTTAGAAGGGGTCTATGTGTAGGGATAGAGTGACAATGGCAACTCCCCTTGCCTTTTATTGGTTAATGGAAAGGAGCTATTAGGATCCTGATGACTAGTTAGCCTGCTGTTTCTCATCCCTCCCACCCTGCCCCCTCCTCCTGCCCCAGCAGACAATGCAATTCTACAAATTTCTATTAAGTGTTTACTATGTGGGAGGCAGAGCCAACATGGTGGCAGGAAAACAGGGACTCGCTTAGGCTCTCCCCCAAATCCCTCCAAACACCTGTAAAAAATGGCTCTGAACAAATTCTAGAGCTACAGAACCCATGGAATAACAGAGAGAAGCAGGTCTGTAGCCCAAGACGGCCTGGATGTCTCTGGGAAGGGTCTATCACACCGTGCTGGGAGCCGAGTACAGCCCAGCGTGGGAAGCACCAGGACAGAGCAGGTGTTGAAGAAATCGGGCAGAACAAGCTGCAGGGCCCTGAATCACTGAGCTGTGGCAGCTACCAGACTTCTCAACCCACAAATGCCAAAGACAACTTAGCAGGTCAGTGGGAAAACTGCCAAATCTGGGTAAGAGGACTGCGCGGTCAGCCCCAGCCCTGGGGGTGGCAGAGGTGTTGCAGTGTGGCAGCTGTAGCAGCAGAAAGCTCCTGTGGCTGCTTCCAGAGCTCCAGCTGTGGTTGCTTCCAGCCCCAGGCCCGGCGGGAAGAGTCAAGCAGTTAATCAGAGTGGGAGTGCAGAGAGCACTTTGCTGGCGCAGAGGCAGGGTTCTCTTGCTTTGCCCTGCTTGGATCTGGGTTGTGTCCTGGTTGGCGGTTCTTGGGGGAGGAGGAGCGCTGCCATAGCGGAGCTTGCCATGCAGAAGTAGCTCTGAAAACAGCAACACAACACCCCTGAAGCTTGAGACAAAGCACTCATCATTCCGAAGACAGTCATACCCTGACAAAAACCCCACGAGTCAAGTAGTTGGCTGGGAACATGAACAGGCAGCAAAAACGGACTCAGACTATAGAATCTTTTTTTGGTGACAAAGAAGATCAAAATATACAGCCAGATGAAGTCAACAAAATCAAAGAGCCTACATCAAAAGCCTCCAAGAAAAATATAAATTGGTCTCGGGCCAGGGAAGAGCTCAGAAAGGATTTCAAAAGGTAAGTAAGAGAAGTAAAGGAAAAATCGGGAAGAGAAATGAGAGTGATGCAAGAAAATAATGAAAAACAAGTCAATGACTTGCTAAAGAAGATGCCAAAAATACTGAAGAAAATAACACCGTAAAAATAGACTAACCCAAATGGCAAAAGAGCTCCAAAAGGCCAATGAGGAGAAGAATGCCTTGAAAGGCAGAATTAGCCAAATGGAAAAGGAAGTCCAAAAGACCAGTGAAGAAAATACTACCTTAAAAATTAGAATGGAGCAAGTGGAAGCTAGTGACTTTATGAGAAATCAAGGAATTATAAAACAGAACCAAAAGAATGAAAAAATGGAAGACAATGTGAAATATCTCATTGGAAAAACCACTGACCTGTAGAATAAATACAGGAGAGATAACTTGAAAATTATTGGACTACCTGAAAGCCATGATCAAAAAAAGAGCCTAGACATCATCTTTCAAGAAATTATCAAGGAAAACTTCCCTGACATTCTAGAACCAAAAGGTAAAATAGAAATTGAAAGAATCCACTGATCACCTCTTGAAAAAGAACCCAAGAAAAAAACTCCTAGGAATATTACAGCCAAATTCCAAAGTTCCCAGGTCAAGGAGAAAATATTGCAAGCAACCAGAAAGAAACAATTCAAGTACTGTGGAAACACAATCAGGATAATACAAGATCTAGCAGCTTCTACATTAAGAGATTGAAGGGCTTGGAATATGATATTCCAGAGGTCAAAGGAGCTAGGATTAAAACCAAGAATAACCTACCCAGCAAAACTGAGTATAATGCTCCAAGGCAAAATATGGATTTTCAATAAAATAGAGGACTTTCAAGCATTCTTTAAAAGGAAAATACCAGAGCTGAAGAGAAAATTTGACTTGCAAATACAAGAATCAAAAGAAGCATGAAAAGGTAAACAGGAAAGAGAAATCGTAAGGGACTTACTAAAGTTAAACTGTTTTGTTTACATTCCTACATGGAAAGATGATATTTGTAGCTCATGAAACCTTTCTAAGTATAAGGGTAGTTGAAGGGAATATACATATACATATACATACATACATACATATATATATATATATATATATATATATATATATATATATATATATATATAGACAAAGGGCACAGGGTGAGTTGAATATGAAGGGATAATATCTAAAAATAAATAAATAAACACAATTAAGGAGTGAGAGAGAAATATATTGGGAGAAGGAGAAAGGGAGAAATAGAATGGGGCATATTATCTCACATAAAAGTGGCAAGAAAAAGCAGTTCATTGGAAGGGAAGAGGGGGCAGGTGAAAGGGAATGAGTGAATCTTGCTCTCATCACATTTGACTTAAGGAGGGAATAATGTACACACTCAATTGGGAATCTTACCCTACGGGAAAGTAGGGGGAAGATGATGAAAGAGAGGGGATGATAGAAGGGAGGGCAGAGCAGGGAAGGAAGTAATCAAAAGCAAACACTTTTGAAAAGGGCTAGGGTCAAGGGGATAAAATTGAATAAAGGGGCACAAGATAGGATGGAGGGAAATATAGTTAGCCTTTCACAACATGACTGTTATGGAAGTGTTTTGCATAATGATACATGTGTGGCCTCTGTTGAATTGCTTGCCTTCTCAAGGAGGGTGGGTGGGGAGGGAAGAAGGGAGAAAATTTGGAACTCAAAGTTCTAAAAACAAATGCTCAAAAAAAGTTGTTTTTTACATGCAACTGGGAAATAAGATATACAAGCAATGGGGTAAATAAATCTATCTTGCCCTACAAGAAAGTAAGGGGAAAGGGGATGGGGGGGGTAGTGGGGTGATGGACGGGTGGGCAGACTGGGGAAAAGGGCAATCAGAATATATGCCATCTTGGTATGGGGGGGGGTAGAAATGGGGAGAAAATTTATAACTCAAAATCTTGCGGAAATCAAAGTTGAAAACTAAAAAATATTAAATAAAGAAATAAAAAAACAAAAACCGAAAAGAGTGTTTACTATGTGCAAGGGAATCTGTGGTGTTTGAGCATCACACAGGGCCAGTGGAGAGGCACATGGCATAGCAAGCCAGGAACATCAAAGAGGAATCAGGGAAACATTTCATCGAAAAGGAAAATGGGCTGGCCACACATGAGAGGAAGGGGTAATTAATGGTTAGCCACCAGTTCTCTACTTTTAGAAGAATTTTTCAGTAGAGTTCTCCACTTTTAATAGAATTTTTCAATGGAGTCCTCCATTTTCAGTGCCAGAAGAAAGAGAGGAAGCACCCTCTCAGATGAACTTATGGGAGGACCTGGGCAAGGATCATGCAAGATGAGTATGCACGAATGGGCTGCAGGCTGCGTCGTTGGAGGAAATGCCTATATCTGGGAGATCAGGTGGCTACCTGATGATTTGCAGGGACTTTAAGGGCTCTAGGGATACAAAGGCGAAAAGCCACTAAGACCTTCCTGCCATGCAGCCCCCAAGGCAAAACCAGGACATACTAGTAAAAATGGAAAGATCTCTGGACAGGTACTAGAAGGGGTAATTCTCAGGAGAGGAAGAGGAGGCTAGGAAGAAGAAAGGCAAAAAGCCAAAGCAAATCAAAAGCCAGGCTGAGCTAAGGCATTGAAGTGACTTCAGGGTGCTGACATCCAAGGGTTAAGCCAAGCGGATGATTCCATTGCAGGGCAGAGTTCAAAAGCTGAGGGAATTTGCAAAAGGTTAAGAATTCAAAATAGAGGCTATGTAGAGAGATACCACTTTGTCTGAACTCATGCTGCTTCTTAAAAAGCTTAATTCTTTTTATTTGGAAGACACTCACATGTGTACCCTGCTCTAGGCTGATGCTAATAATGCCCATACCTTGTGATATAGGCAAGCCGTGCAGACTCAGTCACACACCCTGCATTGACGGCCCATTCTTTGAGCCTCCATCAAAGAGTTTTCCAGCTTCTAGAGTAGTAGGTGGACATAAAACTCACGCACAGATAAGTATGGCATATGGTAGAATGTGATGAGGGTAAAGGAAAGACTCAGAGAAATTGCTCAATACAAATTTGAGGAGAAGATACTTTCAAGGGGAAAACAGACACATTCCTCTGGTTACCTCTGGGCATAGAATCAAAGAAGGGCCCCAGCAGATCATCTGCTCTATTTCATTTCTTTTATAGACTGGGAAACTAAGGAGCAAAGAGAAAAGACTTCCTTCCTTCCTTCCTTCCTTCCTTCTTTCCTTCCTTCCTTCTTCCTTCTTTTCCAGTCACACAGCTAGTTCATTAGTAGTAGAGAGGATATATACCCTCCCAGATCCCAGGTCCCAGGTCCCATGCGTCTTTCTCTAAGGAAGCCTGCCTCTCAAGTTTCTAATCAGCAGGTGCTGCACCTTCCTTGCTGGGATTACCACCCACCTTGTCCCCACCCCTACCCTCACCCTGTGAGAAATTACCAAAGTGAGAAAATATCACTCCTCACTCCCCACAGGCACACTTTTATTGCTGTGTCAGAGACTAAAAATGATTAAGACATTGATATTCAACTAACCATAATAATGGCCCCACAATTATAGCAGTGGCAATAGTACCTGACCGGAAGGAAGAAGCCTTGGGTTCTGATCCTAGGTCTGCCACTAACTAGCTGTATGCCCTTAGGTAAATCGCTGTATTTCCAAAGATACTAAGACTTGGTCTCAGCCTTTCCCTCATGGATATTTTATATTCTATGGGGTCCTCTGCCTCTTTTAATCACTAAACAAACATTTATTAAGCACCTACTTTGTGCCAGGTTCTGTGCTAAGCTACCAAGATTATGCATTAGCAATTAACCTTTGAGGCAATAAAGGGATCACTACAGTGTTCTTAAGTATGTAACTAAGATAGAAGGAATACTGAAGAATCAACAAACAGCAGACATTGTCCTATGTGATAAAATCTATATAGCAGGAATATCTATTGATAACATTCCCAGTCAGACAAAGTATCCCAAGAATTCATGCAGAAAAATAAATAAAGATGTGTCTCTGGCAGAGGAGCTAAAGCAAATGTGGGGACTGAGGCAGAGTAAGTGAATCTGATGTCCGAGATGGCTTCACAGACCCTCATTAGATGGGGTTTAAAGGCCTTGAGATTCTTTGTGCCATGCTTTGGCACTAATTCAAAAAGTAGTAGTCCCATCGAAGTCAAGTGGCAGAACATAAGTCAAGAAGACTGGTGATGGCCTGGGATGCAGTGGTTGACCTTTGCCAAGCCTCAGTTTGTCTGAGGCAAAGGTTTTGAACCGAAGGACTTAATTTTGTGTCTAGGCAGCCTTAGGTCCAGTTTGAGTCCAGCACTTCTTCAAGGGGCTGACATTCTAAAAGAAGACAACACATTAAAAGGGAGCTGAAAAGCAGAGGAGGAGGAGGAGGAGGAAGTATCCATAGAACTCACCAATAGGATCTTACAGAGTGAGAAGGCATGGTGAATGGGAAGCGGAGCTGAGAGAGTAGTAAAGGATGGCTGACTTGGGCACTTCCTCAAAAGGGAGGAGGGGGCCGGACAGTCAAAAGGACCTTCCAGGTTGAGGAGGGATATTCCCACTATAGGAACTCCCTCCATTGGTGCAGATCAGGAATGTGTTTATAACCTCTAATAGTCTTAAGAACTCAGAAGTTATCTGACTTACCCAAGGTCACACAGCTACTAAGCGTCAGAAGCAGACTTAACCTCTTCCTGACTCCAAGACCAGCCCTCTATCCATTGGGCCCTTTATTACTACTTCACTAGGACATTTCTAGTGCATCAATATGTCATTGGAGTAATGTCCTTGGCTAGGAGGACACACGCTGTTCTAATGGGCCTACATCAGGCTCATCTGAGCCTTCATAGCTATTAATCATAATTAATAGAAGCTGCCACATGTACACAGAGTCTTTCAGACATCATTGGCCTTCCTGGTCTCCTCCACTTTGGAAGTGAAGAGGCTCGTGTCAGTATCAAGATAATTAGGCAGGATGAGGTGAGGGGAGGCTCATGGAGTCAAAGATGAGACCAATTCAGTGAATAATTAACGTAATAATAGTTTGGAAAGACTTGAGGATCCTGATGTAACTGAAATAGATTTTTAGCCATCCCCCCCACCCAAAGACAACAAGGCCATGCTACATGAGATACGGAAAACCCCATTGTGAGTGAGAGGAGGTTTGGTGGAAGGGAGTCAAAAAGGAGGCAAGAGGATTATAGTAAATATTTAGAGCTAGGAGGACGCTTAGAACATTGGCATGCCAGAGCTGGGGGTGGGGTGGGGAGGGGGACTTAGAATAGGGAATGTCAAGGTTATAAGGGAAGTTCGAGCTCACCTAGTCTAGTGCCCACATTTTACAGGTGATAATAACTGACATTGACATTGCTCTTTAAAGCTTGTAAAGTACTTTACTTGTATCATTATGTGAGCCTCACAACAACCTTTTTGTGATAGCCAAGCATTGGAAACAAAGGATTCCCATCAATTGGGGAATGGCTAAACAGATTGTGGTGTGTTAATGGAATGGAATACTACTGTGCTGTAAGCAATGATGAGTGTGATGGATACAGAGAAGCATGGAAAGATCACTATGAACTGATGCAAAAAGAGTAAGGTTCAAGCACTCCTCCCTCCCACTTCCCTATCTCCCCCTCTACTGTAAAAGCTTTTTTGTACCTCTTCTATGTGAGAGAATTTAATCCATTCCATTCCCTTTTCCCAGTGCACTTCTCTTTCTCAGCCCCTAATTTTTTTTAAGATAATCATCTCATCATATCCAATTCACACCCATGTCCTCTATATCTATGTCTAACTGCCCTAATAGTGATGAAGTTCTTAGGAGTTACAAGTATCATCTTTCCATGTAGGAATGTAAACAGTTTAACCTTATTGAATACCTTATGATTTCTCCTTCCTGTTTATCTTTTTATGCTTCTCTTGAGTCTTGTATTTGAAAGCCAAATTTTCTATTAATTTCTGATCTTTTCATCAGGAATGCTTGAAAGTCCTCTATTTCATTGAATATCCATTTTTCTCCTGAAGGATTATACTCAGTTTTGCTGGGTAGCAGATTCTTGGTTGTAATCCTAGCTCTTTTGCCCTCTGAAATATCATATTCCAAGCCTTCCAATCCTTTAATGTAGAAGTTGTTAAATCTTATGTTATCCTGACTGTGGCTCCATGATATTTGAGTTGTTTCTTTCTGGCTGCTTGCAATATTTTCTCCTTGACCTGGGAGCTCTGGAATTTGGCTGTAATATTCCTGGGAGTTTTCATATTGGGATCTTTTAAGAAGTGATTAGTAAATTCTTTCGATTTCTGTTTTACCCTCTGATTCTAGAATATCAGGGCAGTTTTCTCCAGGTCTTTTTCTTTCTGATTCCAGTGCTCTTTCCACCACTCCATGATGTGGGGAAGAACTTCCCCCCAGGAATGTTTGGAGAGGGGAAGTGACTTGCCCAGGGTCATACAGCTGCTATGTATCAGAGGTGTGATTCAAACTCAGATCTTCCTGACTCTAAGCCCTGTGATACTATGCCATGCTGCCTCCAAATGAGGAGACTTCAAGTGAAAGAGAGGAAGGAGGATTGAGGAGAATGGTTCAGGAAACTTCTCTTCAGGAAAAGGGGTTTGGGAAGATGGGGTCAGTGGGAAGAACATTGGACTTGGGGTGAAAAAGCTTATGTCCTGGTTTACTGGCCATGCAACCTTGAAGAAGGCATTTCTCCTCTCTGGCCCTCAGTTTCTTCTTTGCTTAACAAGTATTCACTAAACACCTATAGTACTATGTACCAGGCACAAATGAAACAGACTCTACCCTCAAGGAGCTTCTGTTCTATTATGAGAAGCAACATGTATATATGTGTAATGGGAGTTTGGTGCATACCCAGAGGACCTTAAATGGTGATTCCATGTAGACATCACCAATGAGAAGGTGGCATATCTTTCTACAGAGGAAATGGCTTCCAGGAGAACTGTGATGATATGTAAGGGAAGAGTCTTGGAGAGAGACTAGGGAGCATGTGTAAACCTTTGATAACCAGTTCTGAGCTGCTAACCATGTGTTGAAGAGGAGGCTCTTTGGCTCTGAAGGCATCAGTTTCAGCTGGATCTTTGCCTTGTTTGATTCTGGGGCATCTTGGTGACTCCAGTCTATCATGGGATCCAGTAAAGGGAAGTGTCTCCAAATGTGGGGATTTTGGAAAGAGAGTGAGCCCCAGGAATCTGGGAGTCTGAGTCCAGGCTGGTTTTCTCAGCCAGCATAGCACTGGTGCCCTGAGGAAGAAGGAATGACCTTTGTGAGTGACCTCTAAGACCCATCCTAATAGCACCTAAGAAACAAACTCATCCAGCAGTAATGCTACAATTGGACATGAACTTGGTGGGCCTTGTAGGAAATGAGCTAAGTTTCCAGCCTACTCCCCCCACCCCACCCCAAAGGAAATGCCTCCAAAGTGTTTGGGAGGGGGAGAAATGTTTGTGTTTGTTGTTGTTAATTCAATATTATGTGGTTAAATGGAAGTGGAAATACTAGTCACTGGCCCCCTAACAAAGAAGGGAATATAGCCATTTGGGTTTGAGCTGATGGCAGCAGAGAAAAAAGATGCTTCTTAAGGTATCCCGAACCCCTGAGAGAGGAGGGCCAGGGTATGCATGCTATATATTTGTGTGTGTACAAGCATATGCCCAATATAAACAATTTCAATACTCTACAACGTAGTTTGGAGAGAGGGGCACCAGCAAATAGGAAAATCAAGGAAGGCTTTGTGTAGATGAACAGTGCTCTGAAGGAAATTAGGGATTCTAGGAGCAAGAGGTATCCATTCTAGGCAGAGAGGACAGCCAGTGCAATGGCACATAGATAAGGGAAGAGGACTGTGTGAGAAGATCAGCAAGAAGACATGTTTGGCTAGGCCACAGAGCACAGGAAGGGGAAGTGATACATAGCCAGGCCACGGAGCATAGGAAGGGAGGTGATACATAGCCAGACCATGGAGCATAGGAAGGGAGGTGATACATAGCCAGGCCACAGAGTGTAGGAAGGGGGGTGATACATAGCCAGGCCATGGAGCCTAGGAAGGTGGAGATACATAGCCAGACCATGGAGCATAGGAAGGGGGTGATACATAAGGCTTGAAAGGGAGATTGGGGTCTGATTGTGAAGGGCTTGAAATGCTAAACCCAAGAGTTTGTATTTGATCACAGAGGAAATAAGGAGTTCCCAGAGTTTACTGAGTAAGGGAGTGACATAGACGACCTGTGCTTCAGGAATATGATAATAATAGCTACCATTTATATAGTACTTTACACGTTATCTCATGTGGTCCCCACAATATCCCTCTGAGGCGGGTGCTGTCAATGTCCTTTTTTACAGATGAGGAAACTGAGACTGAGAAAACTTAAGCAACTTGCCCAGGGTCACACAGCTAATAAACGTCTGAGGCAGGGTTTGAATTCAGGTCTTCTAGACTTCAAATCGAGCACCTAGCCGCCAGTTTTGGTCTCTTGGATAACCTCTGCAGTCCCTTCTAATTTTAGCATTCTGTGGTTCTGAGTGGCAACCCCTGGTTAGGTTGGGATCTGGACCTGTGATTTCATTGGTTTAGGGAACTGCTGGGTGAGGAAGGCCCTTCTGCCAGAAAGATCTGCACCTGTTCCACAATTTACAGGCTTAGAAAGCCACCTAGAGCACTGAGAGGTTAAGTGACTTGCTCAATATGTGTCAAAGGCAGGACTTGAATTCACATCTTTCTAGATCCAAAGCCTGATTTCTCTCCACTATGCTTTGTGACCTCCTCTTAATGAAAGCATATTGACTCCCATCTAGTGGCAATAGAGAGCCACTGAGGGTTTTGGAGAAGAGGAGTAATGTGGTCAAACTATTCAAGGACTAACCAGGTCTGACCCTACAGAGCTTGTGAGATCAAACCAGATTGGGTGCATTGAGGGTGGCATGACTATATATAACCCATAGGAATTGATCAAAACCCTCCCTCTCTGCTGTATCAGGAAGGGAAGAAAGGGCCATGAAAACCGCGTGCCCCCTCCCCCCACCCCCGACCCCAACCTCTCAGGGCTGATTTGCAAAGGCCACAAAGGTAACTGAGCCGGAACCTTGCATCTGTTTCTGAGAATCTTGGCCCCAAGCTTTTATGGCTTTGAAGACTGATTAGACTGCACACCTGGAGCCATACTTCGAACAGACAGGTGGCTGCTCTGGACAGTAAAGAGCAGGAGTTCTTGGAACAGCCCCGGTTCCCAGGGGATAAGAAAGGAGGAAACACACCTGGGGCTGGCAAGGGGAAATCCCTGTCTGGAGAGGGCCCTTCCTCCCAGAAGGTCTGGGGCCTTTCATTGATATCAACATAGTCTATGCCAACTACTCATACACACAGTGCCCCGGGGAAGAAATTCACCCTGGGAAGGCAAGTTTGAATTATCTGGCTTCCTTGGGATGATCAGGTCATAGGATTTAGGACCAGACATCATACAGTCCAACCTTCCGTCATCTTACAGAGGAAGAAACTTGGGCCTAGAGAGGTCTGGCTGAAGGTCACCCAGTAGAACTGGAACTCAGCTAAGTGGCTTAATTCCAAGGCGCTATGCCATCCTACCCCAGCCTCAAGGCAAATGCAGAGCTAGTGCATTCCAAGCACAGGAGATGGACTACGGAAGACAGAAGAAGACAGGACCAGAGTGATAAATAGTACAAATCAGTCTGACTTGACCAGAGAGTTCATGAATGAGTGTAGTGTGAAATAAGGCTGGATAGGTTGAGAGAAGTCACACTGGGAATGCCCTTTAATGCCTGGCTAAGGAGTTTTTATTTTATCCCGCAGGCCATAGGGAACCACGGGGGGTTAAACCACAACCCTGTTGTATAGATACCTTACAATTCACCATTTTGATTCTGGACATTACAGTCTAAAGAGACAGTCTAAAGAGTGGCTGAGGACAGATGGAATGAAGAACTCCTGGAGTGTGAGTCAGGAGATCTATTTAGATCCAAATTCCAACTTTAATACTTATGAACTGCATTACCATAGGAAAGTCACTTAAGTTCTCTGATACTCGATATCCTCTTCTGTGAAATGGAGATCATATTTGTACTCCTTACTGCACAAGATTGTTGGGAAGAAAGTGCTTTGTTAACCTTAAAGTCCTAAAGAAATGTATGGTGCTGGTGCTGGTGCTGGTGGCGGTCATGGTTGTGGTCATGGTGGTTGTGGTAGTGGTGGTGGTGAAATACCACCAGAAGCCATTACCCTCAGATCTTTCAGGTTGTGTCTCTGTTCTTTTTGCACAGTAAAGTGTAGGCCAGATTGTCTTGTAAATGGCCATAGGATGTGTAGCTGGAAAGAACCTTTGAGATCTATCTAGCCCAACCCCTTGATTTTACAGAGGATACTGAGATGCTGGGTAACCTCTTTAAAATCTGGTAAACAGAGGTGTAGATTAGCATCAACTGGACTATGAGGCCTCTAGAGCAGGGCTGTCCAAAATGTGGCCCGATACAGACCCTCAGTGCGATTTATGCGGCCCACCTACAAGCATAGGCATTTACATAAATGCTTTAGTAAATGAAGCTGAGCTACTGCAGAGCTCTCACTAAAATGGCAAATCAAAATATATTGTCTCTTGTTTCAATAATTGGACAGCCCTGCAGAGCATGAGAGAAATGGGAGTAAAGTACCTACAAAGGAGCTTTATCAGATTAAACTGCACCACTCCCCTCTGTTGGAGACCCAGGAAATGGGCAGGATCCAAAGGGTGATGTTCCTTCATGGCTGACATTGAACTGTCGAGAGCATGTCAGAAGCAGGGCTTGAGATGGGAGGCTCAAAATCAGCCATCCTAGCAGGGCAGATGTAAGACCTAAGGCTCAAGAATCCTCTTGGCATCAGAGGATTTTGAGCTGGATCTAGAGTCCGTCTGGAAGCTCATAGGGATCATGATCCACAGTTTAAGGAGCACTGAAGAGGTCATAAGTGGAAAAAGTTTAAGAAGCCCTAAATTCTAACCCAACCCCCCCTTATTTTCTAGAAGAGGAAACTGAGGCACAGAGAAGGGAAGGGAATTGCCCAAGGTTATTGGTATCAAGCCAGTGGCACACCCAGAATTTGAGATGGTATCATCTGACTCCAGATTCAGAGAGGGCTTTTTCCCTTACACTCCTTGGTACTTCCAGTCTTGGATTTCCAGTGGACAATGTACCCACTCCTGGTGGAGATACCATCCCAGGCTTTAGAGGGAGGGGAGTGGTATCGCTGGGATGGGAGGAAACCCAGAGTTTTAAAAAATCCATTTACACTCTGCCCATACTGCCCAATGTTGCTGAGTATCCTTCATCAATAACATGGTGACCTTTAAATATGGCAGAAAGGAAACTGGAAAGAGGGAGTTAACTACTGTGGAGGGACTTCCCCAAAGCAGATTGCTGCTTCCAAGCCATGGAGTATTTATTCACTTGGACCAGGATGTGCTCTTCATTTTGAAATTTTAGCTAGAGATCTAAGAAGGAAAAGAAGAAAGAAATCAAAGGACTCCACCCTCACTAGGAGGCAGCTACATTGCTCACCAGGGGCTGGATTTTCTCCACACACACACACACACACACACACACACACACACACGCATGTGCATGCGCGCGCGCGCGCGCGCACACACACACACACACACACACACCTTAACATCTGGTGCTCCAGTAATTTCACTTTAAGGACTTTTAGCAAACAGTAACAACTCTATTGCTGTATTTTATGAAGGGGCCAGACTGCCTCACTCCTTAGCCTCCCTTCCAAAAACTCCACTTGCTTATGCATTCCCAGAAGGTATTTTTTTCTTCTGTAGAAAGGTCAAGCAGAAACATTGATGTAAGGCCTGTTTATGGCGAGGCAGGGTGATTTCCAACAATTACAATGGAACATCGTTATAACTGAAGTATGTTTTCCTCTAGGGGGATACTATTAGTCAAAATATGTTTTCTCATATTTCCAGAGCACAAATACAAATATGGCTGGATGAGACTGCTCCATGGATTGGAGGCCCTTCGGAATTGCATTTCAAGGATGTAGGGATAGCAGGTGGGATTGGAGAGAGGAAATATCATAAGCCATCTAGTCTGACCCTTTCATTTTGCAGAGAAAGAAACTGAGGTCCATAGAGGTGAAGGGGGTTGCCCATAGTCACGTACATAAGATCTCAGGGTTGGAGCTGGAAAGGAACTCAGAGGGTATCTAGTTCAACCACTGCATTTTACGGAGGTGGAAGCTGAGGCTCTGGGAGGTAAAGTAATTTACCCAAGATCATATGGCTTCTAAGCTGATAGCACAACACGCCTAATCAACCCTCTCCTCCATAGGCCCTGAACATGCTGCACACAGGGACACATTGTGTCCCAGAATCTCCACCACATCATGGATTGCCTTGGAAAAGGACTGAGCACTGGCTCAAAATGGAGACATATTAACAACTGTGGGCAAGTCCCTTCTCCTCTCTAGACTGTGCTTTTATTCCTATGCAGACTGAGAAGTTTGGATTGAGTGATCTCAAAGTTCCCTTCCAACTCTAAGCCCAATGTTTGCAGAGCTGGAAAAGACCTCAGGGGCCACCACCTAGTAAAACTCATTCCTGAGAAAAGATTCTCTTCTACAACATGCCTGACATTGGTCATCCATCCTTTCCTTGAAGGCCTCAAAGGAGGGGAGCTCCAGAACTCACCACCTCCAAAGGTGGCCCAGTGTTAGAGGTTTTGACAGCAAGCCTCAATGGGCCTCTTTTTAACTTCCACCCATTACTTCTGGTTCTGCCCTTTGAGACCAAGAAGAATGAACCTAATCACTTTTGCACATAACAGCCCTTCAAACATTTGAATATAGATCACATGCCCTTTCAAGTCTTCTCTTCTGCAGGCTAAACATCCGGTTCTTTCAGCTCATCCTCATATGTCATGTCTCTAGTTCCCCACTGTCCCTTTCCTGGTCACCCCACCTTTGAATTCTCTCCATTTTATCAATGTCCTTCCTAAAACGTGTTGCTCAGAATTAAACATAGTACTACTGATGTTGTCTGGCCAGGGCAGATGACAGAGAGATTATTACCTCCTTATTCCTAGAAGCAACACCTCTCCTAATGTAGCACACAGTCCCAGAAGTTTTCTTGGATGCCATTAAATATTGTCAGCTGATAGTAAGCTTGAAATCTACTGAAACATCCAGGTTTCTTCCAGGTGAAAGGGACTGCTGTCTAACCATGCCTCCCCTATCTTGTACATGTAAAGTTGATTTTTTTAAACCCACTGTAAGACTATAATTCAACTTCATCACTTAATTTGATCGTGTTCTATCCTGTCAAGAACTTTTTGGTCACCTTATCCAAGTCATTGATAAAATGTTGGTTAGCACAGTACCCAGTACAGATACCTGAGATGCTTCCCTGGAGACTTCCTTCCCACTTAATATTGACCAATTAACAACTACTCTTTGGGTCTGACCATTCTGACTCCATCTAATTGTACTTCCATTTTGTCTACATCTCCTCATCTTTTCTATGAGAGCATACTTTATCAAAGACTTTGCTAAAATCTAGCTAAAGTATATTTATAGCAGCCCCCTGATCTACAAGTTTAGTGACCCTGATAAAAATGGAAATGAGGTTAGTGAGGCATGATCTGTTCTCGATGAACCCATGTTGGATTCTGGGGATCACAGCCTTCCTTTCCAGCTGTATGCCATTTGTTCCTTTCATTAATATGTTCTAGAATCTTGCCAGGAATAGAAATCATGATGATGATTGTGATAGTAGGGAAGCTGGAGAATAGGGCTGCTAATTGATGGTAATACTGGCTCTGGGCTGAGTGTGAGAATCTCCAGGAAAGTCTCCTCAGCCCAGAACTCAAGGACCTTCCCAGGTGAGCCGAAAACTACCTCTCCAGCTTTATCACCAACTTCCTGTCAACATGAATCCATCATTTCAGCCAGAATCGTCTCCTCATTTTCCTTCAAACACACCATACATCTTCCTGCCTCCTCATCTTTGCTCATCTTTCAAGGTCCAGCTCAAGTCCCGTTGTCTCTCTAAAGTCTCCCCTGAGTGTCCTCACCCCACACCATGACTTCCCTTTCCAAACTCATAATCTAACTGCCATATTTGGGACCTTTCCTGAAAATGTCTCTGGAATTGTTTTGCATCATTGACTCTCACATACTTCTGAATTCTGTCTCATGGACAACTAAAGTATAAACTCCCTGAGGATAAAGGCTGTGTTCCCCCTCTCCAATATCCCTCACAGTGCTTAGCATAGTGCTGAATCAGTATTCAATAAGTGTCTAGTGAAAGCTCATCATGCTTTCTAGTGTGATGCTTTCAGCAATGTTGTTGGGCACCTTCAACCAGGACTAAAATGGCATCAAGATCACCTACTTTACTGACAGTAAATTATTTAAGCTGAAAAGGCTACAAGCCAAAACTAAAGTGGAGAGAGAGTTGGTGCGTGACTTTTTGTTTGCAGATGATGTGCACTCATTGCAACCTCTGAGGCTGAGATATCACAAAGTATGGATCAGTTCTCTGCTGCTTGTGCTAATTTGGGGCTAAAAATTAACGCCAAGAAAATAGAGGTTCTCCACTAGCCAGCACCACACCATCCATACATGGAACCATTGGTTACAGCAAAAGGAGAAATTTTGAACTCCTTGGATAAGTTCACTTATCTTGGCAGTATACTTTCCAGGGATGTGCGCATAGTTGATGAGGCTGATGCACGCATTGCCAGAGCTAGTTTAATGTTTGGGACTCTCAGGAAAGTGTGGAACTGACAGTCTGCTGAGCCATCATTCTGACCTCATTGTTGTATGCCTATGAAACCTGGACAGTCTACCGATGCCGTGCTAGGAAACTGAACCACTTCCATTTGAATTGTCTTAGGAAGATTCTGAAGATCACCTAGCAGGATGAGGTACCAGAAACTGAAGTCCTTTCTTGAGCTAAACTGCTAAGCATTCAGACTCTACTGCAGAGAATACAATGCTGATCAGCTGGCCACGTTGTTTGAATGCCAAATGTACATTTTCCTAAAAGACTCTTTTCCAGAGAACTCACACAAGGCAAGTGCTTACATGGAGGTCAAAAGAAACATTATAAGGACACTCTCAAGGTCTCTCTGAAGAACTTTGGAATAGATCGGGAGACCGGGAAGACACTGGCACAGGACAACCCAGCATGGCATGCCTGGATCAAAGAAGGTGCTGTGCTCTGTGAGCAAAGCAGAACTGCAGTAGCTCAAAAGAAACGTGAGACTGTGCAAATTTAGAGCCATCTCCACTCCAAATATTCATGTGGACTATCTGTGCCCACCCTGTGGTAGAGCAGCCACAGTTGGACACACTGTACCTTGACCCCAACGCAGTAATGTCATTTTGGTGAGAAAGGATGGCAAGCTAGTGAGAGGTAGTGTGGTACGGTAAAGAGAGCACTAGATATCACTGAGCTCAAACCTCAGCTCTGCATTTACTTATTATATAACCTGGGCTATTGCTTTAGCCTTCTAAGCCTCAGTTTCCCCATCTGCAAAGGGAAGGTAATAATACTCCATCCCACATGATGGTTGTATGGAAAGTGCTTTACAAACAATAAAGTGCTTTAGAAATGTGCATTGCGGGGGGCAGAGCCAAGATGGTGGCTAGAAAGCAGGAACTTGCTTAAGTTCCCCCCCCCAGGTCCCTCCAAACACCTATAAAAATGGCTCTGAACAAATTCTTGAGCAGCAGAAGCCACAAAATAGCAAAGGGAAGCAGGGCTCCAGCCCAGGATGGCCTGGATGATCACTGGGAAGGGTCTATCTCACAGAGCTGGGAGAAGAGTGGAGCAGAGCCCAGCGTGAGCTGTGCCAGGACCAACCAGACTGGGAGCTGGGCAGAACAGGCCCCAGAGCCCTGAATCAGTGAGATGTGGCAGTTACCAGACTTCTCAACCCACAAACGACAAAGACAATAAAGAAGGTTAGTGGGAAAAGCTGCTGGGACAGAGTGAAAGGAGTTCGCAGTCAGCCACTGCCTGGGGGGGGAGCAGCGCAGGTGGTGCAGCTCTGAGGCTGCTTCCAGAGCTACAGCTGCAGTTGCCTCAGGCTCCAGGCCCACCTGGTGGGAGGAATTAAGCAGCAGATCAGAGCAGGATTGCAGAGCCTGCTTGGATCTGAGTCATGGTCCGGGTTGGCAGTTCTTGGGGGAGGAGGAGTGCTGCTGTAACAGAGCTTGCCATGCAGTAGTAGCTCTAAAAACAGCAACGCAATGCCCCTGAAGCTTGGGACAAAGTACTCTCTACTCTACAAGCAGTCATACCCCAACGAAAAGCTCAAGGGTCAAGTACTTGGCTGGGAACATGAACAGGAAGTGAAAATGGTCTCAGATTCAGACTCACACTTTGGAATCTTTTTTTGGTGACAAAGAAGACCAAAAAATATAGCCAGAAGTCAACAAAATCAAAGGGCCTACATCAAAAGCCTCCAAGAAAAATATGAATTGGTCTCAGGCCAGGGAAGAGCTCAAAAAGGAGTTGGAAAAGCAAATAAGAGAAGTAGAGGAAAAATTGGGAAGAGAAATGAGAGTGATGTGAGAAAACCATGAAAAACAAGTCAATGACTTGCTAAAGGAGATCCAAAAAAAAATACTGAAAAAAATAACACCTTAAAAATAGACTAACTCAAATGGCAAAAGAGCTCCAAAAAGCCAATAAGGAGAAGAATGCCTTGAAAGGCAGAATTAGCCAAATAGAAAAGGAGGTCCAAAAGACCGCTGAAGAAAATACTACTTTAAAAATTAGAATGGAGCAAGTGGAAGCTAGTGACTTTATGAAAAATCAAGATATTATAAAACAGAACCAAAGGAATGAAAAAATGAAAGACAGTGCGAAATATCTCATTGGAAAAACCACTGACCTGGAGAGCAGATCCAGGAGAGATAATTTAAAAATTATTGGACTACCTAAAAGCCATGATCAAAAAAAGAGCCTCGATATCATCTTTCAAGAAATTATCAAGGAGAACTGCCCTGATATTATAGAGCCAGAGGGTAAAATAGAAATTGAAAGAAGCCACCTATAGCCTCCTGAAAAAGATCCCGAAAAGAAAACTCTTAGGAATATTGTGGCCAAATTCTAGAGCTCCCAGTTCAAGGAGAAAATACTGCAAGCAGCCAGAAAGAAACAATTTGAGTATTGTGGAAACACAGTCAGGATAACACAAGATCTAGCAGCTTCTACATTAAGAGATCAAAGGGCTTGGAATACGATATTCTGGAGGTCAATGGAGCTAGGATTAAAACCAAGAATCACCTACCCAGCAAAACAGTATCATGCTCCAAGGCAAAATATGGATTTTCAATAAAATAGAGGACTTTCAAGCTTTCTCAGTGAAAAGACCAGAGCTGAATAGAAAATTTCACTTTCAAACATAAGAATCAAGAGAAGTATGAAAAGGTAAACAAGAAAGAGAAATCATAAGGGACTTATTAAAGTTGAACTGTTTTGTTTACACTCCTATATGGAAAGATGATGTGTGTAATTCATGAGACCCCAGTATTAGGGTAGCTGAAGGGAATATAGACAGAGGTGTGTTGGTAAGCAAAAGGGCTCTTAGCACTTAGTTCAACCAAGTGCCCTTGAAGAGTTTGGCCTTTGTTTCTTTGATTAGATTTGGGTGTCCTTGGTGCCTCCTTGCCCCAGGGGAGGGCCTAGTTTACACATGAGTTTGAGTGACATGTCTGGGACAGCAGAGGCTTTTAGACCAAGTGGGTTTAAGTTGCCTCTTTGTGACAATTCTAGGTCACGTGGGTGAGTTGCATGTGTGACTCACCCCTGACCCTGAAAAAGATATAAAACCAGGGGTTAGCTTTCTATTCTTTGGAGCTCTTACCCACAGCAGTGGTGGCGTGAGTGACTCTGGGCCAGCCCTCATTATGAGCTCCCGGGCTGAACCCAGATGTTGGTAACTATGTGTTGGGATTTGAATCAGACAAGGTCTGTCTGTCAGTGTTTGTACTTTGTTTGTAATTTGCTCCTCAGTTCAGGGTGCTGGCTTTTTCCCCTGAACTAAGTGAATGCTATTTGAATGATGGACTAAAGTAAGCTTGTCAACCCCTTAACATTGCTTTCCTTAGAAAAGCAGATCAAAAGAACCTGCGCTTTTGCAGCGTGCTGGTAGCATTCTTGTTGTTGGGCTTGTGTTGGTCTTTCACTCCCACAACAGCTGTTACCCGGATTGTTGAAACAAATGTTCCAGGATACATAATCTAATCAACCATGTATCCGGGGAACATACATTGATCCATTATACATTGTGATCCAGTTATGCAGGAAACTAAAGCATATCATTCACAACAAAGCAAAACATATCATTCAGTGACATTCCCAAATATTGGTTTACAATTCAAATGTCCACCCCTAGGTCAAAGCAAGTTAATCTCTTTGGCTTGTAAAGTACTTCTTGAGCATGACCCTGCCATTGCAGGCTTTTCCCCAGTACCCTGAGGCATGGGCATGCTTTAGTTAGTAAAGTCCTAAAGCAAACAGAGTTCTCTTGGGGATGTCTCCTCCCCAGACTGTCATTACAGGCTTCTACTTGGCATCCAAAGTCCCAATTTCAAATAAAGAGTGCAGACAAAGTTCTTTTGGGGTCTGTTCTCCCCATTATGTTCCAGTCCCCGGTTCCAAGTCCTGAGGGTCCGCTGGGCAATAAAGGCAATAGGGTGGGTCCCTGGGGGTCCAAGGCACTTCCCCCACCCCAACAAAAACAAACCCACACCTCCCTCCTGGATCCCAAGCAGCCCAAGCAGAAGGGACCAAAAAAGCAGACTCAGTGCCTTGCTGCAAAGTTTCCATCTTGCCCCAGGGCTGAACTCCAAGCTCCTGGGTTCCAACTCCAGCTGGCCTCACCTGGCTTCTTCTGGAATGTAAGCGATTCTCCACCATTTCGGTCCTCTCACCGAAGTCAGCTACAAGGCAGCTCAGCGCTTTCAGCTTTCCAAAGTTCCCATGCAGGCAGTCTTCTGCTCTGTCTGGATCAATATTTTGGCAGCCACTGTCTGCTTCTTCTTTCTCCTCACCAGCCCCTTCTGTCAAATCTGCAGCCCAGCCCTCCAGGGCCAGGCTTATCAGCTTAAGCTCTCAGAAGAAGGGATTATCTCCCAGGGCCACTCAAAGCACTTCCATCGGCCTGTTTTCCTTCGGGCCTTTGTTGCTCCTGGGGCTCCATAGAACCATAGCCACCCCAAATACAAAGATCAATACAAAAACAGGGAAACATTCAACCAACCCAATACCCCAAAATGCCATGCTTTCCTATTAAAGGCAGATACTGCCGACTACGCCATTTGTTTCAACAATCCGGGTAACAGCTGTTGTGGGGGTGAAAGACAAGCCCAACAACACAAACGCTACCAGCATGCTGCAAAAGCGCAGGTTCTTTTGATCTGCTTTTCTAAGGAAAGCAATGTTAAGGGGTTGACAAGCTTACTTTAGTCCATCATTCAAATAGCATTCACTTAGTTCAAGGGGAAAAGCCAGCACCCTGAACTGAGGAGCAAATTACAAACAAAGTACAAATACCGACAGACAGACCTTGTCTGATTCAAATCCCAACATATAGTTACCAACATCTGGGTTCAGCCCGGGAGCTCATAATGAGAGCTGGCCCAGAGTCACTCACGCCACCACTGCTGTGGGTAAGAGCTCCAAAGAATAGAAAGCCAACCCCTGGTTTTATATCTTTTTCAGGGTCAGGGGTGAGTCACACATGCGACTCACCCACGTGACCTAGAATTGTCACAAAGAGGTGACTTAAACCCATGTAGTCTAAAAGCTTCTGCTGTCCCAGACATGTCACTCAAACTCATGTATAAACTAGGCCCTCCCCTGGGGCAAGGAGGCACCAAGGACACCCAAATCTAATCAAAGAAACAAAGGCCAAACTCTTCAAGGGCACTTGGTTGAACTAAGTGCTAAGAGCCCTTTTGCTTACCAACACAAGAGGGCACAGGATGAGTTGAATATGAAGGGATGATATCTAAAAAAATAAAATGAGATTTAAGGGCTGAGAGAGGAATATATTGAGAGAGGGAGAAAGGGAGAGATAGAATGGGGCAAATTATCTCACATAAAAGTGGCAAGAAGGGCGGAGCCAAGATGGCGGCTGGTAAGCAGGGAATAGTGTGAGCTCCATACCGAGTCCTTCCAAAAGCTTATAAAAAATGGCTCTGAACCAATTCTAGAACGGCAGAACCCACAAAACAGCAGAGGGAAGCAGGGCTCCAGCCCAGGACAGCCTGGATGGTCATTGGGTGAGGTCATTCCCACACGGAGCTGGGAGCTGGGAGCTGAGAGCTGGGAGCTGGGAACGGAGTGGAGCAGAGCCCAGCCTGAGTGGCGTGGACCAACAAGACCAGCAACGGGGCAGAGCATGCCCTAGCGCCCTGAATCAGTGAGCTGCGGCAGTTACGAGACTCCTCAACCCACAAACACCAAAGACTGCAGAGAAGGTTAGTGGGAAAAGCTGCGGGAGTGGAAGGAGTTCGAGGTTCGGCTTCCAGCCCCTGGGGCAGCGGAGGTGGGGCAGCTATGGCTGTTGCTGCTTCTGGCTCCAGGCCCACCTGGTGGGAGGAATTAAGTGGCGGATCAGAGCAGGGGTGCACAGCCTGCTGAAGATCTAAGCCCAGTTTGGGTTGGGGGTTCTTGGGGAAGGAGCAGTGCTGGTGTGGCAGAGCTGGCACCTCCCCCCCAGACGTGGAACATAGAACTCTGTAGTCTACAAGCAGTCATACGCCACTGAAAAACTCAAGGGTCAAGTTAGTTGGCTGGAAATATGGCCAGGCAGTGAAAACGCACCAAGATTCAGTCTCAGACTTTGCATTCTTTCTTTGCTGACGAAGACCAAAATATAGAGACAGAAGAAATTAATAAAGTCAAAGAGCCTACAACAGAAACCTCCAAGAAAAACATGAACTGGTCCCAGGCCATGGAAGAGCTCAAAAAGGAGTTGGAAAAGCAAGTTAGAGAAGTAGAGGAAAAATTGGGAAGAGAAATGAGAAGGATGAGAGAAAACCATGAAAAACAAGTCAATGACTTGCTAAAGGAGACCCAAAAAAATACTGAAAAATACACTGAAGAAAACAACACTTTAAAAAATAGACTAACTCAAATGGCAAAAGAGCTCCAAAAAGCCAATGAGGAGAAGAATGCCTTGAAAGGCAGAATTAGCCAAATGGAAAAGGAGGTCCAAAAGACCAATGAAGAAAATACTACTTTAAAAATTAGATTGGAGCAAGTGGAAGCTAGTGACTTTATGAGAAATCAAGGAATTATAAAACAGAACCAAAGGAATGAAAAAACGGAAGACAATGTGAAATATCTCATTGGAAAAACCACTGACCTGGAAAATAGATCCAGGAGAGATAATTTAAAAATTATTGGACTACCTGAAAGCCATGATCAAAAAAAGAGCCTAGATACCATCTTTCAAGAAATTATCAAGGAGAACTGCCCTGATATTCTAGAGCCACAGGGCAAAATAGAAATTGAAAGAATCCATCGATCGCCTCCTCAAATAGATCCCAAAAAGAAATCTCCTAGGAATATTGTCACCAAATTCCAGAGCTCCCAGATCAAGGAGAAAATACTGCAAGCAGCCAGAAAGAAACAATTTGAGTATTGTGGAAACCCAATCAGAATAACCCAAGATCTGGCAGCCTCTACATTAAGAGATCGAAGGGCTTGGAATGTGATATTTCGGAGGTCAATGGAGCTAGGATTAAAACCTCGAATCACCTACCCAGCAAAACTGAGTATCATGCTCCAAGGCAAAATATGGATTTTCAATAAAATAGAGGACTTTCAAGCTTTCTCAGTGAAAAGACCAGAACTGAATAGAAAATTTGACTTTCAAACACAAGAATCAAGAGAAGCATGAAAAGGTAATCAAGAAAAAGAACAAGAAAAAGAAATTGCAAGGAACTTACTAAAGGTGAACTGTTTTGTTGACATTCCTACATGGAAAGATGATGTGTATGATTCATGAGACCTCAGTATTAGGGTAGCTGAAGAGAATATGCATACATATATGTTTATGTATATATATATGGGTGAATGTGTATGTATGTATATATCTATGTGTGTATATATATGTATATATACATATATATATATATATATATATATATAGAGAGAGAGAGAGAGAGAGAGAGAGAGAGAGAGAGAGAGAGAGAGAGAGAGAGGACACAGGGTGAGTTGAAGAGGAAGGGAAGATATCTAAAAGAAATAAAATCAAATTAAGGGATGAGAGAGGAACATACTGAGAGAGGGAGATAAGGAGAGATAGAATGGGGTGGATTATCTCACATAAAGGAGGCAAGAGCAAGCAGTTCTGTGGGAGGAGAGGAGAGGGCGGATGAGGGGGGAATGAACATTGCTCTCATCAGATTTGGCCTAAGGAGGGAATACCATACGTACCCAATGGGGAGTCTTACCCCACAGGAAAGAAGAGGGAAGAAGATAAAAATAAATGGGGGGGATGATGGAGGGGAAGGCTGATGGGGGTGGAGGTAGTCAAAAACAAACACTTTCGAAAGGGGACAGGGTCAAGGGAGAAAATTCAATAAAGGGTGATGGGTTGGGAAGGAGCAAAGTATAGTTAGTCTTTCACAACATGAGTATTGTGGAAGGGTTATACATAATGATACACATGTGGCCTATGTTGAATTGCTTGACTTCTTAGGGAGGGTGGGTGGGAAGGGAAGAGGGGAGAGAATTTGGAAATCAAAGTTTTAAAAACAGATGTTCAAAAACAAACAAAAATGTTTTTGCATGCAACTAGAAAATAAGATACACAGACAATGGGGTGTAGAAATTTATCTTGCCCTACAAGAAAGGAAGGGAAAAGGGGATGGGAGGGGAGTGGGGTGACAGAGGGGAGTGCTGACTGGGGAACAGGGCAACCAGAATATACACCATCTTGGAGTGGGGGGGAGGGTAGAAATGGGGAGAAAATTTGTAATTCAAACTCTTGTGAAAATCAATGCTGAAAACTAAATATGTTAAATAAATTTTAAAAAAAAAGAAGGGAGGGTTACAGGATGGCTTGGCTCTTTGCTGTGACACTGTGTTTTAATCTCCTTGCTGTTACATTGAGGTGGACTTACTGGTTTTGGGATACAATTACTGCTATGTTGAATTGGGGTTATTGGTTTTGGAATTTGATCCTCTAGTTTCTGAATAAATGTTTTATTTCTTCTGCCTTCTAAAAAAAATCTTTCACACTAAAAAAATAAATAAATAAAAGTGGCAAGAAAAAGCAGTTCATTGGAAGGGAAGAAGGGGCAGGTGAGGGGGAATGAGTGAATCTTACTCTCATCAGATTCGACTTGAGGAGGGAATAACATGCACACTCAATTGGGTATCTTACCCCACAGGAAAGAAGGAGGAAGGGGATAAAAAAGGGAGGACAATAGAAGGGAGGGCAGATAGAGGAGGAGGTAATCAAAAGCAAACACTTTCAAAAAGTGGCAGGGTCAAGGGAGAAAATTGAATAAAGGGGGACTGGATAGGAGGGAGCAAAATATAGTTAGTCTTTCACAACATGAGTATTGTGGAAGGGTTTTACATAATGATACATGTGTGACCTATGTTGAATTGCTTGCCTTCATAGGGAGGGTGGGTGGGGAGGGAGGAGGGGAGAGAATTTGGAACTCAAAGTTTTAAAAGCAGACGTTCAAAAAAAGTTGTTTTTGCATGCAACTGGGAAATAAGATATACAGGCAATGGGGCATAGAAATCTATCCTGCCCTACAAGAAAATAAGGGAAAAGGGGATGGGGGGAGTGGGGTGACAGAAGGGAGGGTTGACTGGGGAACGGGGCAATCAGAATATATGCCATCTTGGAGTGGGGGGAGGGTAGAAATGGGGAGAAAATTTGTAATTCAAAATCTTGTAAAAGCCAATGCTGAAAACTAAAAATATTAAATAAAAAAAAGAAAATGTGCATTGCTATTGAGAATCCATCAGATCCTGACAGTCATGTGATGACTGGAATGGGAGGTTTTTCTTCCATTTAGCAGTCGAAATGGAAGGTCTAGTCTGGTGACCCTGTTATTGTCTCCATACTTAAAGGGGGAAGGGAAGGATCTGGTTTTCACCTGAGAATGCACATTTCCAAGGAAAATGAATAGACATCTGAAGAGCTGGAGGGGGTTTAATAGCAATCAACCAGCATTTCTTTTTTTTTTTTTTTCAACCAGCATTTCTTAATGAATTCCTATGTGTAAGGCACTGTGCTAAGTACTGGGACTAAAACAAAATAGCTTTGCTTTCAGGGAGCTTACAGTCTCCCAGGCAAATAACAAGTGTACATATAAGTAAATACCAAATCAATATAAAGTACAGGGAAGCACTAGCAGCTAGGGAGATGAGGCAAGGTATGCTGAGGGAGGGACATTGCTTGAGCTGACTTCCACAGGAAGCTGGGATTCTAAAAGGTACAGGTGAGGAGGGAGTAGATTCCAGGCACGATCTGGGACCGTCTAGGCAAAGGCATGGAGACTGGAGATAGAATGATGTTGTGTACAGGGAAGAGCAAGTAGACCTTTTTGGCTGGAATGGAGAGTGAATGAATGACAGTCTAGAGTTCAAAGTTCAAATAAGCCTGGAAAGGGGAGGTGGAGCCAGACTGCAAAGTACTTGAAATGCCAGGCAGAGTAGATTGTTTGTGCTCCTAGAAGTCACAGGGAGTCACTGACACTTAGTGAGCAGGGGAATTATCTGGCTGGATCCATGATCACCTTTGAGGCTTTGTAGAGTTGACAATGAGAACATTCCCAATCTAGAAGCTTTAAAGGTCCTCTAGGCCAATCCTTTGGCTTGACAGATGCTATATGCAAGGCACTGTTTTAGGTGCTGGGACAAAAATAAGATAGTCCCTATGAGTGTGGCTCACGTTTCTGCCCCTGTGATGTAGGGAGTGCAAGGATTATTAGTCTCATTTGACAAATGGGGGTACTGAGGCTCAGAGAGGAGACACGTCTAGTAAGCATCAGACTCTGGATTCGAACCCATGTCTCCTACCTCCAAGTGGAAAGTTTTTTCCATTACACCACAATAAATGTTTATTAAAAGCCTAACTCATACAGAGACCAAACAAAGTTTAAATAAAGCACTGCCCCTCCCCTCAAGCTGATTATTTCTAGTAGAGAGATAAGACCTGATTATTGTTCTGTTTGTCCTTCTTTTGAAGAGATGATGTCATGGGGTGATGTCTTGACTTGTTTGTGAATTGGATTTAAGCGAGGCAGAGCTGTGCAAAGCTTCACTCTCTCTTCCAGAGTCATTGAAGTCCAATGGCAGGATGAAAGTCAAGGCGACTGGTGACGGCCCGGGATGCAGTGGATGATCTTGGTATCTTTGATGTCTGACCATGCTCTGAGCGTTCCATAGTGCCTGCTTCAGCCGCCTTCATTGGAACAAATTGTTCTCATCTGTCCATCCTGCTAAGGAAAGCCTTCACATGCTTGGGGTAGCCATCCCTCTGAAGTTAGGGAGAATTGGTGCTTGACCGAAAGAGGCAGGTACACAACAAATGTCAGAACCGGAAGGGGCCTTAGAACAGAGAATGTCAGAGTTGGGAGGGAACTTAGGACATTAGAACAAGGAATATCAGATCTGGAAGGCATTTTAGAACAGAGAATGTCAGACTTGGAAGAGACTCTAAAACAGAAAATGTTAGAGCTCACAGGGACCTTAGAACACCATGTGTCAGAGCTGGGGGAGACTTGAGAACAGAGACTATCAGAGTTGGGAGGGAGCTTGAACATTGAACAAAGTATGTCAGAACTTGGAGGGGTTTAAGAACATTTGATATCAGAGCTGGAAGGGCCCTTAGAAGACAGGCTATCAGAGCAGAAAGGGCAATGATCTTATTATAGTCCAATTCACTCATTGCACAGAGTCAAAAACTAAGGCCAAGAGAGGGCAAATGAATTTACCTAAGGTCCACACAGCTAGCTAGTGGCAGAGCTGGAACCCAAAGCTGAGTCTCCTGATTCCCAGTCCTGGGCTCCTTCTGCCCCTCTCTTCCCTGCCCCCACCCACCTCATGCCTATTACGCAGAGGAGAACATCCCCTACTCAGCCACTGTGAACAGTCTTGCTGGGGAAAATGGATGCAAGACCCAAGGGGCCCATCCACGATCCAACTCTCTCACTCCCCAGAATCACTTTGTCCCATCCCTATCTTCATTCTTTGTATGTTCAGGGGTGTGTTTGTAGGGGGTTGTTTTGTAAGAGATGCTGATAACAAATCGCCAGGGTCAGGTTCTCGGGAACATTTTGGCCTGGAGTGTACATGATCTACTCTGCTGGTTCCAAGTTTACATGGCCTGAGGATTTGGACACAGCCTTGTACGAGCACAGACCATGGAGCTCGGAGCATTACAGCCATAAAGCAAGGAAGGTAATTAAACGCTTTGGGGCTAGGGCTGGCAAAAGCCCCCACCCAACTCTTCCAAAGCCTGGGCAAGAAAGCAGGCCTTCTCCTCTGACAAGCAGCGATAGGCCTCCATAGGTCAGAAGCTCCAGCGGTACAGACAGGGCTCTGGCTCATTGCTGGGCTTCACACACAGAGGGAGCCCGTCTTCTCCTAGACAGGGTCTGTGACTCCACCTGCCCCTTCCCCCACCTCCTGCCACATCCCCCCTGTTCCCAACTCTGCATACAGAGTAGCCAGGCAAAGAGAATAAGAAAAGAGAATTTTCAGGAGCAGAACCCCAGCCGGCTGAGATCCTGGGCGTTGTTACCCAGCTCACATTAATAAAACTAACTCCATCCTAATGGGGATAAATGTTAGCCAAGCCGAACTTAACAGAATCTGCCAATACATCTGAGGGCTCCTGGGTCTCATCAGTATTGCAGGGGAAAAAAGAAAACGTGGGAGCCTTCTGAGTTCTGTTATGTCCTAAGGCTTCTCAGCCAAAACTTACAGCTGACTTGAGGCTTGACAAAATTCTCCCTCCCCGGCTCAATCTCTCTTATGATGGTCATTATTAATCCTTCAGTAATAGCTTCCCCTAATGCCCCCTCATGGTATGGACAGCACACAGGTTTCTCAAAGGCTGTGCCCATATATTGAAAGCTTTGGCAGATCCTGGCAAGTTAAAAAGGCTTTGATTATAGGCCCAGGGTTTACAGCTGGAAGGGCTCATTTAAACCCAGCTGTCTCACTTGGCAGAGGAGAAAGGCTAGACTCATGGTGGTTAAATGACTGGACTAAAGTCACATAGGTCAGCCCAGTGAAGTGTGGAGACGGTCATGGCAACAAAGCTGGCTAGGAAGTGATGAATTGTGCGTGGGGTGGGAGGGTGCAGTGAGACACAGAGGAAGGGAACGGGATGTACAGGGACACTAGTAAAACTAGAGATCTGCCAAAATATTGAAGGATAATGACAGTGTGATAATGATGATGGCGATAATGATGATGTAAATGATTTCTCTTGACAATATGGTACATCCTATGAAGCCTCATCATTGTGTAGAGATGCCCCTGGTTCTCATGGAAGAGCTATCCTTTATGATTAATTGAAACAACTCACACTTTGCTAACAACCTATGGTTCACAAAACACTTTCCTCACAGTAACCTGGCAGAGGGTCAAAAAAAATCAGTGCAGAAGGTGGTCTCCTGATCAAAGATACCAACTGTTGTTTTAAGCCTAAGGGAAAAGCCTGACTTACTGCTTATTACTGGATTGGAACACTGATAAGTTAGTACATTTATTTTGGGAGGTGTATGGGGTGTTCAGGGAGAACCAGCACCCAGTTTGAGGGCTGCCAAACCCTTTCCAGGGCTGCTTATCCATCTTTGGTATCCACCTGGCACTCAACTCTCACCTATGGCTCCAAGAAGCTGCAGCACGTGCAGTGGCCACACCCCAGTAAAACCATCTCAACAGATGGGCCAAACTAGGTCAAGGGTAAGCAATGAGCTTCAAACCTGTTGGTGGATTAGGGGGTATCTACCCCAAGCATGTGAAGGTTTTCCCCAGCAGAATGGGTAGATGACAATGACTTGTTCTATTAGCCACTAAGGTGGCTGAAGCGGGCACTGTGGAGTGCTTAGAGCTTGGTCAGACATCAAAGATGCCAAGGCCATCCACTGAATCCCGGGCCATCACCAGTCCTCCTGACCTTTGTCCTGCCACTGGACTTTTCTGACTCTGGAAGGCAGAGTGAGGCTAACAACTTTGTGCAGTTCTGCCTCACTGAAATCCAGTTCACGGGCAAATCGAGACATCACTGTGTAATGTCATTGGTCCTCTTCAAACAACAAATAACAACATTTATTTTGGTTGCCTTTTCCCCTAGCCATTATGAAGTGTGAAATCATGCCCACTAATCAGAGCAGCCAGCCATTCTGGGTGGATGGAGCTCAGAGCAATTCCAATTGTTAGCACCTTTTGGCGAGACTCCATTATAAAGCCCCTGGCATCATTACAGATTTGGTTCTTCTCTGGATGCTAGAGTCACAGTGTGGTAGGAATAATATCCTAACCCCTTGCTGTTATGCCAGTTAAAAGGTAGTGAAACCTTCCCTGAGACTTGGTTGGCTCAGAGGACTAAAGACTCGGGCTGCTGCCACCATTTCCTTGTCACCTGAGTACAAGCAGCCAAGGAGCCCCAAGCACTCTCTGAGGCTTGGTTGGTAGAGCATGAGGAGGCCTCATTCAGCTAAATTGAGGTGTCCTCAATGCCTATCCTAGTTGAATATCCTTCTGCTGTTATGGCTAAGTAAATCCTATGACCTGGATACATGCTGCTTCCCTTCAGTAAAATGGAAACTCATCAAGGGCAAGGACCACTTCCTTTTTGTCTCTGGATGCCTAGTGTGTAGGGGTGGGGAACCTGCGGCCTGGAGGCCACATGTGGCCCTCTAGGTCCTCTGGTGCGGCCTTTTGACTGAGCCCAAGTTTTACAGGACAAATCCAAAAGGCCGCACCAGAGGACCTAGAGGGCCACATGTGGCCTCCGGGCCGCAGGTTCCCCAGCCCTGGCCTAGTCCAGTGCCTGCCACACATTAGGCCCTTGTTGATTAATTAAAGGGATTGCACAAGATTATATCTAAGCCTTCTTGCAGCCATAACACTCCATGTTTTATGTTACCTACTGATTCTGATATTGTCTGTTTTGTGTTCTCAGTTCCCTAACAGCCCTCATATTCTTTCTTCTGAGGTCCCTTCCAGCTCTAACATGGCAGGGGCAACGGGGGGCATTCAGTTTCACATCCTATGGTATCTTTATGCTCTAGCGTTCCATGCTCTAGGGTCCTTTTCATCTTTAACATTCTATGTTCTATTTTTGTTAAACTTGTGTAGATGATACTAAACTATGTGATTACCCTGAGTGAGGTCTCCAGTTCTTGGAACTGCTAGAAATGACCTGTATTTCTTAGTAGGCATGTCTACATTTGCCAGACCTAAATTTAGTCCTCCAGTACATGAAGGGACCCTCTCAGTTCATCAGTCAGTGGCTGGCAGGGGCCAAGGAAGAGAAAATGTGTGAGAGACTCCAGAGTCATCTTCTGACATATCTCCTCACTGGCAGATTTCACAGTTGACACTGGATTTGGCCGAGCCCTCTGTCTTACCCACCTGTGTGTCTTGTTTCCATTGCAAGCCCTCTGATTTGAATTGCTAGCATTGGCAACCATTGGCGACCATCTTGGGTGCTTCAGAGACAAGTCCGGGATGTGGACTAGAGTGCACGAGAGAAAGGCTCTATTGAAATCCTTGCCCACTCAAAGGTTGCAGCCAACCTCACTAACAAATAGCTGTGCTCTGGTCCCTGGAGATCAAAGGATTTCACAATCTTGAGCAATAAGGGATATGGACGTTCAGAATCAGGGTAGAAGGTGTGGATACTGAAAATCAGTTGGAAAGATTAGGGTGATATCCAGATAAGCCATAAAGGCAGGCGGTACAAAGGAAACAAAAGAGAATGATGCAGAAACCTGGCTGAGCTCGAAGGGACCCAGAGCACACATGGAAACTGGGGACATTGGCCTTTATCAGAGGACTGATGCAAGATAGTGAAAAAAAACCAGCTAGAGGGAGCAAGGTGCCCCAGTGGTTAGAGAGCCAAGTCTGGAGTCAGGAAGCCCTGTTCAAAGCCAACATCAGATACTGGGAAAATCACTTCACTTTTGTCTGCCTCAGTTTGCTCATCTGTAAAATGGGGATAATAGTAGCACCTACTTCCCGAGGTTGTTGTGAGGATAAAATGAGACAACATTTGTAATGTGCTTTGAAAACCTTAAATTACTAAAAGGAGTGAGCAAAGGTCATGTAAGGGCCTGCAATGTCCCCCAGGCATTCCATCACCCAGTCACTTCATGAGTCAAATGTGAGCCGCCCTTCAGGTCTAAAGGTGGGGCAGTCAAAATAGCCCTGGAGACCTGGGAATCCCAAGACCTGGGTTTGAGTCCTAGATCTGCCACTAACTTACTTGACCTCACTTTCTTATAGATGAAGAAACTGAGGCTGAGAGAGTACAGTGACTTGCCTGAGGTCATGCTGGGAATGACAAAGGCAATATCTGACCCCAGGTCCTCTGACTCCAAAGCCAGTCAGTGTAGAATAAGTGGGTTTAGTTAGATGATCTCTAAGATCCTTTCCAGCCCTGACAGCCTGTATTCTATGCTCTAAGTGCTATCAAAGGCCTAATATTCTATGTTCTGATGTATCTTCCAGGCCTGACAATCTATATTCTATGTTCTAAGTGCCCTTCCACATCTGATAGTCTACATTCGAAGTTTGCTTCTAGGTCTGACATTCTGTGTTCTGTGTTCCACCTCCATCATTCTATTGTTGTAGTATTATTACTGTATCTCTTCCAGCTCTAATAATCTATTTAGATATGTATGTTTGTAGCATAAATACATTTGTGTCATATACTCTTTAGCACATACCTGTATAGAAAGGGGAAATAGATGAGGACTTAGGTAAACAGGTCACACGCCTGGCACAGAGGCATAGTATGATAGGCATAAGGAACTTCAGTACTCCAGGCCTCTCCCTGTCCTCCTCCTCCTCCTCTTCCTCCTCCTTTTCCTTCTCTCTCTCTCTCTCTCTCTCCTCTCTCTCTCTCCTCTCTCTCTCTCTCTCTCTCCCTCCCTTCCCTTCTCCCTCCATGCCCTCTCCTCTCTCTCTTTCTCTCCCCTTCTTTCCTCCCCACCCCCAAAAAGCAGAACAGCTATGAACTTCTTGGCTAACCTTAACGGTAATTTCATCCTTCAAAAAGTGAAGGAACCAATAAGGTGAAATTCAGCTCTGGATCTGATTGTCACTAACAGAGAGGAACTGGTTGCTGGAGTAGAAATGATGGTAACCTCGTGGGTTACCAAGAAATGACAGAGGGGCAGACCTTTAACTTCCCACTTAAGAGCATGCAGAAGTATTCTGTTTCCTTTCACCTTCCTGTATGGTGATAGAAAGCCTTTTAATTGGCTGATGAGCTACAACTGAACGAGCATAAAAAAGGCTCAAATGAATGGAAGAACTGTCTCTTCTCTGTCAGCTTTCAAGTGAAGAGGAAGAAGAAATACCGTAAAGCTCCAAATGGCAAGACAGCACCCACAGAAGTATCAGTGGCTTAATACCTGCCATTTGCTGCCCTCTCTCTCTCCATCCAGCTGCCATGTGGCCATGAACACATGGTGCCTCCTTTTCTGTCTCTGTTGGATGTATTCTTCCCTGATATGAGATGAATGAGTATCAAAACATATCATGTTGTGATCTTGTGAGCTTCAGAAGGCCAGAAGAGTAATCAGAGGTCCAGCAACTGGAGTCCATAGCCAAGTCTAATGGTAGCACAGCAGCCAAGCCTGGTAAGGAGCCAGCCCTGAACAGTGAGTAACTTGCTTGACCCAACTCAGCAGTGAATTGACCTGACAGCCAAGACATCATGTCCTGCAAGCAAGGGAGTGACTTACTATTGGATATACAACCCCCAGAAGTGAACTTGGTGAAGAGAATGATGGTGGTTGCCACTTTAAGTTCACTCTCCCTAGGGACCAAGTACGTATGAAGAACAGATAGTGTTCAAGAGGCTGTTGTTGTCATTTGTTCCTTGCTATACATTCTCAATAAATATCCCTTTGTAAAAACTAATGGATATTAATTGGTTAATTCATATCCAGGAAATATCACTTGATCAAAATGATATTGAGGTAGTAATCACTGGTGATCAATATTGGGGAAAGCACATTGGATGGGGGCTCTTGAGCTATAATGTTAAAGACATCCCTCAACCCCTCAGAATTACCCCTAGAATCCTGAGGGGAGATGTAATAGCCTCATTCTTGGGACCTGACCTGCCAGTGGCATATGGATTATGAGAGTAAGCCCAGAAGCTATGTGCTATACCTCCAAAGGAAAGGGATCTTTGGATTATAAAGAAAAAGATAACTGGCAGAATGGCACAATATGAAGAAGTAGTGCAGCCCAGCTCTCTTGTGTAACTATTCCATCAAAGACTGAGGAAAAGTACAAGACCAAGTGGTAATAGAGAAATGTATACCCAACATTTGGGTGAGGCACAGAACAGGAGTGAGCCTTCAATTCAATCACTCTGACTAGGTGGAACCTTCCAAAGTACTGACAGGGGTGGAGGCCAGAAGCTGTCTACTAGAGCTCAGACCAGGGACAATCCCAAAACTGTGTTACCCAAACCTCAAACCAAAGTTGGAAGCCTATAAAGCTCATACCAGCTCAGTGATCAGACTGCATTCTAGATCATGTTACTTAGAACACTAAAATTTTGTAGCTCGCTGGTCTGAATTTCCCTTGAAATCCTTGAAAAAGATAGTACTCAATACCCAGAGGAGGCAGCTATGGGACCCCAGATAATATAAATCAGGATCAAACAAATCCACACCATTCCCTCCAGAATGAGCCTTGTCCTGACAATGTCTCAATTCAGGAAGTGATGCTGGAAAAAGTCATAAGCAAAAAAAGAAGCTGATTACAGAGAAATATTATGGATCCAGGGATGCCCAAAACAGAAAACCAAAAGAGAATAACTCTACAACATCTACAAACAAAGCCCCCAACAATATCACAGTCTGGTTACAAGATCAACTATAATTCCTGGAAGAAATGAAGCAAGAGATTAAAAAGTTATTATATGTATATATACATATATATATATATATACACATATACATATATATAATAAATGAAACGAGAACTCAAGAGGAAAAAGTAGTCACCTCCTAAAGGAAATCCCCAGATTGAAACTTTCAAGAGCATCATAGTAAAAATCTAGAGTTTCCTGGTCAATGAAAAATTACTTCAAGAAGCCAGAAAAGAAAGAATCCAGGTATCAAAGAGCCACCATCAAGCTAACACAAGAGTTGGTAGCTACCATTCTAAAGAGGAAAAGAGTTTGGGATACAGTATTCCAAAAGGCAAAAAAAAGGTTTACAACCAAAACTGAGTATAATCTGACAAAGAGAAAAATGGATCTTAAATGAGATAGAGGACTTCCAAGAATTTGTGGTGAAAAGACTAGAGCCAAGTAGAAAGTTTGAAATGCAAACACAAGAGTCAAGAGAAACATAAAAAGGTAAATACATTTGAGTAGATGGAAGGAACTATACAAGGATGAAGTGTTTACATTCTAATAGGGATTGGAAAAATAAGTATCCCCTCAGCACCCTAAAGTAATCAATGGTCATAGAGGAAATTCAATAAAACAGAGGGCCTGAGAATGGTTTTATTTTGTTTTGATGATCTTAAGAGAAGAAAGAAAAGAGAAGAGAAGAAGAATTCACTAGGAAAGAAAAGGGAGAAGGGGCTGGAACTTATTATCTCATATAACTGGAGTATGTAAGAAGATTATACATAATCCCCCTGTGGAGACTGAGGAGAGGAGAGAGAGGACTTCACTTGAACCTCACTTTTATCTGAAGCAGACAAAAGCAAGTAGAACATACAAACGCACACACACGCACACACACAGAGTTTAGTGTAGAAATACATTCCACTCGGGGAAATAGGAGGGAATTGGGAAAGGGGAAAAGGAGAAATAAAAGGAAAGGTAGATTCAAAGGAGAATTAGTCATAAACAAAACAAATTCCAACTTTGTAGGGTATATCATGAAAGGGATCTAAAAGGATTATAAAGGACAAGACAAAACGGTTAATAGGAAGTTGATACCAAATATAAATGAGGAGATAATAAAAAATCATCTAGCTGCCTTTGATGAATTCAAGTCACTTGGTCCAGATAAACTACATACATTCTTGGGTATTACAAGAACTGGCAAATGTGATTACTGAGCTATTGTCAGTGATATTTGAAAGATTTTGGAATAAGAGAGAAATATAGCAGAGCTAAAGAAGGGTAAATATTATCCCAATTTTCCAAAAAAGGCAAGAGAATAAAATTGGCAAACTCTAGACCAATGAGGTTGACTTCGATTTCTGGCAAAATTATAGCACATATTATTAAAGAGATGTTTAGTGAACATCTCAAAAGGGAAATGATGATCACAACAGGCCATGCCAGCCAGATTGGCCTTATTCCCTTTTCTGACAGGGTTATTAAATTGATGGGTCAGGGGAATGCTGTCAATTTCATTTCTCCAGATTTTAACAAAGCACCAAGTCAAAATATCTCATGCTATTCCTCTGGAAAAGATAGAGAATTATGGGCTAGATAATAATAAAATTAGATGAATTCAGAACTGGTTGAATGGAAGGACTCAAAGATTCTAATGTTAACTTGGAAAGAGGTCTCCAGTGGAGTGCCCCAGTAATCTGTGCTTGGCTAGTTGACATCTTTTCAATGACTTGCATCAAGGTTTAGATGGCACAGTCATGAAATCTACAAATGACACAAAGCCAAGAGGGTTTGCTAACAGAGACAACAGAATCGGGATCCACAAAGATGTTGACAGGCTAGAAGGCTGGGCCAAATCCAGTAAGGTGACATTCAATAGAGAAAAATATAAAGTCTTACATTTGAGTAGAAAGAAAAAAAAACAACTTCCAAGTACAAGATGGAGAAGGCATAACTAGACAGCAATTTGTCTGAAAACAATCTGGAGGTTTTAGTGTACTACAAGCTCAATGTGAGTCAACAGTGTTATATAGCAGGCCAAAATGCAGATGTGATCTTTGGCTATATTCAGAGAGGCTGAGCTTCTGTATTCTGAGAATATAGAAATGATAGCTCAGCTGATTACATCTAGAACAATATATCCTCAGTTCTGGGTACCACAGTTAGAAAGAACACTAATAAGTCATGGGACAATAACCGGACTGGTAAAGGGCCTCAAGTCTATCCACATAAGGATGGTTCAAAGGAATTGGGCACATTTAGTCTGGAGAAGAGAAAACTCAGGGAAATGTGATAGCTGTCAACAAATACCTTGTGTTCTGCTTGACCACAGAGGTCAGAAGTAAGACCAGGTAAAAGTTACAACGAGGCAAATCGAAGCCTCTTCTTGAAACTATGCAAAGACAGAATGGGATGCCTCCGAAGGTAGTGGGTTCCCCTTCATTGTAGGCCGTTAGGCAGAAGCTGGATGGTGTCTTGTCCACTATGCTGTAGTTGAATTTCTTTCGGGGGTATAGTTCGGACTATACGATTGCTGAGATCTCTTCCAATTCTGAAATTTGATGAATTTTTTTGAGTCTGTATTCTACATTCTAAGGTTCCTTCCAGCTCTAACATATTGCATCCATTCAAAAAAATAAACAAACAAAAAAAACCATACTGTGCCCGAATTTCTGTGTTTCATGCCCCAATTAACAAGATAATATATATAAAGCACTTTGAAAACCTTAAAGGGTTATCTAAATATTTACTATTATTTTTTTCTCTTTATAATCCCTTTTTTTGCACCTAACAATATATTTTTCCAGTTACATGTAAAGATAGTTTTCAATATTCATTTTTGTTAGATTTTGAGTTCCAAATTTTTCTCCCTCCCTCCCTCCTTCCCCAAGACAGCAAGCAATCTGATATAGGCTATACATGTACAATCATGTTAAACACATCTCCACGTTAGTCATGTTGAATATTCACTATTCTTACAAGAGGCATTGGATGGAGAGCTGGCCTCAGAGAGAGGAAGGCCTAGCTTCAAGCCCAGCTTCTGATACCTCTTGGTATTCTATGTGGAGTAGCACTGAGGGAGACAGCTCCCTCTAAGGGCTCTCTTGATACCCCGGAGGAGTTGGGGCTATCTTTCTCTAATGTTATTGGCTCAAACTACCATAGTGATGTGTCATTCCACCCCACCCCTGCCCCCCACCCACAGCCCTTATTAACCACCAGTGATTAGTATGCCTGCTCCATTTAACATCAATTTGCTTTCACAAACAGATACTTACTTCTAAGATATAGCAAGAACAGAAGCACAAACATTTCCTCCAACGCTGTTGTTGTTGTTCAGTTGTTTCAGTCGTGTCTGACTCTGTGACCCCATTTGGAGTTTTCTTGGCAAATCTACTGGAGTGGTTGGCCATTGCCTTCTCCAGCCCATTTTACAGATGAGGAAACTGAGGCAAATAGGGTAAAGTGACTTGCCCAGGGTCATACATCTAGTAAATGTCTGAGGCCAGATTTAAACTCAGGAAGATGAGTCTTCCTGACTGCAGCCCCAGCACTCTGTTCACTGCACCACCTAGCTGCTCCATAAAACCAGAGATCTAGTCCCTATTATTATTATTACTTATTAAAGGCCCTTCTAACTTCAACATCCCGATTTCTATGTTTTAAGTTCTTCCAGTTCTGACATTTCATTTTATGTCCTAAAGGCCTTTCAAACACTAGCATTTGTGTTCTGTGTTCTAAGGTCCCTCCCAGCTCTGCCATTCCTGTTCTCAGGGCTCTCCCAGCTCTGATTCACTGTTTTCAGGTCTGTTTTCTAAGGATCCTACCAGCTCTGCCAGTCTGTATTCTCAGGGCCCTCCCAGCTCTGCCAGTCTGTGTTTTCAGGGCCTTCCCAGCTCTGATTCACTGTTCTCAGGTCTCTTTTCTAAGGATCCTACCGACTCTGACATTCTTTGTTCTCAGGGCCCTCCCATCTCTAATACTGCATTCCATATTTTTTCCATTCTAAGATTTCTTCCACCAACTGTCCTTCTAAGATAACTCTACTGACCCTCCTGAAGGATAAGTACCCTTGAGTTGCTTCACCGGGGGTTAGGGATGGTTTGTGCTGAGCCATCCCCACTCTCTCCACTAATCCCCCTTGTGATAAATAGCCAATTGGCCGGCCATCTGGCCAGGGCTAGGAGGTGCAGCCTGGGGCTCAGTTTGAAATCATGACTCCGCAGGAATGTAATGCGATAAGCACCTCCAAGACCTGGCAGGATAGCAATCCTGAGAAGGGAGCCCAGGGTCTTAGGGTGGTCCCAGGGAATCTAACCAGGAGTAATGGGATGAAATGAAGCAAAGGAAATTTTGGGCTCAGAAGCAGGAAAAATCCAGTGCAAAGATCCATTAAACTGTAGAAAAGTCTCTCCCTGGGGAAGTGGTGGAAGCCCCGTGGCTTGAGTCATTTCAAATTGGCCCGGACCAAAGCAAAGCAGAATGGACTTTGGGGAGCAATCCTGAACTGGCTGGGAAATGGACTGGATGAGCTAATAGGGCCTTTTCATCTGTCATGTCTCCGAGCTTGGGATGCATGGAAAGGTCTCCTGGCATGCACATCTGCCTGGATCCACATCCAGCTGGGTATGATAAGGAAAGAATAAACACGAAAGCGAGAGAGACAAAGGAAAGTGAAGGAGAGAAAGAAACTGGAGGAAGGGGAACCAGGGGAAGAAAGGGACAGAAAGCAGCCTAGAGAAAGGAACAAAAGAAGGAAGGAGAAAAGAATCATAGAAAATTCGAGCTGGAAGGAACCTTGAAATGTCAGAGGTGGAAAGGGTCTGAGAGACCATGTGGTCCAACTCCCTCATTGATCAAAAGAGGAAAATGAGTCAAAGAGAAGGCAAAGGACTTGCCCCAAAGAGAGGGGAAAATAGAACAGGGATGAATGAGGGTCCAGCAACAGATGATAGGGATTGGAGCTTGGGGCCTGTCGTGGCAGCACCCAGTAAGAGATGCTCCTCTCCTCTAACTGAGGACTGGAGCCACCACTCCCCAGAAATCGCTTCCTAGGAGCTGATAAATAAACAAGGCCAGAGCCACAGTCAGACAGACACAATTTGGAGGGGGGGGGGGGGCGGTAAAAGGAACATCTTTTTTTTTCTTCCTCTTTTCTTCAAATGCTAAACAATGCTGGTTTCCCAGCAACAGCTGTGAGGTGTGGGAGGAGAAGAGCAGTGGTCCCTGCCAGCCTCAGAGTTCATCCTGGGGATCCGGTTCCCTAGCTCCTCACAGTGCTTCTCTGGCCAGCCCATTTGCAGGCTTGAAACCTCAGCCATGCCAAAGAACAGATATGGAGATTCTATTCCCCTCTGTGCTGGGTGCTGGCCCTTGTTGCCCCCTTAACAAAGCACTTGGTGCCACTTCTGCCCCCCAAAAGGCTACAGTCCTCTAGCCCACCCTGACTCCATTCAACAACGTTTATTAATCACCTATATGGATAGTCAGTGAGCAAGCATTTATTAAACACTTATTGGGTGCCAGGCACTATTCTAAGGCTGGGGATGGCAAAGAAAGGCAAAAAAATAGTAAATGGTAGAGCTAGGAGCAGAGGCTTGCAGTTGGGGTCTTGCCCTGTACAGAGCTGCTATGGAGACTGTGGCCTCCTTGGGGAGGCACTGGCACAGAGCTGGGTGACCCTGGGCAAGTCACTAGACTTTGGGGACTTTCAGCTAGTTCATCTGCAGAGTGAAGAAGACAGTGCTTGCCTCCCCTCCCTCCCTGGATTGTTGGCAGGGAAGGTCAGCCTTTGGAAATCTCAGCAGTGGACACTCTCATTCTTAGGCTGTGGGCAGAGGGCTTTGACCCAGCTGGAGCCACTGGAGCCTCAGCCTTCACTAGGTGACGGCATGCTGACCATGGCATTCTCCTGGAGCCTCCTTGCCTCAGTCACCCAACTGCTTCACTGCTTTAGGGAGCCAAGCAACAGGAGGCTCAGTTGAACCACCCTCCCCACCCTGCCTCCTGGTGAGTATGAAAGAACACTGGTTCTACCCCACAGAAAAGAAGAAGGAAGGAGATAAAAAAGGGGGGGATGATAGAAGGGAGGGCAGATGGGGGTGGAGGTAATCAAAAACAAACACTTTCGAAAGGGGACAGGGTCAAGGGAGAAAATTCAATAAAGGGGGATAGGTTAGGAAGGAGCAAAATATAGTTAGTCTTTCACAACATGAGTATTGTGGAAGGGTTATACATAATGATACACATGTGGCCTATGTTGAATTGCTTGACTTCTTAGGGAGGGTGGGTGGGAAGGGAAGAGGGGAGAGAATTTGGAACTCAAAGTTTTAAAAACAGATGCTCAAAAACAAGAAAAAAAAGTTTTTGCATGCAACTAGAAAATAAGATACACAGGCAATGGGGCATAGAAATTTATCTTGCCCTACAAGAAAGGAAGGGAAAAGGGGATGGGAGGGGAGTGGGGTGACAGAAGGGAGTGCTGACTGGGGAACAGGGCAACCAGAATATATGCCATCTTGGAGTGGGGGGGAGGGTAGAAATGGGGAGAAAATTTGTAATTCAAACTCTTGTGAAAATCAATGCTGAAAACTAAATATATTAAATAAATTTAAAAAAAAAAGAAATCTAACCATTCTAGAGAGATAAACCAACTGAAATAAGTTACTAGGTGCTCGAACTCATTCTCATTTCTGGTCAGAATGGACATAGTAGATTCAGCTTTATAATCACTTATGAGTTCTGGGACCATCCTATACTTATACTTCAAAAAATTTATTACTATATACCAGTGGTGTCCAACTCAAATAAAAATGAATCCCTGTTTGATTTAGAAAACCAAAAAAAAAAAAAAAGAAAGAACACTGGTTCTGGGGACAGAGGGCCTGGATTCAAATCCTGGCTCTGAGGCTCAGTACCTGGGCAACCTTGGGCCAGTGGCTTCCCCTCCCTGGGTGTCAGTTTCCACCTCTGAAAAAGGAGAGGGAGGGAAGTTGCACCAGATGGCCTCTGAGGCCCCAACCAGCTCAGGCTAGTTTTCTGTTGGAACAGGGGCAGCTCCTCACCATGGCAATGTAAAGGGACACAGGAAGGAAGCCCTTTCAGATGAAAAGGAAGCATCCCACACCTTAGTCAGTCAGTCATTCCAATGGGCCAGGCCCTCTGCTAAGTGCTGGGGATGCCCAGAAAGGCTAACACCCTGTCCCTGCCCTTAGGGGGCTCACCTTCCAATGGTGGAGATGCATACATGCAAGCAACAGTGAACATACAAGATGTGGCCAGTATGAAAGGGCAGTAATCTCAGAGGGAAGGCATGAGCAGTGGGGGACGGCCTGGGAGTGATCTCCTGCACAAGCTGGGATCCAAGCTGGGCTTTTATCCCCTGTTTCTGAATCACTTTTTAATTTTTTTGGATATGTACTGCTTAATTTTTTACAAGTATTTATTCCCCCAACCCCCACATTCAACTGTTAAAAAAAAAAGAAAGAAAAAGAGAACTCCCATTATAAACACGCACAGTCCAGCAAAACCAATTTTCCCAGTGGCAGTGTCCAAAAATCTATGTCTCGCTCTGCATCTGAAGCCCATCACCTCTATGGCAGGAGATGAGTGATGCATTTCCTCTTCGGGCCTCTGGACTCATGCTTTATCATTGCATCTATCACAGCTCTCAAGTCTTCCCAGGCTGTTTTTCTTGATAATATTGTGGTCATTGTAAGTTTTTGTTTACTTTGTGCTGCATCGGTTTACAGAGGCCTTCACAATGTCCTCCATTTTGTCATTTCTTCTGGCCCAGTAGTATTTCATTACATTCATACACCATAATTTATTTAGCGATTACCCAATTGCTGGGCGCCTCCTTAGTTTCCAGGTTTTTTGCTGCCACAAAAAGAGCAGCTAGGAATATTTTATACCTGTGGATCCTTCTCCTCTTTCTTTGATCTCTTTGGGGTCTAGGTCTGGTAGTAGTATAGTTGGATCAGAGCGTATGCACAGCTGAATAACTCTGGGGGCATCATCCTCACTGCTTTCCAGAATGGCCGGACTAATTCCCAGCTCCACCAGCAAACAGTACATCAATGTGCTCGTTTTCTGGGAGCCCCTCAGACATTTGTCATTTTCCTTGTCACTTGTTCCAGTCTTGGGGGTATGAGGTGGAAGCTCAGAATTGCTTTAATTTGCATTTCTCTACTTATTGGCGATTTGGAGCATTTTTTCAGATGGTTAGTTTGCAAATAGCTTGCATTTCTCCCTTTGAAAACTGCCTGTTCATATCCTTTGATCTGAGAATGGCTTGAGTTGAGTCTTGAAAGAAGCCAGAGAACCAGAAGGTAAAAGCGAAAAGAGAGAGCATTTCAGGCATGTGGGACAATCAATGACAAGGCATTGAGTAGGAAAATGGAGGCTGAGTGTCCTGTATATGCCAGTGTAGTGGAGAGGAAGTGTAAGAAGATTAGAAAGGTAGGAGGGGGCCAGGTTGTGAAGGGTTTTAATGCCAAATGGAGGATTTTATATTTGATCCTGGGGGTAATAGGGAGCCACTGGAGTCTATGGAGTAGGGGAGCGATCTGGTCAGATTTCTGCACATACAAGAGATACCATATGCAAGGAGTGTGAGACACTTAAATAGTAATAGGGATGTTAGGAAGAGGTGAGGGCATGGGGGGAAGATAATGAATTCAGTTTTGAGCATGTTGAGTTTGACGTGTATACAGGACATCCGGGTCGAGATGTACAAAAGGCAGTTGGTGATAAGAGATGGGACATCAGAAAGAGTCTACTCAGGATACCTAGATTTGGGAATCACCCATATAGAGGTGATCATTGAACCCCAGACGAGCTGATGACATCACCAAGCGAGACAGTATAGAAGGAGAAGAGAAAAGGGCCCGAGATAGATCACTGGAGGCACTCACAGTCAGTGGGCATGTCCTGAAAGAAGATCCAGCAAAGCAAAGGAGATTTAGAAAGAGTACTTAGACAGAAAAGAAGCAGGAGAGATTAGTGAAATGAGGAGAAACAGAAGAGATCGGTGTCATGGAAACTTAGAAAGGAGGGAATACACGGGAAGAAGAGAGATCAACAGTATCCAAGACTGCAGAGAGGTCAAGAAGGATGAGGATTTAGAAAAGGCCATTGGATTTGGCCATTTCAAGAGCTCGTTGGTGACTCTGAAGAGAGCAGTTTTAGTTGGATGATAGTGTTTGTAGACAGCAGGGAAGCAGCCAGTAGAAAAAGAGAAATTGAAGATTCCAGAGTGAGGGTGATAATGCTGGAAAAGAGGGGCTCACTTGTGTGTGTAGATGGGTTGGCCTTGGCAAAGACAAGGGCCACCTCTTCATGTGAGACAGAGGTAAAGGAGGAGACAGTAGAGGGAGGCATCTGAGGGATGGGAGATGAGGAGGAGAGGAGAACAGGGAGCTCTTGGTGAATGGCTTCAATTTTTCTCAGTGAAATATGAAGCAAGGTTCTCAGCTGAGGGTAGAGAGAAGGAAAGCTATGGCAGGTTTGAGGAGGGATGAAAACATTTGGAAAACTGCCATGGTGAGTGGGCTAGCAGATGGATTAGGGAATGGTAAAAGGATTGTCTTGCCACAAGGAGGGCCCAGAGGAGATTTTATAGCACAAATTTGTAGTAGACCCAGTCAGTAGAATTTTATTATTTTCTCCAGCTTTGTTTGGAGTAGTAGTGATGGCAGCTGATAGTGGGAGTACTCCTGGGCTGAGTCTCAGCAGGGCAAGATGAACAATAGAATAAGGATAAAGGGGCAAGGGATTCAAGAGAAGACAGTGTCAAGGTGAACTGATTCACCAAAGGGCCAAGATGGGGAAGGGAAGAGAGTATAGCCAATGCAGGGATGATGGCCCGGGAAAGAACTGAGGGGTGGAGGGACCAGAGGTGATGGCAAGGACAAAGAACAGGGTTGGGGCTTCTAAGGCAGAGGGAAAGGTGGAATGACAAAAGACTATGATCAGAAAAGAAATTTCAAGCTTTGCAAATATGGAAATGGAACACTTCTAGGTGATGGCAAGATCAAGATCTCTGTGTGTAGCTGAAGTGGTGTGGAGGAGGAAGTCATAGAAAATGAGTAAACTAAGGGGCTGGGAAGTTAGGCTATTTGAGGGAATATCACTTTAGAAAGAGTCTTTTTGCAGATGATACAATGATTTATTTAGAGAATCCTAGAGAATCAAGTAAAAAACTACTTGAAATAATAAACAACTTTAGCAAAGTTGCAGGATATAAAATAAACCCACATAAATCCTCAGCATTCCTATACATTACTGACAAAGCCCAACAGCAAGAGATAGAAAGAGAAATTCCATTCAAAGTTACTGTAGACACTATAAAATATTTGGGAGTCTGTTTGCCAAGACAAACCCAGGGCCTATATGAACATAACTATGAAACACTTTTCATGCGAATAAAGTCAGATCTAAATAAATGGAAAAATATCAATTGCTCGTGGTTAGGCCGAGCTAATATAATAAAAATGACAATTTTGCCTAAATTAATCTATCTATTCAGTGCCATACCAATTGAACTACCAAAAAATTATTTTACAGAGCTGGACAAAATAATAACAAAATTCACCTGGAAAAACAAGAGGTCTAGAATATCTAGGGTATCAATGAAAAGAAATGCTAGAGAAGGTGGCCTAGCCATACCAGACATTAAACTGTACTACAGAGCAGCAGTCATCAAAACTACCTGGTACTGGCTAAGAAACAGAGGTGTGGATCAGTGGAATAGCATAGGAATACAAGATGGAGAAGTCAACAACTATAGCAATCTACTCTTTGATAAACCCAAAGAGGCCTGCTTCTGGGCTAATAATTCACTATTTCACAAAAACTGTTGGGAAAATTGGAAAATGGTAGGGCAAAAACTGGGCATAGACCAATACCTTACACCATATACCAAAATAAAGTCAAAATGGGTTCACGATTTAGGAGTAAAGGCTGATACGATAAGTAATTTGGGAGAGCAAGGAATAGTTTACTTATCAGATTTATGGAAAAGAAAAGAATTCATGACCCAACAAGAGTTAGAGAGCATTACAAAATGCAAAATGGATAATTTTGATTATGTTAAACTGAAAGGTTTTTGTACCAAAAAAGTCAATGCAAAAAAAATTAGGAGGAAAGCAGAAAATTGGGAGAAAATCTTTACAACTAGTATCTCTGATAAAGGCCTCATTTCTAAAATATGCAGGGAACTGAGCTAAATATATAGGAATACAAGCCATTCCCCAATTGAGAAAGGGTCAAAGGATATGAACAGGCAGTTTTCAGAGGAAGAAATTAAAGCTATCTATAGGCATATGAAAAAATACTCTAAATCACTACTAATTAGAGAAATGCAAATCAAAACAACTCTTAGGTACCACATCTCTCCGGTAAGATTGGCTAACATGACAAAACAGGAAAATGATAAATGCTGGAGAGGATGTGGGAAAATTGGAACATTGTTACATTGCTGGTGGAGTTGTGAGATGATCCAGCCATTTTGGTGAGTAATTTGGAACTACGCCCAAAGGGCCACAGGAATGTTCATACCCTTTGACCCAGCAATACCACTTCTAGGGTTGTATCCCAAAGAAATCACACAAGCGGGAAAAGGACCCATATGCACAAAAATATTTATAGTGGCTCTTTTTGTGGTAGCCAAGAATTGGAAATCAAAGGGATGCCCATCAATTGGGGAATGGCTGAACAAGCTGTGGTATATGAAGGTAATGGAATACTATTGTGCCATAAGAAATGGGGATGATACAGACTTCATAACAACCTGGAAAAACCTACACGACACAATGCTGAGTGAGCGGAGCAGAGCCAGGAGAATATTGTACACAACCACAGATATATGGATTCCGTGAGGACCAACCCTGACAGACTTCGCTCTTCTCAGCAACGCAAGGTGCAAGGACAACTCCAAAGGACTCATGATAGAGAATGCTATCTACATCCAGAGCAAGAACTGTGAAGTTTGAATGCAGATTGAGGCACACTTCATGCTTGCATTTTTTTCTTCTCTTTTGTTTTTGTTTTTGGGTTTTTTTTTGGTTCTGTTTCTTCTTTCTCATGATTCATTCCATTGGTCATAATTCTTCTCCATGACTTGACTAGGGTATAAATTAATTCAATGTGAAGTTATATGTGGTAGTTATATGAGATTCCATGCCGTCTTGGGGAGGGAGGGGGGAGGGAGGGGAGAAAATCTGGAACTCAAAATTATGTAGAACCGTGTGTTGTAAACTAAAAGTAAAAATTAAAAAAAAAAGAAAGAGTCAGAGGCTGGAATAGTCCAAATTGCATATGAAGAAGCCAGCGACACAACGAACTTGTCTGGGGTATAGACTGTTCCTATAGTCACGTCAAGTCAACCAGCATTTCTGGGGCCAAATTGCTGAGCCTTGGGAGGGGAGGATGGGAGAGGCCCAGGAGCTATGAGAGCCTAGTAACAGCTCCTCCTTCCTCCATTCTCTGCCCACTTCAATCTGTCAGTTGAGCTAATTTTCCTCATACACAGAGCTGCCTGGTTCACCACTCTGTGAATCATGAATCCTCACAGACGTAGAGTTGAAAGGAACATCAGAGCCCATCTAGTCTAACCCCATCATTTTACAGAGGAGGAGACTTCGGACCAGGGAGATTAAAGGATTTGCCTAATATCACATAGGTAGTACGTTCCAGAACTATGATTTGAACTCAGGCTGTCAGACTCCCAAGAGTTTTTCCATGACACCACAATGTCTTCTCACTCAAAATCCCATGTTCTTTCCACTGTATTCTGTTCCTTCCCAGTTTGGACATGGATGAGGAGATCAAACTCCTTTGCCTGGCATTCAAGAACCCCCAGATTCTCCATCTGCCCTTGGCCATACTTGTCCTCTCCCACCACTTATGTTCCAACCAATGAGATCACTCTCAGGGCCCTGCATACACCTTGCACTTACCATGTGTACCATGTGCACTAGAGCTACCTGGGCTGGTGTCTTCCCCTACCCCCTATCCCCAGACAGTAATCTTTATGAGATTAAGGATTGTGTATTACTTAACATTATCCTTTTAATGAGCAAGCATTGTTTCTTTTCTTTCCTTCCCATCAAGGACTGCATCTTATCCAAACATGGTATCTACCCCAGGCCCAGCATTGTGATCACTCCCAGGCCATCCCCCACTGCTCATGACTTCCCTCTGAGATTACTGCCCTTTCATACTGGCCACATCTTGTATGTTCACTGTTGCTTGCATGTATGCATCTCCGCCATTGGAAGGTGAGCCCCCTGAGGGCAGGGACAGGATATTGGCCTTTCTGGGCATCCCCAGCACTTAGCAGAGGGCCTGGCCCACTGGAATGACTGACTGACTAAGGTGTGGGATGCTTCCTTTTCATCTGAAAGGGCTTCCTTCCTGTGTCCCTTTACATTGCCATGGTGAGGGGCTGCCCCTGTTCCAACAGAAAACTAGCCTGAGCTGGTTGGGGCCTCAGAGGCCGTCTGGTGCAACTTCCCTCCCTCTCCTTTTGCAGAGGAGGAAATTGACACCCAGGGAGGGGAAGCCACTGGCCCAAGGTTGCCCAGGTACTGAGCCTCAGAGCCAGGATTTGAATCCAGGCCCTCTGTCCCCAGAACCAGTGTTCTTTCATACTCACCAGGAGGCAGGGTGGGGAGGGTGGTTCAACTGAGCCTCCTGTTGCTTGGCTCCCTAAAGCAGTGAAGCAGTTGGGTGACTGAGGCAAGGAGGCTCCAGGAGAATGCCATGGTCAGCATGCCGTCACCTAGTGAAGGCTGAGGCTCCAGTGGCTCCAGCTGGGTCAAAGCCCTCTGCCCACAGCCTAAGAATGAGAGTGTCCACTGCTGAGATTTCCAAAGGCTGACCTTCCCTGCCAACAATCCAGGGAGGGAGGGGAGGCAAGCACTGTCTTCTTCACTCTGCAGATGAACTAACTGAAAGTCCCCAAAGTCTAGTGACTTGCCCAGGGTCACCCAGCTCTGTGCCAGTGCCTCCCCAAGGAGGCCACAGTCTCCATAGCAGCTCTGTACAGGACAAGACCCCAACTGCAAGCCTCTGCTCCTGGCTCTGCCATGTATGTATGGCCTTGGACAAGTCACTGCCCTTCCCTGAGCTCAGAGATTATACTCCGTGATCTGTCTCTAAGGTCCCTTCGAGGTCTAACTTTTAAGGATTTTGTGTTTCTGGTATAATATATGCAACCTGTGAACAGTTAAAAAAATATGAACTGAATGGCATGTAAATTCAAAGGAATTGGATTACAGACATGGAATTCTGAAGAACACCCCAGAAGCCCATCAGCCATTTGCTCAGTGGTCTTCAAACAGGGCCAACCTTTGGTGTAAACGAAGGTTCCAGAAGGCTCTCTTACCCCACTAGCTTGATCTAAATGCACTGACTAACAGTCAGCATTAGCTGACTGTTACGCTGGCAAGCATAACTCATACTTCCCTACTCCCTTACAGCTTGCAAAACACGGTCCTCAAAATAGCCCTGTGAGGCAGAAAGTATCAACATGACCGTACCCATTGTACAGGTGAGCAGCCTGAGTCCTAGAGAGGTTTGTGATTTCTCCAAGGTTACACAGCTAGTTTGCAAGTAGCAGGGGATTTTTGGTACCCAAGCTCCCTGCATTGCCCTTGATTGTCCTCTAGCCTGTCAGCAGGGGCCAAGGCCCTTTTCATCCCTTCTCTCTTTTACTTCACAGTGTTGCCTCTGGAGCAACCTGGCAGAGGTCTCCTGTTCCCCACTCATGTTGGCTTTTTGTTCCTCTGATTCCATTTGTTTTACCCATACAGCAGGAAGTCTCTGTGTTTTTCCTGTGGGGAGGGAGTGGGGGTGGGAGAGAGGGTGGCAGGATGGAAGAAAGAGAATTCCTGATATACAGGGAAGGAAAATGAGATTGGAAATCAGAGCCATTTCACATCTCCAGGCCTCAGTTTCCTCATTTGTAAAGTGGAGATGATAATTGTCTGGAGGCAGTACTGTGTGGTGGAAAGAAGACTGGCTCTGGAGGTGGGAAACCTGCTCTGCCATTTATTAGCTGGGTGATGTTGGGCAATCACTTCCCTGCTCTGGTCCTCAGTCTTTCCATCCATAAAATGAGGGAAGTAGACTCAGTCACCTCTAAGGTCTCCTCCAGCTTCAATCTGTGATTCTGGATGAGGCATGAGGTCTCTTCTACCTCTAAAATCCTCTGGCCTACGAAGTCTCTGGGTAATCAAGATCTGAAGAAGTCATCTGGCTTTCCATGCTCAGCTTAGCCCCTGCCACTTGGGCATTCGGTTTCAAGGCCACAGTTCATTAGTGGAAACTTAGATCCTCAACATTACCAACCAGCCTCCCAGAGTGCTTTGCCAATGGCACCGCACACCTGTCCCTGCCTTCCTCATGAAGTACAACTTGGAAAATCTAGGCCAAAATTAATTTAGAAAAAAAAGACCACTGAGAAAACGAAACCTGCGTCAGAAACATTACCACCAGAAAATGTAAGTCTCCAGGGTAAATGATGCTGCTGACCCCAGGGCCCTGCTCCCTGGTACCAGGCCCTGAGAGCGAGGAAGCACATAGGAGAGCCCAAGTGCAATAAGCAAACCAACTACTAATGGGAAATGCAGAACTCCACCAAAATTGTTTCTCCTCTGCACAGGCCTCTGGCTTTCCCCCTTCAGACAAATACTGACCATCTCCCAGGAGCCCCAAGGAAAGCAGGCAATGAGCCTAAAAGCAATGGAATCTCCTTTTCAATCTGGATGTGCCAGGTTTCCATGGGGCTCTGGGTCTGTGGGGGAGTCAGTTGGAGGAACAGACAAAGCAGGTGGGGAAGGACTAAGGAGGACATTAATAGGAATGTGGGACTGGAGGAAATACAAATATGCTGGCCAGAGAGAGCTTGGGAAGATCTCTCCCAAGCTGTGGGCCTGCCGAGCACCTTCCTCCATTGGCCCGGCCTCCAGTGGTCACCCTCACCCCACAAGGCTGGGGGCACTTCGAGTCTGAACGGATGTGCCCATGTAGTCTTGACTTAGTTCTGTGTGAATTTGTATTAGTCTCTAGTTGTATGGGCATAGAATGTAAAATCCATAAAATGAGGGGGTGGGATCAGGGCCTGCTGCAAGGTACCTCCCAGCTCTGCCCTTCTCTGTTCTCTGGGCCCTCTCAGCCCTGACAGTCTCTGTTCTATGAGGCAGCGTGTTGTGTGAGCAAGGACAGTGGATTGGGCATTGGAGAACTTGCGTTCACATTATCGCTGGGCAACCTACTTACCCACCCTGGGCCACAATGCACCCCTCTGTAAAGGGGGGAGTTTCATTAGTTGGCTTCAGATACAACTTCCAGCTCTGAATACTGGGATTCCTCCCCACAAGGCTCTGCACTGCGAATGTGAGCTTTTATCATAATTACCCTTCCCAGGAGGGCTGGCATTTTAAAAGATGAATAATCTCCAAAGAGAGAGTGATCTGTTGCTAGGGAACATTTCAGGCTTCTGTGGGAGAGAGATTTGAGGGAAGAAAACCCTGCTTCCTTGAGTCTTCAAATCATCTTACTGGGTGACTGATTATAGGAGGACAAGTTATCGTCGTGAGCAGCAGGCCGGATTTGGAATGAGAGGGTCTGGGTTCAAGTCTGTCTCTGTTGAATCTTTCAGCAGTGTGAGCTAGGTGTGATGGCTAGAAAGTCTCAATAGATTAGTTGAGGGACTTGGTCACACCCTGTGGGCCTTATATAAATCAGGGAACTACTTTGGAATCAAGGATTGGAGCATGTAACAGATTAATGGTGAGAGCCTCCAGCCAAGTGCCTGATAAGGAATGGCTTGGAGGAAGGAGATCTCCTTGGCCTCAGCCTTGGTCTCCTCCCCAACTCTCCCCCCCACCACACGCACTGGAAGTTCAGTTGTTTTTCAGTCATGTCTGACTCTCCATAACCCCATTTAGGGTTTTCTTGGCAAAGATACTGGAGTAGTTTGCCATTTCCTTCTCCAGGTCATTTCACAAACGAGGAAACTGAGGCAAACAGGGTGAAGTGACTTGCCCAGGGTCACACAGCCAGTACTTGTCTGAGGCCAGATTTGAACTCAGGAAGATGAGTCTTCCTGACTCCAGGCAGAGCACTCTGTCCACTGCACCACCCAGCTCTGGAGGAGGACCTTATAAATTCAGGAGGGTCTGGAGGACTAGCATTGTCACCAGGACACAGGGGCTGGCGGCAGTGACTGCCTCTAAAGGCGAGGACAAACTGGAAAGGCAGATTCAAGGCTCTACAAATTGTCCATCAGAAAAGCTACCTCTTTGCCACATGTGCTATCTACTTTGCCCTAGACTCTGTATGTATTGGTGGGAGAATGGATCACATTCTTTTGGGGAAATGTGTGTGTGTGTGTGTGTGTCTGAGTAATTTATATTGACTGATAACCATGGAGGGAAGCACACCAGTGGGAGTTCATGAGCGATTGATAACATTAGAAAAGCACTCCCAATCTTGAACCCTTAGCCGACCTATTACCTGAGTTCTGGGGACCCAGGCCACCGGTAAGAATGAGAGTTGGGAAAATAGCTCCAGAGTGTGGGTAACTCTATGATCCTATGATCCTTCTCAGATTGCACCTCAGTTTGGAGGCTGGGAAAATTGGCCCAAATATTTAGTTCACAGAATTCTAGAACTAAAAGGAACTTTAGATGGCATCTAATCCGGCTGCTTTGGTTTTTCACAGAAATCCTGTGAGATAGATATGGAAGGATGATTATCTCCATTTTACAGATGAGGAAATAGAGGCCCAGAGAGGTAGTCATGTAGCTAGTAAGTATATGAATTTGAATTTAAGGTCTCTGGTCCCCATCTCTCACATTATGAAAAAGACAATGGCAAGAGAATTCATAGTCCATGACTTTAAACATTGCTTCAGAGGATGTGACCAGGATTAAAACATTTTGGGCAAATCCACATCCCTCTTTGTACCTTGAACAAGTTTATTTAACCAGATCCTGTCCCTTCTTGGCACTGGACATTTTTCAGACCAAGGGAATTAGGGAAAACTGGAGGGGGGAGGGTGGGCATCACTGAATTGGCAGAGATGTGTGCTCAGACACTCTTCGATCCAAATTCCAGCTTTGCCGCTGGCTATCTGTGAAACCTGGGCAAGCCCCTGTGTAAAATAAGGAAGTTGGACTAAGCGGTCTGTAAGTTCCCTTTCAGCTCAGACTCTATGTCTTCCCTTCCAGCTCAGACATTCTGGGGACCGCAGTCCTGTAAACACAGTGCTGTGGTGCACTCTAGTGGAAATTGTCAGCCCAGCCAGCTTACTGACCAGATAAGTGGCACCTGAGGGAGCCAGTAGCAGGATCTGCAGAGTGGGCTCTAACCCCGACCTTGCCACTGAGCAAGCTGAGGGTTCTGAGGCAGAGCACTCCTCCTCTTTAGGACTGTTACCTCGTAAATTTGTAAAATTGTGTTGTGTGCTTGTGTGTGTGTGTGTGCACATGTGTGAGTGTCAGGGAAGAAGAGAATGGGGAGAATCCCTAAAGGTCCCTTTCAGCTCTAAAGTGCTAAGATTTAAGATACTGTAATATTGCATCAAGTTCTGATGCCTCATCATGGCATAGAGATTACCCTGGGTTCTTTTTTTTAATAAATTTTTGTTTCTTCAATTATCAAGCATTTTTATCCTTCCCACCTCCCCCATCCCAAAGAAAGAGAGGAAAGAAAGAATGAATCACATAAGCATAGTCAAGCAAAACAAATTCCCACTTTGCATGTCTAGAAATGTGCTTCTTATTGTACATGTCAGTCCCTTACCTCTTGGTCATGAGATAAACTGTATCCTTTTGCATCAGTCCGCATTGATAATAATGACAATAGCACCTCCTACTATGTGCCATTACTGCACTAAGCACTTCATAATTATTATCTCATTCGATCCTCACAGCAACCCTGGAGGTAGGTGTTGTTGTCCCCATTTTACTGGTTAGGAAACTGAGTCAGAGGTTAAGTGATTCACCCAAGACCACACAGCTAGGAAGTTTCTGAGGCCAAATTTGGATTCTGGTCTTCCTGACTCCAGCTCTAATACTCTATCCGTTGTGCCACCTACCTGCGTCTATTTTGATCACTGATAATAGTTCTTAAGTCTTTCACAATTGTTCATTTTTACAATATTGATGTTATACTGTAAATTCTTCTCCTGGTTCTGCTTACTTCACTCTGCATCAATTTGTAGAAGTGAGCTTCCTAGCTCTCTCTGAAATGGTTTCTTTCATAATTTCTTACAGCATAATAGCATTCAATTACATTCGAATACTGTGACATATACAGCCATTTCCCAATAGATGGATTCCCCCCCCCCCCCAGTTTCCAGTTCTTTTCTGCCACAAAAAGAGTGGCTATAAATATTTTTGTCTATGTAGGACCTTTTATTTTTGCTTTGCTCTCTTTGGAGTATAAGCCTACCAGTGGTATCTTTAAGTCAAAAGTTACAACATAGTAACTTTTTGGACAGAGTTGTACATTGTTTTCCAGAATGGCTATACCAGCAGTGCATCAGTGTGCCCGTTTCCCTCGGCTCCTCCAACATTTTCCTGTTTTTGTCATCTTTGTTGGTCTGGCGGGTGAACCCTCTGATGATGAGGTGAACCCTGAGAGTTGCTTCAATTTGCATAACTCTCATTAGTGATTCGGAGCATTTTTTATTTGGCTATAGATAGCTTGAGTTTCTTTCCTAGAGAACTGTCTGTTCATATCCTTAGACCATTTGTCAAGTGGGGAATGGCTCTTACTCTTATAAATTTAAATCCATTCCCTAAGTATCTTAGAAGTAAGACTTTTATCAGAGAAACTTGCTGCAAGGATTTTTACCCGTTAACTATTTTCCTTCTAATTTTAACTGTATTGGATTTGTTTGTGTAAAACCTTTTTAGTTTTATCTGATTAGAATTGTCCATTTTATCATTTGAGATCCTCTCTATCCCTTATTTATTATTATTAGGTTTTGAAAAACCATGCTGGCTGTGCCAGGTTTTATCATGTTGGATAAGCTTCACCTATGGTCCTGGTCCAGACTGAGTCTGCTTCTCAAGGGCCATCCCAGCTCCTTACCAGGAGGCCAGACACCTGAAGATGAATTCTTAGCTTGTACTTAGCTTGGGTAGACACAGTCCTCTTCCTCTGCTTATGTAAATCTATCTGGTCATTAGGCAGAGGATTGAGACTTTGAGGGGCCTTGAGACATCCACCACTCCATGTGGATGGGCCACAGGTGGGGAAGGCAGGGCAATTGGGGTTAAGTGACTTGCCCAAGGTCACACAGCTAGTAAGTGTGTCAAGTGTCTGAGGCCGGATTTGAACTCAGGTCCTCCTGACTTCAGGGCCTGTGCTCTATTCACTGCACCACCTAGCTGCCCCATGGCTGGGCCTTTTTAATCCCCTAGAAAGCTGTATCAACAAAGTCAAAGGCCATCAGGAAACTCTGTCAATGGAGGCCAGGTGTTGCTTGAGATTTAGTCCCTTAGGCCAGTCAAGTCCCAGAAAGAGCTTCATTGCCTTTCAGTGAAAGAAATAGACTAACCCAGAAGGTGGTAGGGGAAGCCCTGGTAGATGCTGATCCTGTCACACATGGCAACCACAAAACAGAAATATGCAAAACGGCCACTGGTATGGTTCCATTACAGTGGAAACTGTAATTAATCGAGCAAGAGCATTTATTATCCTCATTATTATTAGCGCATCATTATGTCAATCAGTTAATCAACAACCAGGTGCCAGGGACACAAAGAAACAAGCGAAACAATCCTTGTCCTCAAGGAGTTTACATTCTGTCAGGGCAAAGCTCTGGACTCACTCTCCTAGAGCAAGCCTAGCTACATTTCTCCCTCAGTGTTCTAGGCATACCCCTGAGGGATTTGGAGAACCTTTTTCTAACGCTATCAGCTTGAGTCCCTATTGGAGAATATTACCCTAGTTCTTAACCATCAGTGATTAGTACCCCAGTTCCATGTAACCAGTTAACATCAGTTATCTTTTACAAAAGAATATTTACTCTGAAGCTATGACAAGAACAGTAGTATAAACATTTCTTCCAATACCTGGAGGCAGATTCTCCCCTATATCACCTGAGTTCCCGCAGAGAAGGTGCTGAAACTCAACAAAGTTTCTACATAGCATTCACCCCACCAGGTTCCCTTCCAAAAGCAATATAGCCATTGGGTGAGTCTTCCTTTCAGCTATCACTGGGCTGGGCTCATCAATTCATTCCATAGGGCCTCATTGCTGGTCATAAAAGCCAACATAAGCTCTGCTCCCATACTTCTTGGTGGCTCACTCTCCCAACCTTTCGAAGTTTATAGGCTTGTAACCAACTCCAGTCTCCTTCACCTAAAATCAGGAAAGAATAGATGCAAGAGAGACAGAAGTAGTGGCCAGCAGGGCCATATGTGGTTGTCTTTATGCCACCTCTGTCTAAGAGAGGGCCCAAGATCCCTTCCCCACCCAGAGGCCTACAGTAGTTTGTCCTCCTTCTCCGATAGTAGCCAGTCTAGAAAGAGCCACAGCCAAAAGACTCACTCTGGCTGACTAGTGTCTTTTAAATGCACCCCAGTTTTAGCTATGCTACAGTCGATCTCTTCATCACATGGTTAGCAAACCAGAACCAGTTACACAATGTACAAAAGACATAAAAAGCAATTTTAGAAGGTTTTGGAAAGACCTTGTGCAGAAGGTAGTACTCAAGCTGAGATCTGAAGAAAATCAGGCATTCTAAGAGGTAGAGGTGAGGAGGAAAGACATTCCAGAAATACATCCTATTCAAAGACACAGAGGATGGAGATGGAATGTCATGTGTACAGAACAGCAAGGGGGCCACTGGCAAAGCCAACACCACTGTACAGTAGTCTTATAGTACAACCAGAGATAAGCCAGGACACTTATAGCCTTCAAGGCTCTGGATCTAAAGGCAGCAAGAGTGAAAGACTCTCCCAGGAAAGCCCAAGGCAAAGACCTTTGAAGTTCTGGAGAATGACTGCAATGCTACAGCACTCCAGCTAGGACACTAGAAGCCCAGAAAGGTTGTATCCTGAGATATTAGAGAGGGCCCTAAAGATCCAGCACTCTTAACTGCAAAGATTTGGGCAGGGGGAACACTTAACTGCCAAAGTGGAGGTCATCACAGGAACCCAAGTGATCCAGAGCAAAACCAAGCTGGGCAAACTATCCTCCTCAAAAGTTCAGCATGGGGTGGAGCATGGCCTAAGCACAAAACCCTAATTCAGGAACTAAGCTGGAGAGATGATTAAGTCAAAGAAAACACCAACCAGTATCAAAATTATTATATAGATTCCCCCCAAACAGAGGGTAATTCTAAAATCATAAGCAGAGGTTCAAAGGGGAAAAATGGATTTTCCACAAAGACAAAGGATTAAAAAAGAAAGAAAGAAAAGCTCTGGAAGAAAGAATTGGAAGGAAAACAAGTAGCTTAAAGAAAAAAGTGGTAAACCTTACCCAAGAAATGGTGCACAGCCAAACTAGAAAAGAGCAACCAGAAATCAATAACTCTATGAGCAGCAACAAATATTAGAACAAAGTTAAAGGACTGGAAAGATAGAAGAAAATATAAGATATCTGATAAAAACAGGCCAAGGAAGGAGAATTTAAGAATTTATGGACTCTCTTAATTAAAAAATAGAGCTTGATCCACCTCCAGAGAGAGAATCAATGAAGTCTGAGTGGAGACTGAAGCATAATTTTTTCACTTTCTTTATTTTTCTTGCTTTTTATTTTAACAACATGGCTAATACGGAAATGTTTTACATAATGTCACATGTGTATTTGCTATCACATTGCCTTTTCAATGGATAGGGGAGGGGTAGGAAGGAGGGAGAGAATTTGGAGCTAAAAAAAGTTAATGAATGTTTAAAATAAAGAAATAATTTTGTTTTAAAATAGAGCCTGGACAGTATGTTTCAAGAAATCATAAAGGAAAACTGCCCAAATCTATCGGAACCAGAAGGCAAAGTAAAGATAAAAAGAATCCACTGATCTTGCTATTTTATAAATTGGTTCTTAACTACTGAAATACTAAAAAAAACATTGTGACGAGAAACTTAGAAACTAAAAATGAAGGACATGAGCCCTGGAATCAGAATCAGAGTGCTTGTTACCTGTATTCTTAATCTGTGGAATTAGTAATTTCTTTTTCACAGAATTACAAAGACATATCACTCAACCAGGGAAAAACGATTCTGATTTCTGATAGAAGAATATATTTAGTAGATAAATTGATTTCAAATAAATAAATGGTGAATCTTAATATTTGGCTTATAATTCTACTTAAGTGGAATAATGGCATACTTAAAAATGGTGCTTAAAAATCACTTGGGAATATTGGGGGGAAATGTAATAAATTTACTTTGGACTACAGGGGGAAAGGGAGAAGAGGGGAAAGAGGAGAAGGAAGAGAAGCAATAGAAGGAGAAGGAGGAACCATGACTTTTTCATGTGTTAAAAACCACGACAGATGGCTGAGCATGCCTGTAGTCCCTGTTACTGGGAGAGAAAGAGACTGGTGGATTGCTTGAACTCCAGAATTTTGAACTGCGATAGGACAAAAGCCAATAAAAAAACAGCAAAGATAAAAAAATGCTCTCTACCAAATTTTAGTGAAATTCTACCTAGAATTGGGTGCTTTTCAGAACTGAATTATAATTTTGGCTGAAATAATTATCTGTGGTAAGTAGATTGACTCAAGGATACTTCTAACATTGAACCTTATGAAGAAGAAGAAGAAGAAGAAGAAGAAGAAGAAGAAGAAGAAGAAGAAGAAGAAGAAGAAGAAGAAGAAGAAGAAGAAGAATCCACTGATGATCTCCAGAAAGAAGTATGAAAAAGAAAAGTCCCAGCAATGGCATAGCCAAAATCTAAGCTTCCACTTCAAAGAAAAAATACTTCAAGCATCAAGAAAGAAACAGTTCAAGTACCAAGCAACTACAGTCAGTCACATAAGACCTGGCAGCTTCTACAATAAACAAAGGATGATTTTGGAATAAAATATTCTAAAAGGCAAAAGATTTAGGTTTGCAACCAAGAACAACTTAACCTGCAAAGATGAGAAAAATCCTACAGGGAGGAAAATGAATCTTTAATGGAATAGATGAGTTTCAAGCATTTCTGATGAAAAGACCAGAGCTGCATAGGGACTTTTAAAGACAAACACATGACTAGGCAAATACATTTGAGCAATTGGAAGGAGCTGTATGATGATATAGTGCTAACATTCTTGGAGGAGGAGAAACAAGGGTCCCTTCAGAACCATAATGTCTTCAAATGGTATTATTAAAGGAGTTAAACAAGAAAAACAGATTCTGGGGGTAGATGGGGTCTGTTCCAACAGTTCAAGGAAGGGAAAAAGAAGTAAAAGGAGGAAGAAGGGGGTAGAACTTACTGTTTTTCATAATTGGGAAATATAACAAGAGTAAACAAACCTGGTAAGAGAGGGCATCAGATGAACTTTCACTCTTATCTAAAATGGACAAAGGAGGATTAAATACACTCTCACATACAGTTTCAAGTAGATATACATTAAACTCTACCGGGAAACAAATAGGGATAGTGAGGTTAAGAGGGAGAATAATACAAGGGAGGTAATAGTCACAAGCCAAATTAACTTCCTGATTCTGACGGGGATATAAAAAGAAAATGAAAAGGAATAAAAAAGACCTAGAGTCTAAGGGAGTGCCTTAGATTGCCTCAGACAATTAGGTAACAGCTGAACAAATTGTGGTATATGAATGTAATGGAATATTATTGCACCATAAGAAATCTTGAAAGAGACAATTTCAGAGAAAACTGGGTAATGTGAATTGACACAGAGTAAAATGAGCAGAACCAGCAAAATACTTTAAACGACAGCAACGTAACTTTGAGAGACTTAAGAATTCTGATCAATGCAATGACCTATGTTGTTTCCATGAGAACCTGTTGATGAAGCATGCTACCTACCTCCTGACAGAGAAGTGATGGGCACAAGGTACAAAAAAGACATACAGTTTTGGACATGGAAAACCAAAAGGAAAAAATTGTTATAATTGGTGTGCCAAAGTCCTTTCCTCCACCCATTTCCCATTTTTGGGCATGAATAACCTGTTTGAATAGTTCAAGTTGGAGTTTTCACTTGCACAGCATAATTCTTTCTCATTTTATTCTTTGTTCTAGTTTTGCTTTGATTTTAATCTTTGTTCTAACTATATGCAGACTACTGATTCATTACTGATGGCGCAAAAGTCATAAGTCATTTCCTGTCCATTAAAACATAATTAATTTTTAAAAAGTTAAACTGACTTCATTGTAACAGACATGAAATTAGTTATTGATTTGGGAAGCATATTAGAATGTAGAAACATATTAGAACTGTCTTGTGCAATAAGTCCATTAATTGGATAGAGCAAAGGTCAAAATCAACATCAAATTAGAAGGATAAGGATAAAAAGAAGACACTAAAAACACAGGCAACAGCCTCCACCAGATGTTCAGAATGATGCCTACAATTACTGACCCATATTCCTACTTTCTCGTTATTATAAAAAATTTATGAGAATGGTTTACACAAAAAGCAAGGGTATCCATGATGAAAATGTGAGTTGAGAACACATAGGTTTTTATCAAATGGTTCTCTACACCTGACTGCATCTGTATAGCCACACTGTAAACTGAGAAGTAGAGAGAATACAAGAGCCTACTATGGTGGTGTTTATGGATCACTAAACAGCACTACCAATATTTGACTCAGTAGAGAAAAACATAGCTTGAAGGACTCCTCCAATATAGAGTCTCATGCAGATGTTAAAATCAGAAAAGTAATCACAGACATAACTGTTCAATGTCCTGATTATTAACCTCAAGAGAGATGTATGACAGCAAGATATATTTTTGCCAGTGTCATGGAGAATATTCTGTGCAAAAAATAGCATAAAGGCTGTCACCCATGAAATGTATCATTAGAAAAGGAGCTGGACCACAGGATAGCAGCTAAGAAGAGCATGGGATAACAATTGCATCACCTTTGGAAGTCTCCACCGGTACCTATAAAGTGTAAAACCTAGAGGAAGGCCTGCAACATGTTAGGTGGATTCCCTGTAGAGGTTCTGCAAAAGAACACGAATGTTTCTATAGAATAAGTCTTGGGTGGGCTGTGACTGACACCGATAGATGTAATACCCACATCCATGGATCTAGCGAGGTATTGAAGAAATAATACAGAATTTCCAGTAAAGATGGCTGCTTGAATGGTGGCAGGCTGCCCAGTTCTCACAAACCTACTCTGGCAAAAACCTAAAAATTGCACCAAGTGAAATCATGATCAAGAAATCTAAAGAGAAGTCATAGTAAAGTTACTTCATCCAGCCCAGAAAAAGTCCAAGAACAATAGGAAGGGAAGCCAGCCAGAAAATCCAACACCAATGCAGGCTAACAAGATAAAACCATCCTAGTTCAAACCAGAGACAGTCAAGGGACATTTGAATCCTCCATTGCCCTATATAGAGATGAAACAAGGAAAGAAGGTGCTGCTGAGGAAGCTCCAATGTGGTGGAAGTCTATAGCACTCAGATGCTTCAGACCCAGATGTCTGGGAGGGCAGTACTGAGACTGGGACACCCCCAGCAGGACGAACAGATGTCCATAGTACTCTGACTCAAGATGCCATAGAGGTACCTTAGCCCTAAAACCCACAAGCACTCTGACATTGTTTAGATCTGACTTTATTTGTGTCAAAAAGAAATTGAAGGAATTAGAATAGGATCTGTGATTTTATTGTTGAAGGCAATTTCCAGTGTGGAAACTTCCTCCACTGGTGCAGATTACTAGCTCCTCTGTAACTTACTGTCCTAGAAAGTTACCTGGGGCAGTAAGAGGATTTTTCAAGGGTCATACCACAACTAGTATGTCACATAGGTGTGTCTCCCTGACTCTAAAATTGGCCTCTATGAAGAATTTATGACCACACAAGAAATAGTGTTACAGGATGCAAAATAGATAATTTTCATTACTTTAAATTAAAAAGGATTTATACAACTAAAACCAATGCAGCCAAGATTAGAAGGGAAACAGTAAACTGGGGGGAGGGGGGATTTACAGCAAGTTTCTCTGATAAAGGCTTCATTTCACAAATATATAGAGAAATCAGTCAAATCTATAAAAATACAAGTCATTCCCCAATAGATAAATGGTCAAAGGATATGAACAGGCCATTTTTATATAAAGCAATCAAAGCTATCTACAGTCATATAAAAAAATGCTCTAAATCACTATTGATTAGAGAAATGCAAATTAAAACAACTCTGAGGTACTACCTTACACCTATCAGATTGGCTAGTATGACAGAAAAGAAAAATGACAAATGTTGGAAGGGAGAATTGGGACACTAATGCACTATTGATGAAGTTGTGAACTGATCCAACCATTCTGAAGAACAATTGGGAACTATGCCTTAAAGGGCTATAAAATTATGCATACCCTTTGACCCAGCAATACCATTACTAGATCTGTATCTCAAAGAGATCAAAGGAAAAGGAAAAGGACCTATATGTACAAAACTATTTCTAGCAGCTCTTTTTGTGGTGGCAAAGAATTGGAAATTGAGGGGATGCCCATCAATTGGGGAATGGCTGAATAAGTTATGGTATATGAATGTAATGGAATACTATTGTGCTATAAGAAATGATAAGTAGGATGCTGTCAGAAAAACCAGGGAAGACTTACATAAACTGATTTAAAGTGAAATGAGCAGAACCAGGAGAACACTGTACACGGTAACAGCAATATTGTCCGCTGTGAACGACTTAGCTATTCTCAGCAATACAATGATCCAAGATCGTTTTGAAGGACTTAATGATGAAAAATGCTATCCACCCCCAGAGAAAGAACTGATGGAGTCTAAATGCAGATCAAAGCATAATATTTTTACTTGCTTTATTTTTCTTGGGATTTTTTTTTTGGTCTGTGTTCTCTTTTGCAATATGGCCAACACGTAAATATATTTTGCATGACTGCACATGTATAATCTGTATCGACTTGCTTGCCTTCTCAATGAGGGAGGAAGGGAAAGAGAGAATTTAGAATTCAAAAATTATAAAAAATGAATGTTAAAAATTGAGAAAAAATAAAATAAAAACTTTCAATTTTTTAAAAAAAAGGATCACTGGATCCCCTGAAGACTATGACAAAAAAGGAAGTAATATAGTTTTCACAAGAGCACCCTGCCATGCTGTTACGATTGTGCATGGTGTTGAAACTGTTGGTGCTAAATAATGCCAGGAAATGACAATCATCAGTCCCTTAGGGCCTGTGATGGGGCGGGGGAGGAGGAATGGAGACATTATTTTAATATGCCTCTTTATACGTGCATATATTTTTAAAAGCAGTTGGTAAGTGTCAGAGATGATATTAGAACCCAGGCTCTCTAATTCTACATCATATGCTCTTTCCACTATATTCCTATGTTCCATTTGACTTCTTACTTCAAAATCCCTCCCTTGATGCTTATTCTTTTTTGGACTTGGAGCAAGGCCCTTCCCCTCTCTGAGACTTTGTCTCCCCCTCTGTAAAATGAGGAGGTTGGACTAGAGGAGGCCTAAGGTCTCTCCTGGCTCTAAATTCACTGTGTTCTGGGGAAGGCCTAAAGCCAAAATGTCTTGTCCTGGTCTTGCTAATCAACATGTATGACTTCAAGTTATGTAATTTAAGGGAACAGGGAGAGACAGCCACTCAAGGCCTTGGGTTTCAATTCTCTTGTAGTCCCTCCTGTGGCAGGGGAAAGCAAGGTACAAAGCAATTCTGGCAACTTGTCTTCTGGATTCCACACAGTGCTGGATATACACAAATGTATACACACACATGCTCACACAATACATATTCACGTATACACACATGCATACACATACGTACTCACACATATACATATACACATATGCATATACATATTCAATACATGCATGTTCACACACATGCATGCATACTCACCTATACATGCATACGTACACATATACAACATACATGCACATGCATACTTACACATGCTTGTACATACACATGCAAATGTTCACACATATATTCACACGCATGCTCACGCACATATGCACACTCGCTCACTCACAGAGTACCAGCCAATAAGGACCTTAGAGACCATCAAGTATGACCCTGTCATCCAATCCAATCCAACAAGCATCTATTTAATAATCACCCACACTGTGCAAAGGACTGTTCTAGGTACAAGGACAAAATACTAGCTGATCCCTGCCCTCAAGGATTTTACATTCTACTGAGGGGATGGGGAGGATGATGTAACATGTGCACAAGATATAAACTAGGTATGAACAAGTCTTAGAATCTCACTCAGTCAATGAGCATCTATTAAACACCTACTGTACCCTAGGCACTGTACTAAGGGCTAAGGATACAAAGAAGGGCAAGCACTACCCTCAAGAAGCTCCTGTCCTAGTGGGGAGGCAACATGCGAATAACTATGTACACACAAGATCTTACAGAATAAATGGAAAGAAGTAATCAATCAAAAATGTAAACTATGTGTGAACATTTTTTGAGTCGATTTAGGAAGAGTAAATTCCTTTGGTCATGGATGAAGGACACTCAGGATTGGGTAGGATTCATTGAAAGAATCAGATATCCATCTGGGCCTATGAATATTAAAGCAGACCAGTTTGGAGCTGAACATTACAATAAAAAGATACAGCAAGAGCTTTCCAGCAGAAGATTCCAGAACATCATTCCAGCAACTGGCTCGTTTAGTGACAATCAGGGGAATCGCCCTTGTGGGGTAGAAGATTGAGTTCTCTCTCTTTCTCCTCTGATCAATAGATAACCTTGGGAACTTTGAAAGACAGCTTCAGGACTCTACAAGAGAACTGACCCTCATAGCCCAGCACGTGAACACAAAAGGTGAACTTTATAAGGATACCATAAAGGGACAAAAAATCACCCAAAGCTATTAGCTACCCTTTGGGTTCATGTGCTCTCTAAGCTTGAGCCCGTTTCTGTCACAGAACCTGTTCCACACTTTGTATTTGCTACTCTGCACACGTGATGCTCTATCTCTCATTCCAGCACTGGATGTTTCCCATACCAGGAATGCAGTCCTTCCTTGCCTCTACCATTTGGCATCCGTTTTACCTTCCAGTCAGATGAGTTTCTATTTGAGCCTAGAAGTAACAGGGAACCACTGAAGTTTATTGACTAGATGAGTAACATGACTAGAGCTGGACTTTAGGAAATTTGTAGCAGCTGTGCAGAGGATGGAGTGGGCCACTAGGTGGTGCTGCAGCAGATAGAGTGCTGGGCCTAGAGTCAGAAAGATCTGTGTTCAAATCCAGCCTTAGGTACTCAGTAGCTGTGGGACCCTGGGCAAGTCATTTACCCATTTGCCTCAGTTTCCTCTTCTGTAAAATGGGCTGGAAAAGGGAGTGGGAAACCTTTCTGGTATCTTTGCCAAGAAGACTCTAAATAAGGACACAGAGAGTGAGTAATGACTAAAAATGACTGAACAACAACAGGATGGACTGAAGTAGGGAAAGGCTTGAGGCAGAGACACTAAACAATAATCTAGGTGAGAGGTGGTGAGGATCTAAACTAGTGTGGTAGCTGTAAGTTGTGAAGGGGTCAATTGCAAGGGATGTTGTAGAAGGAGAAACCACAAGATTTGGCAAGAGATTGGATATGTAGAGTTTGTGAACCTGGTTGACTGGAAAGATGTAGCTTTATCTCTTGTCATGGCTAAGCATGTACTCTCTAATCCAGCCGGGTCCCTCTCCTTACTGGGATCCCCCACAGTTCTTTCTCCATCTCTTCACCCTGGTGCCCCGCCATTTGCCCTGGAAACGGGGGTCCTACACTGCTCATTCTCACCTTAGAGTCTGCCCTTATCACTCCGTTCATCCTGAATGCTGTCTCTCCTTCGCCACACCCATCAAAAGTCAACCCATCCTTACGGACCCAATGCAAGTGTGTGCCCCCACCTTCTTCCTTCCTTGAACTCCTATTATTATAAAAAGAGTTGCCCCCCTCAGAACCTGTTTACTCACCTGTGACATAGGATATATCAGTGAATCTGCTATCTCACTGATGTGGATCTTCCCTCTGAGGCAATCTGGTTAGACCTGGCCCAGAGGGAGGAAGAGAAACACTCACACAGAAACTGCTAATGTGACTAATAAATCCATCAAGAGCATTTCTTGACATCCAGTGAATTCTCCCAACTGGCCCTGTCCCTAACTCTTGGGACTTCAAACCATGCCTTCTCTACTGCCGGCTTGTCCTAGAACGTGACTGAGACGGTTGACTGAGGCCCTCCTTGCCCAGCCAGCTGCTCCCCTTGGAATATTTCTCCATGAGGCCTGCTCCCTTCTTCCACTGGTGAGTTCCCCTGGAGCCTCCATTTTGTGTCAGAGCCTAGGCAGGCCTGCCTTCATTTTCCTCCCAGACCTGTCCCTGGCAGGCCTTTTGGACTTAAAAACTTTTCCCTGGTGCTAAGGACCTTCCTCCTCCCCCTCCCCTTTTGGGTGTTGTCTTTCCCTATTAGAATGTATACTTCTTCAGAGCAAAGATTGTCTTTCTTTTTGCTTGGCACAGTGCCTGGCACACAGTAAGCACTCAATTAGTGCTTGTTTCCTTCCTTTCTTTCAATACCTGCATTTATCTTTATCTTCCCTCTCATGGATGGCACATGCAAGGGTAGCTGGGGTATATCTTTAAAGGGCTCCAGCTCCCTCTGTCTATGTCAGCATGAAGCCCCACAAGCCCTAACCTTCCTGGACCATCCAGAAATACCTGTAAAGTACTGGGTAAGGCTGGGTGACAGGGATTATCCTGCTTCATATCTCAAAATCAGAACTAATCTGTAGACTGCAGGTGAGAGGAGGCAGTCAGGAAATTTGTCCCCTCTATAGGCTTTGCTCAATAGATCAGTTTGTATATAGCAGTGAACCCTGTACCTGCATCAACTGCAGGTGAGGTTTTGTTTCCATACCTGAAGTAACAAGCATTTATTAGGTGCTTACTGTATGCCTTGCATTAAAGATACAAATGCAAAAATTAAAATGATTCCTATTCACAACAAGCTTAATTCTACCATTCTCAATTTACTTACTTGCTTCCATTCCTCCCTTGAAAGCCAGTGCTGGCCCTCCTTCCATGCACATCATAAACATCCACACCTTCTTATCCTGTGATTTGTGTCCCTGCTCCACCACATATCCTCAACGAAGCATCCACCCCATGTGCTGGGGGCCATCCCCCAGATCTTTTTATATTCTGGGGGTAGCCAGGCAGCACTCAGGCTGTCCATTTGGCAGCCCTTACTCTTACCACTTCTGAACAGAGGTCATTACTGAAAATATGCTTCAGCTTTCCTGAACCCACAGTGCATCTCACCATTGGCCTTTGGGTCACCTGTGACTTTGATCCCTCAAAGCCTGATGTTTTCCAATTTTCTTAACCATCCAGCATTGCAGGGGAGGAACATTTTTTGTTGAAAACATGGGCCTTTTTTTTTAAAACCAGGGAGCATTTTGGAATCAACTTACTTCCTTTGATTCAACTCTGGGCCAAGCTTACTGCTGATCCAGTGTTTTCCCCAGAAATATTTACCTTTTCATTAATAATACTTGCGTACATTTCACAATGTGTTGCCAGAGCCCAGCCCTGTGGCAGGGCAAGGAGGGAACTAGTCTGGAAAAACAAGGGACTGGAATCAATTTGGAAACGCACAGCAACTAGTGCATTCTCTCACTGCTGTGGCAAGTATGGTGGCCTTGTCTGTCCTTGGCCAACTAATTCTTCTCTTTTTCATCATCTGCAAAATGCTGAGGCAGTACCTGATGGTTTTGGTTTTGGTACCCAATGTTTTTTAATATGCTTTCTGCCTCTGACGTTCTATAATCTAAGCTGCTTTGCTCCCCTGGCCAGTTTTCTTCTCTCTAAGTAAGGGGTTTGGACTACAGGAGCCTCCTTCTGCTTCCTACTACTTGTGTAGCCTTGGACAAATCACTTACCAACCTGGGCTCAGTTTCCTCATTTGTAAAATGAGGTTAGACTAGAAGCCATCTGGCTTCCGAGGTCCCTTCTGATTTGAAATTTATGCTCGATGACCTTTGAGAGCCAGTTGGTATAATAGATAGTGTGCTGGCCTTGGAGTCAGGAGAATCTGAGTTTAAATTTGATGTCTGAAACCATTGGTAGGGTAACCATCCTGAGCCTCAGTATCCTCAGCTATAAGATGTGATGACCAAATGATGGTGTAAATCAATACAGTATGTCAGTTTAAAAATGAACAATCATCTCTAGCACCTAGCCCATAGTAGGTGCTTAGTAAATGCTTGTTGATTGCTTGAAATCACAAAAATGCAAACAGTACCTGTCCTCAAGGGGCTTACATTCTGTCAGAGAAGACTACATGGATATATAAACAAGTATTCTGACTTTCTATTACTTCCCCTCTCTGGGCCTCAGTTTTCACATCTATAAAACAGGAGAGTTGAACTAGATGACCTCCAAAAGTCCTTGAAGTTTTAAATCTGTGATCTTTAGCAGCATGTCCTCTCTGGGCCTGTTTTCTTCTTTGTAAAATGAGAGGATTGGACTTCAGGGGTGGGGTAGATGATTTTGAAGGTCCCTTCCCCCTCTTAGCATCCTAGGACTCCTCCGACCTCTCACGCTTATCACCTGATTTGTTCATTCATTTTTCAGTTATGTCCGATTCCACACGACCCCATTTGGGGTTCTCTTGTTAAAGATACTGGAGTGGTTTGCAATTTCCATCTCGAGTTCATTTTACAGATGAGGAAACTGAGGCAAACAGGTTGAAGTGACTTGCCAGGGTCACACAATAAGTGTGTGAGGTTAGATTTGAACCCAGGTGTTCCTCACTCTAGGCCTGGCCACTGCAGCGCCACCTGGCTGGGTGTTCGGTTTTTTGTTTGCGGGAGTGCGTGCGTGCGTGCGTGCGTGCGTGTGTGTGTGTGTGTGTGTGTTGTGTGTTGTGTGATGTGTTCTGTTTTTTTGACTCTCCCAGCTATGCGAAGGAATGGCCGCGCGGTGGCGCTGTGACGCCAGAGGAGCCCCGCCAGGCTTTGCAGTAGAGCGCCGCACGGGTGCGTCTGCTCTTCCTCCCCCCCATGTCCCTAGCCCTCTCCGCGCTAGAGCTGCCAGGCCTGCTGGGTCGAGCTTCGAGCAGAGGATGCGACGGGGCTGGAAGATGGCTCTGTCCGGGGGGCTGCGGTGCTGCCGCCGCATGCTGGCTTGGGTGCCCGTGCTCGTCATCGTGCTCGTTGTGCTTTGGTCCTACTACGCCTATGTCTTCGAGCTGTGCGTGGGTAAGTGGGAGTGGGCGGGGGCGCCTCCCCGCCCCCCACCCGTGTCTGTGGAGTCCCCACGGGGGCCCCGCCTCTTGCTTCTTGCCCGAAGCTTCTGCCCCCCACCCCAGTCCTGATCTGGGCGTCTGTCCCCCTTCCCCAAGCTAGGTCCCCTTTCCCCCTTCTTCTGCCCATGTTGTGCCTTGTGCCCCCAACCTGGGCTCTCTGCTTCCCCCGCTGCCCCCACCCATGTCCCTCACGCTGAGGTTCCGCCGCATTCCCTGCATCCAGAAAGAGCGCTGGGGATGGAGTCAGTAAGATCTGCCACTTAACTACCTGTATGACCTTGGGCAGTACAGAGGCTTCGCCTCTCTGGGCCTTGGATTCTTCAGCTGTAAAATGAGGGGGTGTAGTAGATGATCTCAAAGGGCCCTTCCTGCCTTGAAGCCGAGACCCTATTATCCCCGTACACTGGGATCCCACCATGTTCCTATTCCATTCCCCATACAAGGGCACTGCTGTGTCCCCCATCGCCTCACCTCAGGGGCTTAACATGACTCGTGACACCAAGCGCCCCCCCACCCCATCAATTATAGCTGGAGTCCCTCTTCCCTCTCCCCAAAATTTGGGGATGCATATAATTGCCCCCCCCTTTCCCTCTAGACTGGGGAGAGCAATTTCATGCACTGGTGACCTACACACAATTTGGGGAAAATAAGAAGCCAGAAAGAGGCTGTCTTCTTTTCCAGCCTTGTTTCTGGTTCTTTCCCTAGTGATTCAAAGTCTGTATAGCAAGAAAAAAATTTCCCTCACCTCATTCATGTGTGTGTGTGTGTGTGTGTGTGTATGTACACACATACATATATGTATATATTCTACATTTTACTCTGACGAATCAATACCTTCCTAATAAGTACCCTCCACCACAGAACCTTCAAATAAAAAAGGCAAACAAAATAATTTAACATAGCAGCAGTAAAGAACACCCTATATCACTTTCACTTCTTATGGTTTACTGTTTATGGACAGGAAGTAAAGATTATGTTTTAACTCCAGTGCTCAAGGAACCAGCACTGGCCACTGGATTTTACCCGAATTCTATTGTCTTTATTTATGTCAGTGTCTTCATACACAAATATATAAGCAGGGGCCTTACTATCATACATTTCTACCTTGAAATTGAGTGCAGGCCTTGCAGATCCTCCTTCCTTGCATGTCACAGCTAAACCATAGGCAAGGATCTCTGCAGCCACATATTGCCTTAGAAAACCAAATATTAACATTATATTCTATTGGCTTCTTCTTTATTTTGTTAAATATTTCCCAGTTCTATTGTATTCTAGTTCTGGTTGCACTCTGGACTTGCCTGGGCTGTGTGTTTGGTACCTGTGATTTACATTATTATAAATGTGTGTATTGTTCTCTTGGTTTTGCTTTTTTTATTCTGCATTGGTTCATACAGGTCTTCCCTGTTTCTGTGGAACTCTTCATATTTACTGCTCCTTATAGCACAATAATATTCAATTATATTCATGTCTTTTGGCACATAGAAAGCACTTAATAAAAAATGCTTCATGCTTTTCATTCATTTATGTACTGTAATTTGGTCAACCATTCCCCAGTCATTGGGCACATGATTTGTTTCCAGACTCTTGCTACTACAAATAGTGTTGCTATTAATATTTTGGTATGCATGAGACCTTCCTCTCTATGATCGACTTCATTGGGGCAATAAAACCAATGGTAGGATCATGGTATCAAAGGGCAAGAACAGTTTTGTGGCTTTTCTTGTGAAATATCAAATTGTTTTCCAGGATCGTTGAACCAGTTCATAGCTCATACCCATAGTGCATTAGTGTGCCTGTCTTCCAGCAGCTCCTCTAACATGATTATTTCAATCTCCCACCATCTTTGCAAATTTGATTGGTGCAAGGAACTAAGCTCCTTTTTAGAAACATTATGGAAAATGCAAAAAGAGCTCTTAAAGAAATCAATCCAATCAATTGCCTTTGTCAGGCATAAAATAAGTTTGGTTTCCATCTCATTGCTGAAATTGAGGGTTTAATCAAGGCTATGCAGTAACGGGAGAGATTTTCTATATTCAGACTTTACCATTTCTGCCTTTGAATAAAAAAATTAAGAGTCCAGAAATCTGGACTGCTATTATGCTGTCGACGTTCTGTCTAAGGACTATTAACACATGGGGTAGTTATGTAAGGTCTTTTAGAATTTGGAGGTTTTGTGATTTGAGTGGACATTGCAAAGAAAGCTTTCCCTTCCCCCCTCCCCTTTTAAACATAAAACCAAGCTGGAATCACAGAGTCTCAGAATTGAAAGAGACTTCAGAGGCCATCTGGTGCAAAGCATGTGTGACCAGGAAACTGCTTTAAAAACAAGTACAACAGGTGATCAGCCTTTGCTTAAAGACCTCAAATGAGAGGGAGCCTACTGCCCCCCCCCCCACACAATCCATTCTGTTTATGGATATCTTAGAATATTGATATTTTTTCCTTATATCAAACCTAAATCTGCTTTTTTGTTTGTTTGGGTTTTTTTTGTAATACTCACCCCATTGGCTCTGGAGCCAAACAGAACAAATCAAATCTTTCTTGCCATGACAGCAGCTGTCATGCCCCCTGCAGTTGTGGCTTCTCCTGACTACATAGTCAATTCCTTCAGATGATACTTCCATGTTATGAAGCTAAGGCCCTTCAGCATTGTGATTATCCTCCCCTCAATGTTCTTGAGCTGACCCGTGACCTAGTGAATGTAGTGCTCCACATGTGGTCTGTCCAGAGCAGAGTCCAGTGGCCCCATCGTTCTCTGATCCCTAGACATTATGCTTCTCTTAGAACATGACCTTCTTGAGAGTAGAGGCTGACTTATTTTTCGAATTATTTCCCCAGCACTTACAGGCTTTGCACATAGTAAGTGCTTTGCACATAGTAAGTGCTTTGCACATAATAAGTGCCTGATAATTTTTTCATTCATTCATTCTTAATGTAGCCTAAAATCCTATTCCCTTTTTTTCAGTGCCAGATCACACTGTAGATTCGTGTTGATCTCACAGCCTATTAAAACTCCCAGATCCCCAAGAGGAACTATGGCTTCCCCCATGTTGTACTTGTGAAGTTGGTTGATTTAACTCAGATGTTGGAATTAACCTTTGTTCCTATTACGTTTTACTTTACTGGACTCAGCACCATGTTCTAGCCTGCCATGATACTTTGAGATACTGACTCTATCATCTATGACTCTGTTATTTCTCTGGCCCAGCTATGTAACATCTGTAAATTTGATAAGCATGTCATCTGTGTCCTGATCCAAGTCATTGATTAAAAGGTTAGATAGCACAGGGCCAAGCACAAATCTCTGGGGAACTCCACTAAAAACTTCCTTCCTTCCTTCCAGATTGAAATGAAACCATTCATAATCATTTTTGGGTCCAGCCATTCAACTAATTCAAAATCCATTTGCCTATAGCTTCATCTAGCCCACATCTCTCCATCTTGTCCACAAGAACAGCACAAGATGTTTTGATTAGGCTTTGCCAAAGTAGTCTATTAAAGTAAATCTAAAAGTAAAGCAATCTCGGTGATCTATATCCAGAGAACTCCCCTGATCTAATGTTCTAGTGATTGTGAGAAAAAGGAAATGAGATTGATCTGGCATGGCTTATTCTTGATGAAGCCATAATGGTTCTTGGTGGACACGCCTTTTCCTTTTTCAGGTGTTCCTTACCCACCCCTTTAATAACAAGTTAACATTTTGCCAGAAATCACAGACAAACTCCCTAGGCTACAGTTTTCAGACTTCTCTTTCCCCCTTTTTGAAAATCAGGACATTTACCCTCCTCTTGCAGGCCTAGTACACCTTTCCATGATCTTTCAAAGATGACTGATCATTGTCGGTGTCAGTGGACGACTTCTACCGGGCTTCCCAATAGCCCGGGATGTGCTTCCTTTGGGCTTGGTAATTTGAATTCATCAAGAGCAGCTGTATTCTAGATCTGGAGGGGACATTTCAGACAATCTAATCTAACCCCTTCAGTTGGCAGATGAGAAAATGGAGGCACAGAGAGGAGAAATGAATGGCCAGTAAAGGGGCAGAGCTGAGGCTAGAACCCTGATGTCCCAAGCCCCAGCACCATATTCCATCCACTACTCTCTGTTGGCAATATGTTGCAGTTGTTTCGTGTTGAAATATGCAATATGACAAAATAAGCATGTTTTAGATTGATTTTGTTAGAAAGGAATAAAGTGAGGGAGCCCTGAGCTCTCTAAAGGTAGGCTCCTTTCTGTTCTCCCTCATGTCAAGTTATCTAGCTGAAAACAGGAGTGATCCATCGAGAACTGTTTCTACCTCTGGTGGGGCTGGCCTGCTTCCTTCCTGCAGGGTAGAAAGGCTGCACATAGTATGCGGAGTCCTGGTCTTGGAATTGGGAGACTTGACTTCAAATCCCAATGGATTAGCTCTAGCTGCATAACTGTTGGCAAGTTGCAGCCCCTTTTGGGACCTCAGTTTCCTTCTCTGTAAAATTGAGATGGCATTATCGTCATACTAATATCATAAGTGTTGTGGTGAGCAAAGCGTTTTATAAACCTGAAAGCGCTATTGGAGTGTGGGCCGTGATTGCAGAAAATTAACGGGATCCTGTTGGGCACAGGAATAACTATTTTTGGCTTTTGGAGGAGGGCGGAGAGCTACAGTGTCTGTATTGAAAGGAAGAAATAAAGGAGCTGGGGTGTAATCCTACTCAGAGCCCAGAATTATTTGATGAGAAAGGGCACTGATTATGTGGGTTAGTCAGGAAAAATGGAAAGCATCTCTGGAACAGAGAACCAGAGAAGATTTTCTAAGAAACAAGTTTCTGCAGCTGTAGAACTTGTGAGTGTGAATCATTGCTTGTACTGTATGTAAAACAGGTTTGGGAGCTGCCTCCAGGCCAAGTGGTGAACTGCTATATGCTGGAATTGGGAACCATTCCCATTGGCCCTCCAGAAGGTCCCTGGAGGTGGTAAGGGAGGGTGCTTGGCTGACTTGCGTCAATCAGATACAAAGTCAGAAAGAACTCAGCTCCCTTTGCCTTCCCTTAAACCAGTAAAGCTTAAGGGATAGTTCAGGGCAAGGAAGAAGGGCTAAAGGTATTCATTTGTACATCATCACAATCATTGGCATCATCATTATTATTATATTCATAGTAGTTCACATGCATAGAATCCTTTAAGGATTGAAAAATATTTCTCTCACAATAACTTTATAGGATACCTAGTGCAAGTGTAATTATTCCCATTTTTCAGATCAGATAACTGAGGCTCAGAGGTTGAGACTTATCCATGATCACATAACTAGGAAGTTCCAGAGTAGGAACTGAACCCAAACTCAGGTGCTCTTTCTGGTATAACACACTGTGACCTACAACTTTTCAATTAGTTATCTTTCGTAAAAAGACAGTTGAATTGCCACAAACTTACTGTAAAAACCAACCTCGTTTACAGAAAGTAAGGAAGTTAAGAGAAAACCCTGAATTATAAGTGAGCAATTTACTCCATCGACCTCCTGGTTTTTTTATTAATTTTTTTTTCTCAATTATCATGCCTGTATTTTTTTTCTCCCTCCATCCGCATCCCCACACACATACATACCCTGAGGAAAAAAAAAGAAAAACAAAACCCTTGTAACAAATATGCATAGTCATACAAAACAAATTGCCGTATTATTCATGTAAAAAAATGCCTTTCTCATTCTGCATTTGAAGCCATCACTTCTCTCTCAAGTGTTGGGTAGCATTCTTGAACATCGGTCCTTTGGAATCTTTATGTTGATCAGAGTTGTTAAGTCTTTCAAAATTGTTCATTTTTTACAGTATTGATGTTATAATTTACATTGTCTTTCTGGTTCTGCTCACTTCATTCTGCATCAGTTCATATAAATCTTACTAGGTTTCTCTAAAACCGTCTCTTTATTTCTTACAGCACATAATTTGTTTAGATCTTCTCTAATTTATGGGGATCCCCCCTTAGTTTCCATTTCTTTGCCACTACAAAAAGAACTGTCATAAATATTTTTGTCAGTTCTGCTATAATTCAAATATGTGTTCCCAAAAAGCCCTTCATTGTGCAAAATTGCACCACAAAAACCAAAGGGCATATGGGGAAAATGGAGTTAGGGGCACAACACTGAAAAACTTCCTCAGTGATGTATTAAAAACAATAGGAACCTCGGAATTAGGGTTAAAATGGTGGCACAGTGTTACACCTGTTAAATGGTTAGGCAGCACATAAATGCTTAATAAATAGTGGCTGTACCACAATAAATAGGGAGCTCCAGCTCTGCCTGGGCTGCCTGTGGGTGGACCAGCCTCCTCTTGCCCACAGCTCTTACTGCATCAGAACATCCACAGACAATAAAGATGGCCCTTTACCTTGTAGGAGTGGGTGACAAGAGAGTCGCCACCTGTGAGTGATTAGAAAGTGGCCCCCAAAATTCACACGATGCTCTGATTGTTCCCTAATATATCAGTCTTGTTGGAGCAAATTCATATTTTCAAAACAAGCTTTAGAATAGACCGGAGGACCTTTTCTTCTTTCCTAGCTCTCTTTAGGCTATAGGCCTTGTGATAGAATCACTGGCCTCCTGGTTTTATTGCTCTCCCATTTGGTCCTCATCCCCAAAGCCTTCTGACTTTCTTTGCTGCCCTTTTTACTTCTCGTAACCTGACTATTCTGAGGATTAGTAGTCATCCAACCTCAGACAGTCTTCCATACCTAGACCTCCAGGATAGACTCATAGTTGAAAGGGAACTCAGAGGTCCAGTCTGTACCTGAGTGAGAATCCCTTGTCCAAGTGGTCAGCAAACTTCCACTTGAAGATATCCAATAATACCTTCCAAGTCTGTCCATTCCCTTTTGGATAGCCCTAACAGTTAGTTCTTCCTTGTGTTGAGCCAAAATCACCCCCTCTGCTTTTTGTGAACCTTCCTGAATCCTTTCCTGCTCCTTCGGCACAGACCCAGCACACCCATTTGGGGGGCATCACCAGGTGATCTTTGGGCTGTAATATGTGTTTTCTTTCAGGAAAAATCTTAATTGACAGACATCTATTCTTCCAGATCATTTTCTCCAAAGAATCTGCAAATAGCCAATAGAAAAGAAGAGCAGGCAAAGGACCCTGGAAAGTATCTTCAATTGTCTAAATCACTAAAAGCAAGCTGAGACTTGAAGGAGCAGAGATGGTGGGTAATTATAGAACTCACCATAGCAGACACTTTTCATGCTCAGAAGGTTACCTACAGCATGTCTTAAGTGTACACTTAGCGAAGACCCTAGTGATAAAGGCTCCATTTTGTAAAAGTTTAGAATGAATCTTGGAGCTTTTTCATTTTTAAAAGCATTTGTAATGCGCGAATTGTATTTTGAACCTCTGTCCCACTCTGTAAAAAGCATTGGTAAAAAGGGGGAGGAAAAGCAGAAATATCAAGTGAAATACTGCAACCTTTTAGAGACGGAACATTTTTTTTCTTCGAGACGCGTACTTCCAAAGGATGGAGTTTGCGAGGCAATGTTATTGCTTCAGGTTCATCCTGGCATGTTCCAACTACCAGATTGTCCCTCTCCTCACTGTTTGGGCTTTGACAACCAGGCAAGGTGTTCTGGAGCCAGAACACCTATAATTAAAAAGAAAAAGGCAAGAGGGAAATTAGTGCTTGCTTATTAGGTGGGTACTTTGTGACATTGGGTGGAAAAAGATACCCCAATCTCGGGGCTTCCACAAAATGAGGCCGACCTTGGACGCTCCTCCCAAACAACCATCTTTTTAGCTCATGTTGCCACCACCCAGAGTTGCTTCTGGGAAACAGCAGAATATAGTTCAAACGTAGCTTGTCCAAGCACTTAATATAATAGTATGGATGTTGGGGACAGGACAGCCTTTCTTCTAACCCAGTTTCTCTGAAAAGACAACAGAAAGCACTCAGTAGCCCCTAAACAATACAGTTCTCCTGTCTCTCTCTAGTGAGTCTCACCTTTCCCTAGCTTCATAACACGGCCCTGTGGTGACGGGACCACCCTGTAGTTAAGATTAACCCTGCCCCAGAAGGGTAACATGCTTGGGGCTATTAGAGAGGCCTGCACTGAACAAATAACTGGGTAATAGGGACTTGAGGTCCACGAATGTTCTTCTCTGGTCACATGAGCAAAAGAATCTTCAGTTCCCATGTGCCTCTGCCCCAAGGTTCCTGAGAGGGAGAAAGGAGGCATTCTCCTGATTCCGGCACCTAGGTCTAGTCTTTGTTCTGCCAGGCTGTGCTCTATACTCTGAGAAGGAAAAAGCCCAAATCTGCCAAGTGAAAACTTCCTTTTCTAGGGCAGCAAGGGGAGATGGCTGCTCCCACACTGCTCTGAGCCAACCAATTCATCCCTCATCACTGAGAACCATCCTCCATGAGGAACCACTTACTGGCTTAATGTCCTCCTAGGAAAATACAATCAAAAGTCCCAAGCAAAGGCTCACTACCCTCTGAGTTCATCAAGTTGATCAGGGAACTCCCCTGCCCAGTCCCCCAAACTCTTGTCATCATGGCGTGACACATGGTCATCAGTTCTCCTTCCGAAAGAGCCCCAATCTCTGGAGGACTTTGAAGGGCTCCCTTTCTCCTCAGGAGCAAACAGAATAGATGTCAATCGTCAGGACAAATGGGTGCAGCTCCAGGCTGGCCCATCCCAAGCTTCCTGCTTCCTCCCCCTTCTTCACTGTCCAATTATTCAATGGGCTTCTTTCAAGCAGTCGGACCCAGAGTTCTCTAACTGGGGGGGAAGCAAAATCAAGCAGCTGGTGTCAGTCTCTAGGCAGGTGTCTTTGAAAAAGAGAGAAGACATTATCTGGAAAGCTTGCTGCTTCCCACTGGGAGAGCCAACTGTAATTACATTCGGGTAGGAGCAGGAAGTGCAGGAGGCCAGAGACAGGCAGGACAGTTTTAACCAAAGCTTGCCAAGCTGGGATTACCAGGGCTGGCCGTGGAGGCTGGTGGGTTGGTTGGCAAGTTTTGTGGGGCCTTTTCAAAAAAAAAAAAGAAAAGAAAGACCTTGATATGAGGGGAGGGAGAAGCTGGGCAACTTGCTAGGAGAAACTCCTAGTCCAGGGGTGGGGAACCAGCAGCCTGGGGCCACATGTGGCCCTCTAGGTCCTCAAGTGTGGCCCTTTGATGAATCTGAATTTCAAATTCAGTCAAAGGGCTGCACTTGAGGACCTAGAGGGCCACATGTGGCCTTGAGGCTGCCAATTCTCTACCCCTGCCCTAGAACACTCTCCCCTTCCCTGTTTAAAATTTATTGCTGATATTAGTACCCATAAATGTTGGCCATTGTTTAGGGGGTTAAAACATCCTGATTTATCAGGTCACAGTTAAGATTACTTCTCTCCATGTAGTCTGGTTTTGGGTTCCCAAAGGGTAGGGGCAGAAAGGCCTTCTTCCATCCCATCAATAATTCCTCTGTAACTTGTGGCCTTAGAGCAAGTCCCACCTTTGACTGTTACTTCCCTTGTCCTCAGTTTCCTCCTTTGTTAAATTAAGGGGCAGGGAGACTAGATGGCCTCTAAGGTCCCTTGGCTGATGAGAACTGCCTAGAGCACTGAAAACTTGAGGTGCTTGCCCAGCATTAGAGAGTCAGGATGTGTCAGCATGGAACTTATACCCAGCTCTTGCTAATTCCAAGACCAGGCCTCTGTCCAGGGCACCAGCCTGCCCCTCAACATGTAGTCCAGCACAGAGCACTGAGGCAGTGAGGAACCAAAACAGGTGTGCTTCACTTGACACAATAAATAGATTCCTGAAAAGTTGTTCTATAAATTGATTCAGACTTCAGGTATACCAGGGAGCCAGCATTGGAGCGTTCAAGCATGTGAATAAGCACATGTGAATTGGCCTGGTAGCCCCATGGAAATCCTCCTCCCCTCTCCCCCACCTCCACCTCCTGATCCCTCTCAGCCCTAGGTTCTCCACATTGATACCAACACGAGCTCTGGTGGGTACAGCTGGGCCCAAAAGTCTTCTAGGCCCTCTAGGGGCCCCCATGACAGACAGCATCTAGCACCATAGGCCTAGTCCAGCTCAGCTGGCAGAGACTCAGCTCCAGTGACTTGGCCACCAGACGAGGAGTTTTTCCCACAATATCTGCAGCATTAATCCATTAAGGCAGTGGTGTCAGATTCAAATAAAAATGAGGCCACTACATAAAGATCCCTACCAGCTGCATATTGACTTAGAAAACCACATATTAATATTATCTATATTCTCCTGTAATTTTATTTATTTTCTTAATCATTTCTCAGTTACACTACTTCAGGTGTTGCTTGTGGCCTGCAGGCCTCGTGTTTGATCTCCATCAATGGAAGGTGTTCCCATGCCAGGGAAATCACAGATCCTTGAAAGACTCAAGTCGTTGCCCCCTTTCAGTTCAGATTGTCCACGTAACCACCTCTTTTGCTTGTTTGAAGCATGGAATACCTGGATTGGTAGTCGGTTGAATGAATGAACAAATGAGGATTCTCCATCATGAGAGGGGAGGAAGACTGGGTGGATGATCCTTACCCTGCCTCATCCAAGCAGGCTAGCAGGTTCCCTGCTCTCCCTTAAAGAGTACACTGATGACATGGGCATTTGGATAAGAGCTACTTAAATAACACTCATTTTTTTTTCTCTTTCTTTTCACAGTGACTGTGGCCAACACAGTAGAAAAAGGTAAGGAGATTCTATACTGCTTTGGTCAGACCATATGTGCTTTCTCTTTCCACATAAGAATGAATTGCCTATTGAACAACTTATCCACGATATACTTGAGCAGCTAGGAAAAGTTTGAAATTATTAGTGGCAAGGACCCTGCCTGAGAAAAAAAAGCTTTGGCGGGGGCTAGTTCTAGAGGTCATGAAGCAGCCCCCTTTGTGCCAGATGGACAGCTGCCAACACCTCAGCAGAGGGTGGCACCAAGATGTCCACCTGATAAGCCAGACTCCCATCTTTCCCTCTGACCACCAGTGCTGTTCTAACCAACTAACTACCACCCCCAGGCACGAAGCAAGTACCCCCTCCCTGGAGGCTACTTGTTCTGAGTGCCAGGTCATCCCCCTTCCTCTACCTCCCCATGACTGGCAGGCAGGATGAAAATCCTGCTGTCCCTCTGATGATAGATAACCTCAGAGTTTTCCATTTCTAAAAACATGTCGTAGGGCTCCTCACACCCACCTGTGTTAGAGAATAACTTCCTAGTTAATCATCAGTGTACATAACCCCTTAGTCATAAATCACTTTCCCGGATGAATCAGCACCCCAGCTTTCAGTTACTCCCATTTTCAGATGAGCAAGCCGGAGAGAGGTCAAGCCACTTGCCTATTGTCTCAGAGCAAGTCATCACAGGAAGTGGAGCTTCCGGGTTCTTGCCTCCTCTTTGTTCTCTTCTGCACTTGACCAAGCCTAGGGGCAAAATCCAGTATATGTCAGGTGTTTATCAGAAAATTCTAGCTTTAGCTCCTCAGCCTTGACTCATTCCCATATTTAATTTTATCATTCTGAACTGCAAGGTAATCAAGAGAACCAATAGGTGCAGCCCATTTGTATATTTCCTCATTCATTTGTATATTTCCTCATTAATGAAATAAAATGTCAACATCTCTTTCAATTAACCAATTAAGTTTAGAGCACCCACTAGTTCATAGAATATTATTTAATAAACTGTAGAAACCTAGTTACTCTATATTTTTAATAGTCTGTATTAAATCCCTTAATGTGCTAGGATTAGATAAATATTACAGTTACTGAATATACAATATATCAACAGTGAAACTGTTAATAAAACAAAGACATAGATAATGATTTACAGTATTTTAGCTGTGAGAACAATTCTCTCCAGTCACCACAAAGTCTCAGTGTAATGGCCAGTGACTTCCCTTCTAAGGACACAGCCCCACACCACTTAGTTCATTCAGAATAACAAAGCAAATCTCTTCAAAAGAAGTCCCTTAGTCCTCTTTGCAAGATAAAGCTCATCGTAGTTCCATCCAGAAAGAAGTTTTCCCCATCCTCTCTCCTTCTGTCTCTTCCAGCTCCTCTCCAACCATGACAGAAAAAGTTTCTTCAAATAAATGCTAGAAATCACCCGGTCTAGTTGTCTCATTTTCCAGTTGCAGAAGCTGAGATCTAGAGCATAACTAGTGTTAGAGTGACTTGAGTGCTGGATTTGGCATTCATTTCAAATCCTGACTCTAACATTTACTCATGGTGTAACCCTGGGCAAGTCACTTAGCCTCTGTCTGCAACAGTTTTCTCATCTGTAAAATGGGGAGAAAGATACCTGTAGTAGCCAGGGTTACTGCACAACTTCAGGGAGATCATGTGTGTAACAGAGCTTGGCAAACCTCAAGGCTCCATACAAATGCCATTTGGGGTGTTATTCCTTGGACTCCCTAAGCTGAGCCCTGGAGCATATGGCGTGGGAGAGGGAGCACGGAGCTTGGAGGCAGATGTCCGCGTCTCAGCTCTGCCTAGTTACCAGCTGATCAAGTCACACAAACCTCTCAAACTCAGTTTGCTCACCTACGATAATATTTGCCCTCCCTCCCTAACTCAAAGGGACTGTGTATATAAAGCGCTTTGTAAACCTGACAGCTCCACATAAATGGGAGCTATTGTTCCTCTTCCGATTGTTATTGTCATTTTAAAGGGCTGTGGGAGGATCAGATGAAATCCTGTAGGTGAAGCTCTCCATAATCAGCTCTTTATTAGCAACAATACCCCCACTAGTAATTACAGATGCTCTTTTCTCTTGGGCCCAAGGATGAATCCAGCTGAGCCATCCCGTGCAGTGTTAGAGAGTCAGGATGTGTAGGGAGCTGGCCCACCTTGGAGCCTGGAGCCTTCCAGAGAAGTCCTACCTGCCAGGTTCTTTCCCACTTGGGGTTGGCCCCTGGAATTGGAGCCCCTCACCAAATGCTGCTGCGACTAGGACTCCTGTTACTTTTTCTCCCAGTGGCTCCTTATTTTCTCAGATCCCTGCTTTTGCTAAAGAGGAAATTTCCTAAACTGAAATGATTTTCTTATCATAGCAGGAGGGAAGCAGATCAGACATAGGATTATGGATCAACCAGTCTAAACCTCCTCATTATAGAGAGGAGAGAACCAAGGCCTAGAGAACAGAAGCCATTCGTCCAAAGTGACTTAGACAGTAAGCAAGAGAACTGAAGTTTGAACCCAGATCCTCTGATGCCAGATCCAGCCTTGTTTCCATTCCCGCCCATTGTCCCTCCAACACAAAGGATTTCCTGATACCAGAACAGTTTACCAGAAGAAGTTGTATATTTCCCACCAAAAAAGTGTTCAACACCTATCAATTAGTGATGTTTAGGCCTAGCTCTTGTCTGGAGACAGAACCATGGACTTGATGACTTCTTGAGGTCAGAGGATCATAGCTAGAAAGGATTATAGAGGTCATCTAATCCGTTATACAGATGAGGAAACTGAGGCCCAGAGAAGTTAAGGGACTTGCCCAAAGTCACAATGATGGGATATAGGCTCTGGGATCTCCCTTGAACGCTCCTTAAATCTTCCCACTTGATCTGGAATTTGCCTGAGGCTATAAGCCTTTCATTATGGCTATGCCCAAATTTCTGTTACCCTAAACCTAGCCTAGCCCTCTATTGTCTGTTACCTCTCAGTTGTCTCCAGTTACTTACCATCTTTGATCCCATCAAAATCCCATTCTCTTAGTTCCTGGCAACAGAACTCTAGTCACCCCAGTCCCATGGAAATCCTCCCTACACTTCTCCTCAAGATCCTCCCTGGACCCCTCCTCCAGTCACCCCAGACTACTTGGCCATGCCTAGATCTCTCCCACAGTCTTTCTGCATATAAGATTCCTCCTGCCTCCATGAAGGTGCTCAGATTCCTTAAGAGTCTGGCCACTTATGGTGGATTTTTAATAAACTTTGTTTTTCTTTGGCTGAAAGAGGGCTTGGGTCAAATTCATTGGGCAGGACCCACGTGTCGCTATTTCGGGGTTCCAGTACCCCTAAATCTCAACAACACAGGCAGTAATTGGCAGGGCTTGAATTTGAACACAGGTCCTCTGACTGCAAATCTTGTGGGGAGGTTTCCACTGCATGTGGGAGTCCTGATCAACCCTCTCAACCATTGACTTCTTTGCTCTCTCAGAATACAAATTTTGTATGTATGTTATTGCCAGTGGGAACTTTGCTTAGTGTAGACAAAGAAAACACGTGACTTTCACAGCGAAAGCAAGCAAAAGGTCTCAAAGCATATAACCTTTTCCTCAATCCCCAAAGCTCACGAAAGTCACAGCCATGCAGCCTGCCTTTAAAAGGCATTCATTATTTTCTCTGTTCATTTCCCATCTCGGGTGCTATGTTAATACTCGTTTTCTCTAACAAGCAGAATGTCCCTGTAATGCCTTTCTTCTAAGGAGTGTGAAACATTTCTCTACCCTAAAGACTCCCCTCCCTACGAGGTGGCTGTCTCATAGGCACAGCCCCAATTTATCCATAGGTTAACTGAGATCCAAAGAGGTCCAGGATTAAAACCCAGGCCCCCCAACTCCCAGCCCAGGACACTGGGCGTTAGAGCCACCTCCTAGGTGGCGTTCACCAAAGGCCTATAGTGGCATCAAAATGTGGCACATAGGGAATCTCATTTTGCACCAGAGGGAGGGATCCAGTCAGGAGTCAGAATGCCAAGTATGGGGCCTGTGTCCCCTCCCTTCCTTTGTCAGGCTAGGACCCTGCACCCTCCCATGCACGCTTCAGCGCAGGCCTCTGGCAACTCAAGGATTGGGGTAGTGACCACAGTGGTCCTAATCATCCTGGCACTGGTGGGGAAAAAGGGAATCTAGAGCCTGAGAGATGGCCACCTCCAGGCCCTAATGGGAGGGCCAGGGCTCATCGTAGGAATGGACACCTCACTTCAAGGCTGTGAGCCTCAGTTTCTTTCTTTGTAAAATAGGTAGAACAATATTTGCTGTACCTCCCATGCAGGATTGCTGTGGAGAAAGCTCTTTGTAAACCTTGACACGTTAGACAAATGGAAAGTATCATTTTCTTTTGGGGGGAGGCAGCTGTGACTTAGAAAAAAAACATGTTGAAATTAGAATCAAAAGACCTAGGTTTAAGTTCCAGGGCTGACACTTAATTAGCTTTGTGACCCTGGACAAGTTACTTAACCCTGAGCCTCAGTTTTCCTCATATGTAAAGTGGGGACAGAAATATCTGGAAAGAGCACTGGCTTTAGAGTCAGAGGACCTGGGTTCAAATCCCCCTTCTGATGCTTGCTCCTCACGTGGCCTTGGCTCAACCTTTCTGGGTGGCCTCAGTTTCCTCCTCTGTCAGATCAGAGAAAGACTTTGATGTTCCTTCCAGCTTTATCTCCATGATCCCATGATGACGGGGAACAAATGATATGACTCAGTGAAGTACTTTGTAAGTGAGCTTTGTGTAAATGTCAGCTATTATTATTCTGACTGTGTTCTCCCACCATGATGATGCTGCCACATCCTCTCAGCACGGCCCTCATCATGTTCCTGCCAGAGCCTATAAAGCAAGGTCTAAGCACAGGATGTCCCAAACCAATGGAGAGCAGGCAGCCTTCTGTTCATTTCTAGGGTAAAAAGAAGCAAACATGCCCCTGGGGCTCGTGGACCAAAGCAATCGTCTCTCTGCTCCTTTGTGTCCACAATTTAGGGACAATGGAATGTGTCACGTGCACCCCTCAATTATGGAGGAGGCCTGAGAAATGGCACCAGACAACCTCCTGCGACACCTTATTACCAATAAACCCAGCTCCCAGAAAGAGTACAGAGGGGAAAATCAAACAAACTCCTGGCTTCTGTTTAAAGATGAGGAACATGAAACACAGACAGGTTAATTAAGTTTTTAAAGGTCACATAGATATGAACAAAATAGGAATAAAGCCTCATTCTTTCACCTCATACTGTTCATTCTCCTATGCAATGCTATTTCTCAGTTAGGCTTCTATGAGCACCTACTGTGTGCCTAGCTAGAACTCTGGTAGGCAGATGGCAGTTCTGTCTGATCCATATCCACCAAGCCAAAGGCCATGGAGAATCACTACAATGTCGGAAGAGAGAGAGTAGTTGAGGCACTCAGATGTAGACAGGAGATTAAATGCCAAAAAAGAGCCAGTGTCCACAAATTCGTAAAATATCTGAACAGGTAAGATGAACAAGAGTTCTTAAATCGAGAAGGCGAATTGAACCTCATTGACCTCACTGAGACTGCAGATGGCACAGGAAGGGACCCATGAGTGGAATATGCCTTTGAAAGGATAGCTTAAAAAAAACAACTAGGATATAGAAAAGCTGTGGGAAATGTACCTCTTCTCTCTCTGTGAAGAGGTGGGAGACCATGGCTGTGGAATGTTAGATAATCTGGCAGACCCCATTGATGTGTTGCAAGGAAAGTCTTGGGAGAAGGGAAGGGACATTGAGAAATGAATGCAATGTAAGAGCAAAAAGCACCAGTGAAACTTAAAATGCAGAAAATGGTTTAAAAGAAACAGGATCCATAAAAAGCGATGGGAGCTAGAGTAGCATTATATTTTAAGAAGCTATACTCATGTGGGAGATTCCAAGAACCATAGGAGAGAAGTCTGGTGGCAAGCATGATGGCAGAAAGAATTATTCTTTTACTATATTGGCCTTGGAGTAGACTCTAGACCAGTGGTAGCAGATCCCAGTCCATGTATTGATTTAGAAAACCACAAATTAGCATTATTTATGTTGCATTGTGTTTTTATTTATTTTGCTAAACATTACCCCATCCCCCAGCCATGTGGCCAGCAGGCTGGAGCGTGATACCTATGCTATAGACTGTCCTGACAGAAAGAAGAAATAGATGAAGAGTTTGGAGAGACAAGATATAATAGTGATGGAAGACTCAATTTCTCTAACCATCTGCTGGAGTTCTCTACTTTTGCCCAAGTGAAGCAGCCAATAATTTTATGTCTTAGTAATTTCATCTTTTGAAAAATAGAGGAGATTCCATTCTGGATCTGATTATCACCAAAAAGAAGGCACTGGTGGCAGGGGTGAAAATGATGGGAACATGGAGGAGAAGTGATTCTCCATCTTAGAATTTGTGCCCCAGAAGGAAAGGAAAGCTGGGAATTGTCTGCCAAACACCTAGAACTCAGTAGAGCATATTATGGGGTTCAGAAAAAGGATAGATAGATGGACTCCCATGGATTCAAATTCTTTAACGGAAGTTAGCCCATGAGGGATGGGACAATCCCCAAGAATGAAATTCTGAAGACACAAAGAGAAACAATTCTAATGAGGAAGCAAGAAGGGAGTTGTCTAGGGCCTAATGTGGATGCAGATGAATGAGGAAAGTCAGAGCTGCTCAGTCCTGATTTTGTTTTGTTTTTTCTCTGCCAAAGAGAGTGGTCTTTATATTGGCAAGCACCGAACAGCTAATGGCTAATAGGGAGTTGATACCCCAGGATAAATAAAGACATTGTAAGAGATCGCCTTGCTGCCCTCCATCAGTTTAACTAACCCAACCTGCGGCAAACTACCTTCTCAACTATGACGCTGTCAGATGGGCTTGCTGAGCCACTCTCCATGATCTTCAAAAGATCTTGGAGAGCAAGAAGTCTGCCATAGAATTGAGAAGAGCAAACAGAAGAGAATGGAATTTACGAACTCTAGGCAAAGGGGCTTCACTGAGTCCTGGCAAGATTCTGGAATGTCTTTTGAAAGAGATGGTTAGTAAAAAGGAAAGTAATGATCCCAAAGATCTAGGCTAATTTCATCAAGGGCAGGTCATGTCAAACTAACATAGTTTCCTTTTTTAACAGTTAGCAGGTGAGGGAAATACAATAGATATAGTTTACTTAGACTTCAGGAAAACATTAGAAACTTTCTTAGATATTCAGGTAGAAATTATGGAGACATGGGATAGATTTTCTTAGAATTAGGTGGATTCAGAACTAGCTGAATGGCCAACCCCAAATCATAATCATTAATGGTTGGTGTTCTCCAGTGAGGTGCCTTGGGGGTCATTGGCTGACTTCCCCTATAGAATTTTAATCCATACCTGTCTTTTCTATGAACTCTCTGAAATCTGCTCTCCTCAAATCTAGGGTATATGCCATATGGCAGAGGATTCCTGGAATTCCTCCTCTTCCCTAACACAGATTGGAAGATGAAGCAGTCGCTTCCCCTCCAACTGCCTATCATGTCCCCTCAGTAACCAGCTCTTGCTTGTTGGTGAGAATCAGATCCAGTATAGGATTTCTCTTTGTTGTTTAAAGAGAGTCAAGAAATTATTTGCTGATGTAATTTTGGCAGAGATGGATCCAGCCAGTGTCCAGATAACGGAAGTCCCCCATCACTATTCTAGCCTGCCTTGGTGCTAGGGTTGTTGCCTGTTTCCCAGACTCTTCATCTGCTCTTTCCTTTGTCCTGTGTGCCTGTAGTATGCCCCTGCTTCTGCCTCCATGGACCTCCATTCAGGTGTTCTTCATCAGCCTCTCTCTCCTTTGGATCTCTAGTTTACCTGGCTTGTTCTCAGACTTTATGCGTTTGTGTCCGGAGATGTGAGGCCGTTTCATTGGTTTCATTGCTGACACCTTTCTTAGATATTGTCTCCTATGACAACAATAGTACTGATAATAGCTAACGTTTATCTAGCTCTTGCTATGTGCCAGGCACTGTGCTAAATGTTTTACAATTATCGTCTCATTTGGTCCTCACAACAACCCTGAGAGGTAGGTGCTATTATTATACCCATTTTAGAGATGAGGAAACCGAGGCAGACAGGATAAAGTGACTTGCCCAGGACCATACAACTAGTAAGTGCCTGAGGCTGGATTTGAACTCAGGTCTTCCTGACTCCAGGCCTGGCACTCTACCCACTGTGCCACCTAGTTGCCCTGAGCTATGAATTTCGGAGCGTGTCTAGCACTCCTGTCCTCCCCACATAAGAACCTGAGAAAGAAAAGATGAAGACCCTGGGGATAAGCTGGGGTGGGCACTTGCCAAAACACTCTGAGCTTCCAAATGGAACAAACTAGCTCATTTAGCTCACCAGATGCATTCTGTTAGGACCAGGAGGACACTGCTCAGTGCCTGCTAGAAAGGGAAAAGTTTAGGCTAAAGAATAAATAGTAAGTACCTGCATTACCCAGCAAGCCGCAGGCCTGTGGAACTCATTACCCCAAGGGGTGCTACATGCCGAAGGAATAAGGAGTTTTAAAAGGACGTGTGTAAATTTGCACAACCCACATAATGGGTTCTGAAGGCCGACTCGGTTATTTCGAGGTATGTACCTAACGTTTGAGGTAAATGTCAGGATGTCCAAGCTCCCCACTCCGGGTGGATGACTCACAGGGCTGACCCAATATGTCAGTTCTTCTCTCCTGCCCAGAGGGAGCCACCTTTGGCAGGAGGTGGTCTCCATTCTCCTTTCCCGAGCCAGCCAGCTAAGGGAAGGGGAGGGAAAAAGCAGCTCTCAGGGAAATAGAAAGTGTACTCATCTAAAGTGGAGGTCAGGCAGACCTTCACAAAAGAGGAGGTCACAGAGTGTTGCCTCAAGAATAAGTAATGGTTGGAGGGCTCATAAATTATCTCCCAGTGGACGAGCGAAGCAGCCTCGGGACCATCCTGTGCTCAAAAATTTGTGGGCTAAGTGTGCTCAGAGTTTGGCTCCCATTTACTGAAACTGCAGCCACTCTGCCTGTCAGATGGGAAAGGGTGATTACAAAGCATGTTTGGGCCCCCCCAACCTCCCTCCAAAGCTTTTAGGCATCAGTTTATACAAAAGATGCTACAGAAAATAGTGGGCTTTTTTTCCAACTCAACACAGTTTCCAGTAATAGCTTTTAAAGCAAAGGGACTTGTAATAGAATTTCCACAATAACAGCCTTTGAATGGAACCTCTCACTGAGCAGAGCTGCCCTGAGTGCAGTTGCATTATTGGCCACCTTTCTCCCTCTTCACTGGAGCCAGGAAAGGGCCTGTTGGTTCTTCATAGTTGGGGGCTACTATCCACATGCCATTGGCCTAGCTAGCTATCCCTTCTGTACCGTACTCCCACCCGTCACCATCTCACATTCCCCAAGGCGCATGATGAGGCCCAAAGCTACTTCTTAATTGTTTTTTAAATGTTCTTTAAAATAGTTTATTTTTCCAATTACATGTAAAAACAATTTTAGCAGTCTCTTTTTTTAATTTTGAGTTTCAATTCTCTCCCTCTTCTCTCCCTGAGACAGCAAGCAATTGATATAGGTTATACGTGTGCAGTCATGCAAAACATATTTTTATATTAGTCATTTTGTGACAGAAAACAGCCAAAAAGATCAAAGAAAATAAAGAAGGTAAAAAAATAGTATGCTTCAATCTGCATTCAGACTCCATTGGTTCTTTCTCTGGAGGTAGATAGCATTTTTCATTATAAATCCTTCAGAATTGTCTTAGATCATTGTATTGCTAAGAATAGCTAAGTCATTCACGGTTGATCCTTGTTACAGTATTTCTGTTATTGTGTGCAGTGTTCTCCAGGTTCTGCTCACTTCACTTTGTATCAGTTCGTGTAAGTCTTTTCAGGTATTTCTGAAAACATCCTGCTTGTCATTTCTCACAGCACAATAGTATTCTATCACAATCATATACTACAGCTTGTTCAGCCATTCCCCAGTTGATGGCCATCCCCTCAATTCCCAATTCCTTACCACCACAAAAAGCTGCTAGAAATATTTTTTATACGAATAGGTCCTTTTCCCTTTTTTGGATCTCTTTGGAATACAGACCTAGTGGTAGTATTGCTGGGTCAAAGGGTATGCACAAATTTGTAGCCCTTTGGGCATAGTTCTAAATTGCTCTCCAGAATGATTGGAACTGTTACAACTCCACTAAGAATACATTAGTGTCCCGATTTTCCCACATCCCCTCCAACAATTGTCATTTTCCTTTTTTGTCATACTAGCCAATCTGATAGGTGTGAGGTAGTACCTCAGAGTTTTAATTTCCATTTCTCTGATGAATAGTGATTTAGAGCATTTTTTCATATGACTGTAGATAGCTTTGATTTTTTTCATCTGGAAATTGCCTGTTCATATCCTTTGACCATTTATCAATTGGAGAATGACTTGTATTCTTATAAATTTGACTCAGTTCTCTATGTATTTGAGAAATGAGGCCTTTATCAGAGAAACTGGCTGTAAAAAACATTTTCCCCAATTTCCTGCTTTCCTTCTAATCTTGGCTACATTGGTTTTGTTGTGCAAAATCTTTTTAATTTAATGTAATCAAGATCATCCATTTTATATCCTGTCATGCTGTCTATCTTTGGTCATAAATTCTTCCCTTATCCATAGATCTGACAGGTAAACTATTCCACGCTCCCCTAATTTGTTTATGGTATCATTCTTTACGTCTAAATCATATACCCACTTTGACCTTATCTTGGTATATAGATTATGTTGAAATATACCTAGTTTCTGCCAAACTGCAAAGCTGTCTTTTAAGAGCAAGCCCCCATCATCAGCATTTCACCCACAAAATCCAGCAGAGAGAGATAGAGAAATTCCATTTAATATAACTATAGACAATATAAAATATTTGGGAGTCTGCCTGCCAAGACTAACCCAGGAACTGTATGAACAAAATTACAAAATACTTGTCACACAAATAAAGTCAGATCTGAACAATCAGGAAAATATTAACTACCAATTGGTAGGCTGAGCATAATAAAAATGACAGCTCTACCTAGATTAATTTACTTATTCAGTTCTCTACCAATAGGATGACCAAAAATTATTTTATAGAGCAAGAAAAATAATAACAAAATTAATCTGGAAGAACAAAAGGTTAAGGTGTCAAGGGAATTTTTTTACATGTGAAGGAAGGTGGACTAGCAATACCAGATCTCAAAGCATATTTTAAAGCAGTAATCATTAAAGCAATCTGGTATTGGCTAAGAAATAGAGTGGTGGATCAGTGGAATAGATTAGGTACATAAGACAGAGTAGTAAATGACCATGGTAGTCTACTATATGATAAACCCAAGATCCAAGCTTTTGGGACAAGAATTCACTATTTGACAAAAACTGCTGGGAAAACTGAAAAACAGTATGGCGGAAACTAGGTAAAGACCAACATCTCAGTCTATATGCCAAGATGAGGTCAAAATAAGTACATGATTTAGACATAAAGGGTTATACCGTAAGCAAATGAAGAGAGCATGGAATAGCTTACCTGTCAGGTCTATGGATAAGGGAAGAATTTATGACCAATTATGGGATAGACAGTATGATGGGATATAAAATGGATGATTTTGATTATATTAAAATTTAAAAGTTTTTGCACAAACAAAACCAATGCAGCCAAGATTAGAAGGAAAGCAGGAAAGAAGTTTTTATAGTAAGTGTCCTCGATAAAGACCTTATTTCTCTGATGTATAGAGAACTGAGTCAAATTTATAAGGATACAAATCATTCCCAATTAATAAATGGTCAAAAAATATGAACAGTTTTCAGACGAAGAGATCAAAGTTATCTATAGTCATATGAAAAATGCTCTAAATCACTATTGATTAGAGAAATGGAAATTAAAACAACTCTGAGGTACCATCTCACGCCTAACAGATTGGCTAGTATGACAGAAAAGGAAAGTGATAAATGTTGGAAAGGATGTGGGAAAATTGAAACACTAATGAACTGTTGGTAGAATTGGGAACTGATCCAGCCATTCTGGAGAGCAACTTGGAATGTGCCCAAAGGGCTATAAATCTGTGCGTACCTTTTGACCCAGAAATGCCACTACTAGGTCTGTATCCCAAAGAGATTTTTTAAAAAAAGGAAAAGGACCTATTTGTACAAAAATATTTTTAGCAGGTCTTTTTGTGGTGGCAAAGAATTAGAAATTGAGGGAATACCCATCAGTTGGGGAATGGTTGAACAAGTTGTAGTAATATAATTATGATGGAATAATATTCTGCTATAAGAAATTATGAGCAGGTGGATTTCAGAAAAACTTGGAAAGAATTGCATGAACTGATACAAAGCGAAGTGAGCAGAACCTGGAGAACATTGTACACAGTAACAGGAGTACTACACAATGATTAGCTGTGAATAACTTAGCTATTCTTAGCAATACAAAGATCCAAGACAATCACAAAGGACTCATGATGAAAAATGCTCTCCACCTCCAGAGAAAGAACTGATAGAGTCTGAAGGCAGATTGAAGCAGACTATTTTTCACTTTCTTTATTTTTGTGTGTGGTTTTTTTGGTCTGTGTTTTCTTATAGGTTTTGTATGACTGCACATGTATAACCTATATCATTTTGCTTATTACCTTGTCAGTGAGGAGAGAGGGGAAGTAGGGAGAGAATTTGGAACTCAAATTTTTTTGAAAATCAATATTAAAAATCATTTTACATGTAATTGGAAAAAAATAAAATATTATTTTAAAAAGAGCAAGCCCCTGTAATTGTTAGGCCCAAGGTGCTTATGAAGAAGCCTTATCTTAACCCCAATCCTCAAGTTGTTACTAGTACCACCTTGACATGTGCACACAATACCCAAGTAACAAAATTCAGGCTAGGGCTTGGGGAAGGAGTGTTAGTATAGGGAGTGTCCTTGGTCAGGTTTCCTAGGTAGGGGCTGCTTCCTGCCCCTTTCCCTGCCTACAAAAAAAAACCAGCAGTACTTGGAAGGGGTCTCTCTGGCTTTGACATGGCAATCTTCTGATGCCCCCTGGCTGAGGAGCAGTACCCCAGAAGTGAAAAGCTCTGCTGGGTCTGCTTGCTCAAAGAGGACACTGGCCTGTTTTCTCCTGATGTCTCTGAGCAGTGGCAGCAGCAGTTCGCAGGCTGTTTGATTTCCCCAGTTAGCTGAAACCCCACCAGAGTATCTCACTTCAAAAGAAACTCTCCATGGCTCTTGCCTCATACAGGACCATTCCATATGCCAGAGAATTAACCATGCGGCAGTGTCTGTGTTACATAAAAAGGGCCAGAAAGAGGGATGGGCAAACATCAGGGAGCTTCCAACTGCTTGGCAGCTGGAAGGAGCCCTTAGGTGAGCTGTGCACCCCTGGAGGGATGGGGACCCTCCAATCAGCTGCTTGAACCCATGGTCGTGACCTCATCACACATGACCAGGAAGCCCCAAGTTCAAATGCTGGCTTTGTTGTTGGCTTCTTGTACTTCTGTTTGATTTAGACAAATTCAACTCAACAAACATTTATTAAACACCTACCGTATGCAGTAAAGCCTCACTAAAGCTCACCACTGGGCATGCCCAGAAACATATGCCATAGACCAGGCTTCCAAGGAAACATGTGATCTAAAATAGGGTGATATAGTGTGTACACCAGGGAGTGTGAGGCCCTTGCAGAGGAGCAGTCCAGGCAGTATGCAAAAGAGTGAGCCTTTTGCCTGGGGCTGGAAGGGTGTCCAGCAAGGATCAGGAACTCTTCTTTCACTAGGCAGTAGAGAGTCTGTGAAGATTGGAATGGAGGAGTAACCTGATGAGCCATACATGAGGTTGTGAAGTCTCCAGTGGAGAAGAGAATGATTACTGTTTGCAGGCGTGGGAAGTATGGCCTCACTTCTGTTGCTAGTGTGGGAGTGTTGATGACCACCTCTCCCTGTTGAACTGATGTCAAGTCAAGGCATTGCTGTGTAGTGCAAAAAAAAACATTGGATTTGCAAGCACAGGACATGGGTTCAAATGCTGGCTCTCATGTTTACCACCTGCTCAAATGACCTTGGCTTAGTCATCTCCCTTCTACTGAGTCTCTGTTTTCTCACTTCTAAATTGAGGGGGTTGGAGCAGCCCTAAATCTTGGGGATTCTATTGTAAAGAGAGCCAGGAAGGGGGTGTGGGTGGCTGCTGGACCTGGAAATGGAAGAGCCAATTTTTTTTGAATAAGTTCAGAAGTTAAGAAAGCTTGTGAGTAAACAAAATTTCCTTGGAACCATGAGAACTAGACGCCCAGAGAGTGGGCATTGATGTGTTTTTTGTTTCAGTCATCTACCTCACAGTGTACCATGCCCTCTTTGTTTTCTTCATCTGGACCTACTGGAAATCCATCTTCACTCTCCCACATCAGCCACACCAGAAGGTAAGTGGAGGGGGAAGGTGGGAGACTGGAACTGCATGGGCTTTGAAGAACAATGGACTTGGAAGCCCTAGGCCCTTTTATTTGGTATGTTCAAGGGCAGACCATGTGGCAAAAACGGAAGGGTACTACAGTGTCCCTACACATTCACACACTCTCTCTCTGGAGCAGTGGCTGACACCTCCAAACTAGGTAAGCCTATCCCTCTGAACCTGGGACCAATATCTCCGGAGCAGCTCAGAGGGGGATATAAGCAGGGCTGCCCCCAGAGGACGTTGGGCACTGAGGCAAGAAGAGGGCCTGGTGACCTTGTGAGAGGCTGCCTCCCAGGACTCAGTGCCTCCTGTGCCAAGCTCACACAGAGACTTTGTAGACTGGGGACATCTTCCCCATACTTATTTGAGAGTTCATCTTCACTCCATGTGTCAGGGCATCGCTAGGGTCAGGGTAAGCACCATATTTTATAAGGGAAGTACTTGGGTTCCCCCATTCCTGAGGTAAAAAGAGCCAGCTAGAAAATGGAAAGTTTCTAGTTTGGAAAGTCCAAAGTGTAGATGTTTCCAGATTTGGGAGGCGAGGAGAATGATGATTGGGGAGGGCTCTAAAAACCACTGGGCAACAAGGAGGGGGTATAGCTAGGGCGACTGCTTGTTGGATGGCAAAAGACTTTGCTTTTTCTGGGCTATAACAAGAAGAGTGCCAGAATCTTTGAAAGGCAAGGAGAGGTGGGCAGACAAAGCAGACTGCCAAAAAGAGCTTGGCTGTGTGCAAAAGGAAGCCTGTATTGGCAGTAAGAGGACATCCTCCAGTAAAGACCTCCTCAGACCCCCCCAGAGTAGCATTCTTTTCTAGTATGAGTCTCAGAACAGACTATACATCTGTTCTTTTTTTCACACAGCCTTTTCAGCTATCCATTTGAACCCTATCAACTGAAACCATTCAGCTCTCAGTCCATGAAAACTTGCTGATGACAGTAGCCAAAGAAAGTTCCATCTGGGGCCTAAGAAAAGCCACCTCGGAGAGCCCCTAGACAGCTATTTCAGTCAGTGGCTTCCAAGATGAAGCCTTTTCTCTCTCCTTTGGGAGAATGTGTGGCCATGGCAGGCATGTTCATGTGCATATGTGCCCCCATTCCCCCTCCAAATAAGTATGAAGAAGAGGCCCTACAGATCCTGACTTAATCTCTCCTCTCCCATACCATCTAGGCAGAGATTAGAAGTGCTTGGGGGAGAAGAGAACAGGATGCAGAGACGCATTGCAGATATCTTCCATTAAAGTCCTGTATCTTTCTTACTTTGGATTAGTAAAAAGGGGATGAAAACTCCTTGGGGACTCTCTAACAACAGTAAATCATTCATTTCCTCCTGCACTAAACATGGAGCAGTATAGTGCCAAGAGTTTGGCCCCTGAATGCATTGTGTGACTCGCTGTCTAGTGCCTGGTCTTGGCTATGCTCTCTAGATCTCTCTCATTTTGGTTCCCTTCTTTGTTGACCTTGTTTAGCCTCTGTCACTTTATAGCCTTGGACAAGTCCCTTTCCTGGCCCTCAGTTTCCTTTTCTGTCAAAGGTGGGCCAAACTAAATGATTTTTGAAGTCCAATTATAAGCTACCTTGTGGTTCCCAATGCCCACAAAGTGCCCAGCCTTCTTCCAAACAAGCAGAATCTCACCAAACCTGCAGATCATATACAGGATGCTCCTCTGGCATGGCCTTCCATGAAGGCAATGACTTCTCATGCCTTAGTTATTATACCTTTGGTTATATTTTTTTGATTACCAAGATCAAGAGGGGTCTTTGAAACTTACCTAACTTTTATGTTCTTCTGTTTCTATCCTCCATTCTCCCAGGAAAACAAAGTAAACCAGCTTGGTCAGCCAACTTTTTCTATCTACTTCAAGTATTTTTTCATTTTCCTGGAACCTCTTTGTAATAAAAAACAATGTGGTTTTATATGTAGTGCATTTTTCTTTTTGCATACTTGTAATGATAGACATCTCAGCCCCTTCCAATATAGCAGATACTACTTTTGTACAGCTATTATTAGGAAGGGTTTTTTTTCCTTTTTTTCTTAAGTGTAGTCAAGATTTGCCTCTAGTCCACCCATTGTTCATAGTCCTGTCTGTGGGATTGAGCAAAACAAGCCTTAATTCTTCCTCCATGTGATCATCCGGCAAATATGTCAGCATAGCCATCATGGGCCTCTTAAGTCTTCTCTAGTCTAGGCTAAGCATCCCTGCAGTCAGTGTTTGTATGGCATGACTTCAGATCCCATCGCCATCCTGGTCACCCTCTCCTGGCCTTCATCCACTTTGCTAATGTCTGTCATAAAATATGCTACTCAAAATGGGATATGATATTCTAGCAGCAGCTTGACCAGAACATTTAGCAGGCCTGTCGTTTCCCAAATTCTGGATGTTGTCCATCTTCGTTAGTGCAGCCCAGGTTGAGCTAGATTTTTGGAAGAACAGCTGATACCATTGACTAATACTGAGTTCATTAAACACTCAGACCCCCAGATCTTTTTTACTTGACCCATTGCCTAACTATGTCTCTCTCATTCTGTCATTGTGTATTCAGTTCTTATGGTTGATTTTTTAAAAAAAATTCTAACCCCATGTTTAATGGTTAGAAGAATTGTAAACCCAAAGGGAACTTGACATTTCTTTGGGTTTTTTTTTTACTTTATGTGCCTCTATGGCATCCCCTTTGAGCAACAGTATCACCAGTGGCAAACACAAAGGGAACTTTGCATTTCTTGATGGCATCCCCTTTGAGCAACAATATCACCTTTGAGCAACAGTATCACCAGGGGCAAACAAAGATTTTCATCCCCTTCGAGTAGCAGAATTTAGTAACCACTTGCCATCACTTGTTTCTCATGAAATTTGGGGCCATGGTCCTTTTAAGACTGAGAACATAGAGTATCAGGCTCTAAACCAGAAATACAGGATTGCTAAAGCCTTGGGAAGAGCTTGCTTCTTACAAAGTTGCGCCAAAGTAGGGCATGAAGAGGAGACCCCTCCAGCCTCATGAAGAGTTTCCCAAGCATCCCCCAGGAGGCATCCTTGCCACTCACTAGCCAAGCACAGTAGCCGTCAATAAGGTTCTGGATCATAGCCAACTGGCAAGCATTGAAGTGATAGACTTTGTAACCCAATTTCACCAGGCTAATGGTTGGCTGAGCAAATAGCTTTATTAAAAACAAACAAGAAAAAAAGGTTTAAGAGTGAAAGGGGGGAAAAAAGCCCAGTGCTGCCTGTTCCCATTTTCTGCCCAACTCGAGGTGTTTACAGCTTTCAGAACAACGCATCCCAGCACTTAATTATCTTTGCCAATGGCATCTGAACTCTTTGGTCCTTGTCTTTCATACTGACCGGTTCTTATCTTGTGCTTCAGCCTTCGCTTGCAAGGCATCAACCAATAGGATGAGCCTGGAACAACCATTATTTATCTCTTTTTAAAAACCATCAGTGACTCATTTATCCTGCAATCAGGATAATTGGTCAGAAACCATTTCCTTGTTAATTGCACATAAAAAAGCTCTCGAGTCAGATTTGAAGCCGGGACAGGTAATTGGTATTTGCTTATGGATGGGATTTTCAAAAGCTTTTCTCTGTACCTTGGACTAAGTGGATGTACGTTTGTGTTCCTTTTGTTTTTAGTTCTTCATGTCCTACGGAGACAAGGAACGCTATGAAAATGAAGAAAGACCTGAGGTTCAGAAGCAAATGCTTCTCGACATAGCCAAGAAGTTGCCTGTGTATACAAGGACTGGGAATGGAGGTGGGCTCATGGGGAAGGCGAAGGAGGGCTAGGAAAGGAAGGCCAAAATAAGAGTGGGCTCAGAAACGTTATGCGGGCCAAGCCAAAAGATCACATGGCCCCTTCCCTCGGGGCTCTCCAGCAAGCACCATGGAGTCCTTCCATTGGTTTCTGATATTCCTCATCTGCCCATTTGCCCCAGATCCTTCCATACCCAGCTGATCCCACCATAGCCGATACAGAGCAAGGTTGTTGTGGCTTAGGGGGACGGGGCAAGGAGGGTATCCTAATCAACATAGATTCTTGAAACCAGTGTGCCGTGCTGGAACAGACCAAGGGTAGATTACTTTGGGGGAGGGCAAGGGGAGTCTTGTTCAATACATATCGTGTTGACTTTTGTGATGACCGCATGGTTTTCAGACCAAATCAAATATCATGTGCCACTCTACATATTCTGGTTAGTCGGGGGAAATCTTCTCTTGGCCCACACAGCAAAGTCTTCATTGAACTAGCCCCAGCGAAGAGCAAACAAAAATATGTGCATTCTCTCTCAGAGACTCATCTAGCTCATTCCTACTACATACAGTGACTCCACTACTTTAAACTCCTTTTTGGGTTTACGGTTCTTCCAATCATTAAAAATGGGGCTAGAATTTTTAAAAAATCAACCATAAGAACTGAATACACGATGACAGGATGAGAGAGACATAGTTAGGCAATAGGTCAAGTAAAAAAGATCTGGGGATCTTAGTGTTTACTGTATGTACCACATACAGTACATTCCTGGATGCCTCATTTCCTCATTATGTGTGCTCCCCTCTACCAAGGTAGATTTTAATCCTTCTTGGCTTTAATAGGCAAACTTCATGAATTGCTCAGGCCAAAAAATTCACTCTCAACTGACCAACCCTCTCGTGAGGAGTCTCTTTGAGTGACGCTAGGCTACGCCATCACTGGGCCAGGCCTTTGCAGCCTGGAAGGCCCTCTCAGAGCTTGTGCCCCACTGGCCTGCCTCTGAAGACCCTCGGGTCACCACAGTAGAAGCCTCTCCCTACCCATCCTGTAAGATCATAGGATCCAAGATCTCGAGCTGGAAGAAACTTCACAGATCTCAGAATCCCACCTCTTCATTTCACAGAAAGGGGAAACTTGAGGGCCCAGGAAGGTTGTGACTTGCCCAAGGTTACACAGGGAATATATGTCACATCTGGAATTCAAATGCAGATCCTTTAACCTCAAACCCAGTTTTCTTTCCTCAATGCCATGTTCCCTTCTTAGCACATATAACAACAGTAGCAAGAACCATGCTGTTCCTTAGCAATCACTCTTTGTAGAACAGTTTCTGGTCTTTACCTAATTACAATTTAGCCCCTAGGAGCTCCAGAAGTAAATCGTTAATCTTTATTTGTATAAAGAAGAAACTTGGGTGAAAGAAGTCTAAGTAAATTGCCCTAGGCTAGTAAAGCCATTGGTAGCAGGGCTTGGTTTTTTTCATATATTTTATTGATATCTTTGGTTTTTATATCATCTAGATTTTCCCCTGTATCCCTCCCTCCCCTTTCCTAGAGAGTTCTCCCATATAAAAGAAAGTTTTAAAAAAAAATTAACAAAACCAATCAAAACATTGAAACAATCTGACATTGTATATGCAGTGTTCCCCACTCAGACCTGTCTTCCCTCCACTCCCCCCACCCTCAGATCTCTGCCTCAGAGCCAAGCTTGTTCTTTTTAATTTCCCAGCATTCAGTTTTGATTGGCTTGTGGCTGTTGTTCTTTCCATTTGCATTGTTGTAATCATCATGTATATCGTTTTCCTGACTTTGCTTATGTCACTTTGTATCAGTTCATAGAGTTCTTCCCATTCTCCTCTGGGTTCATCATGTTTATCATGTCTTACAATGAACATATTCTGTTACATTCATATACCACAGTTTGTTTCGCCATGAATATTTTGGTGTATATGGAGCCTTTCTTTTTTGCCAGTGACCTCCTTGGTGGTACGTGCCCAACAGCAGAATCTCTGGGTCAAAGGGTACAGTAGAGCTTGTCTTAAACCAAAGGGGTTCCTGGCTCTAGGCCTTGTGCTCATCTGTCCAGAGAATAGCTTGCCTGATAGGGGTCTTCAGAGACTTTTCCAGGTGTAAGTGTGCTGTCTATACACACACACACACACACACACTCACACACATTCACATTCACCATGTCATACTCATCTGATCTGTCTTTGATTTGCTAATTTGCAGCAATTTAAGAGACACTTGGCTAAACATTTTTAAAGCGACCTTCTATCTAGGGTAACAGGATGCATGGGACTGGAAGTGAGCCTTGACCCTTGCTAACCACCTCATATTTCTTATAGCGGTACGATTCTGTGACCGGTGCCATCTGATCAAGCCTGATCGCTGCCACCACTGCTCTGTCTGTGCCATGTGAGTGACAAGAATATTTCCTGAGTGCTAAGCTTTCCCACTGCTAGTTGCCTAGGCAACGAAAAACTGGTCTTTACATGTGACCATGCCAGGGCATCTCCCTTGAATCAGAGATGTCCAAACTAAAAATGCTTTCATGAAGATGATGCTTAAGACCAGGGTTTCTTAACCTGGGGGCTATGGACTTAGTATGTTTTTATGTTTTGGTAACTATATTTCAAGGTAATCTATTTCCTTCGTAATCCTATGTTTTTAATATTATTTTATGCATTTAAAAACATGATTCTCAGAAGGGGGCCATGGGCTTCCCTAGACTGCTAGAGGGTTCCATGACACAACAAAGGTTAAGAATCTCTGCTTTTTGGACAGAAAAGAGAAACAGGGCCCTAGTGGGGTGAGAAGGGAAGGGGGAAGCGGGCCCCCGGGGGTGGGGAAAAGAGAATTCTAGGTACATGTCCTTTCAAGCCCTTGTTTTCCCTGGGTGAGTTGCTTTGCTCATATTCTCTTCGCCTGTGAAACCCTTTTGTGATTATCCCAGGATTTGTCTGTGCTTGGAAAGGAGAGGTATGGACAGTGTTGGGGTGAGGGAAGGAGAATGACAGAGAAAAAGATAGAGCAGTAAGAAGACAGAGTATACAAGAAGCATAGTGAGATGGAAGGAAGAAAGCTGCCCTAGGCCTTGACTCTCTTGTTGGAGTTTTGAAGCCTCCTGCCCCTTCAAAAGGCTGTTTCAGGGCCACTTATTTGGTGTCAGCTTGATCCCATGACATGATCGATCACATCCTTGAAAGAGCCAAGGACTCACTCTAGGGTAGTGTAGGGAGTGTGTGTTGGGGGGAAGAGGTGTGGGCAGTGTCTCAGAAATGAATCTCTGGGACAGGGCAGATGCAGCGACATCTCTCTCCTCCCCCAAATGATGCCTCAAATAGCACAGCCCAGCTACAGAATCACCCTTCCTGTGTAATGATATTAATAATATGTCAACATATCAGGGAGCCTTGGTTTTATCAGTATGAGAAACTCCCTCTTTAGAAACTCCTTCCACCAACGCAGATCTGCCTGTGACGCAGTAGATAAGTTGTCAAAGGCACATAGAGATGATGTGCCTTGCCCACTATCTGTCACCTAGTCATTAAGTATTAGAGGCAAAAATTGATCCAAGGTCTTCCTAACTCCAAGCCCAGCATTCGCTCCGTGTTTTCTAGTGATGACAAAAACAATAGCTGATATTTGCAATGTTTTGCAAAGAAATGTTTCCTTATTAGCATCTTCTTACTCTGTCCTCTTGTGTTTTGTCTCTTGTAGGTGTGTCTGAAATGGACCATCACTGTCCTTGGTACGTCCTCTGATTGCCTTCTTACTCTAATGGTCCGAGTTGCTTATGTGTCCACTCTTCGCCAGCTCAGTTCCTTCTGCCCCCATACTTCATTGGTCTTTTATACCGGGACTCAGCCCATTCAGAGTCAGAATGATAGGAGTAGTTCTGCCCATGCATTCTAAAGTCCACAGAGGGGGATAGATAGATTCCTTTCTGTTCACTTGCCTTTAACAAGTAGTCACATGGTTAGCAGGAGTTCACTTCTTTTCACGTTTCAAATCTGTTTTCTAGCTGCCCTATGGTGAATCTCTCTGGCCCAGTATTATTCATTTCACTGCCCTCTTCCCAGTCTGGTTTGGCAGACATAGG